>NC_057350.1:94839779-95169064 GCF_016509475.1 Prionailurus bengalensis | reverse complement strand
TGACCCATTCTGGGAGAGGGACTCCATCTTGCTCCCCAGTGAGGCCCTCGCTGGAGGAGGAGGGTCAGAGCTTGGGTGCAGTCAATCGGGGGCTGTAGTTTAGTAAAACAGGAAAGCTACAAAACACTGTGGAGTTCTTGGGTATAAATAAAAAGAGGAAAAAAGTTTCTCAAATCACTGCTGCACCACACGGGGCAGATGCTTCGAGGGTCAGGGTCTACGCTGTCTCTAGCAGCCGCACACTGGACTTTACTGTGCCACAAGAAGACCCTTGTTCCCATTGTTTGTTTGCTTTTTTCCAAAGGTTCAAATGAACAATGTAGTGGTGCTGGATAATCCTTCTCCTTCCTACAACCCATTCCAGTTCAAGAACTCCTTCAAGTGCATCGAGGACCTGTCTGAAGACTTGGAATTGAAAATTTTCTATGTGGGCTCTGCAGAAAGTGAAGAATATGATTAAGTTTTAGACTCTTAGTGGGCCCTGTTTCTGCAGGACGGCATGTTTTATTTCCAGCTGAGGCACCTAATCCAAGACTCATTCCAGATGTAGATGCAGTAGGTATAACAGTTGTGCTAATTACATGCACCTATTGAGGGCAAGAATTTATTAGAGTTGGCTGCTATGTAAATAATGAATATATTGAGACAGAAGTATGGGAAAATTTGCCAGGAAAACCAGACTTTCCTAAGCTTCAAAGGAACATTTTGGCATCTAATCCTAGAGTCACGAGAGTTCACATTATATGGGAAGACAATATAGAAAAACTGGAAGAGGCAGAGATCAGTAATCCAAATCTATAATTACTTCTTTCAACAGATGCATTACCTTCAGCATCAAAGAGATGGATGGCCTATGTCAAAAAACTGACTATTCGTCATGTCAGAATCCTTCATGGACTGCATGTGACCATCTGTCATCCCTTTAGTACAAATTAAGCTATAGAAACACACAAAACTATTTCCCTGCAATTCCATAAGAACACAGTCAAGACACAATGTGAAGAATCTGTTCAAAAAACATCCTGTAGAAAGTTTGTAAGAAAACCAGTATTTGAGTACATTGTAGAATATAAATACAACTATTTCTAAGTAAAAAACAAAACAAAACAAAAAGCCTAAAAGGCAACCTACTGCATGGGAGAAGATATTTTCAAATGACATATCTGATGATAAAGGTTTAGTAACTAAAATAAAGAACTGAAAAACTCAACACCCAAAAAACAAATAATCCAGTTTTAAAAAATGGGCAGAAGACATGAACAGACATTTCTCCAAAAAAGACATACAAATGACCAACAGACACATGAAAAGATGTTCAATATCATTCATTATCAGGGGAATGCAAATCAAAAGTACAATGAGATATTACCTCACAATGGTCAGAATGGCTAAAATAAAAAAACATAAGAGGTAACAAGTGTTGGCAGGGAGAACCCTCGAGCACTGTTGGTGGGAATGCAAACTGGTGTAGCCACTGTGGAAAACAGTATGGAGGTTTCTCAAAATGTTAAAACTACGGACACCTGGGTGGCTCAGTCAGTTAAGTGTCCCACTCTTGGTTTTGGCTCAGGTGATGATCTCACGGTTCATAAGTTTGAGCCCCACACCAGCTCTCTGCTCTCAATCAGCACAGAACCTGCTTCAACTCCTATGCCTCCATTTTTCTCTCTCTCAAAAATAAACAAAAATTTTTTTAAAAGTTAAAAATAGAACTATCCTACAATGCAGTAATCATACGACTGGGTATTTACTCAAGAAATACAAAAACACTAATTCAAAGGGAAACATGCAACCCTATGTTTATAGCAGCATTATTGACAATAGGTAAATTATGGAAACAGCCCAAGTGTCCATCTATAGATAAATGGGTAGATAAGATGTGGGATGGTGTGTGTGTGTGTGTGTGTGTGTGTGTGTGTGTGTGTGTGTGATTGAATATTATTCAGCCATAAAAAAGAATGAAATCTTGCCATTTGCGACAACATGGATGGAGCTAGAGAGTATAATGCTAAGTGAAATAAATCAGCCAGAGAAAGCCAGCTACCATATGATCTCACTCATATGTTGAATTTGAGAAACAAAACAAATGAGTAAAGGAAAAAAAAAAAAAGAGATAAACCAAAACACGGACTCTTAACTACAGAGAACACCCTGATGGTTACCAGAGGGAAGGGGGGGTAGGAATGAAATAGGTGATAGAGATTAAAGAGGACACTTACCATGATGAGCACTGAGTAATGTACAGAACTGTTGAGTCGCTATATTGTGTACTTGAAACTAATGTAACACTGTATGTTACCTATACTGGAATTAAAGTTAAAACCTTAAGAAAATCTGGTCTTGGGCGCCTGGGTGGCTCAGTCGGTTGGGCGTCCGACTTCAGCTCAGGTCACGATCTCGCGGTCCATGAGTTTGAGCCCCGCGTCAGGCTCTGGGCTGATGGCTCAGAGCCTGGAGCCTGCTTCCGATTCTGTGTCTCCCTCTCTTTCTGCCCCTCCCCCATTCATGCTCTGTCTCTCTCTGTCTCAAAAATAAATAAAACGTTAAAAAAAATAAATAAAAAAAAAGAAAATCTGGTCTTTAAAACTCTTCAGTTTTACTAATCCTGTCAATTTCTGACATGGTTCATGCATAGGCTCAGGACAGAGGCTGCGGCAGACGCGGCTTGCACTCCTCACCTTGACAGGCTGGGGAGAGAACCCACCACGGCGAAGATTCCACATGCTACCGTACAAGTGCCTGCTGATACATGCCTGATGAATTATAATCACCACCATCAAGAAGAAATCTGAGCTAAGCCACACTCTCCAGATCTGTCCTAAGAGCAATTAGCCATGTACCAATGGAGCTCGGAGCTACCTCTTGGTGTCCAACCTCATTTAAGGACATACTTCAATGAACACTGAAGAGCTAAGTCCTTGAAATAGCACCAAGCACAGAAAAGACAGAAAACAAATGTTCTTGTGGTTAATCCAGACACACGAAGTAGAGAATGCTCACTGATCTTTATATGGAAACTATCTCTTAAGACACCTTCACATCCAGCTGAAATGTACTCTTCTTAGTTTTTAGATAGTCTGGGCTGTTTAATGAGTCATTACCTCTTCTAACTGGACAGCCTACCTCAGAATTTACCTCTTTAGAAAATTTCTCCTGGGGCGCCTGGGTGGCTCAGTCGGTTAAGCGTGCAACTTCGGCTCAGGTCATGATCTCGCGGTTTGTGAGTTCGAGCCCCATGTCGGGCTCTGTGCTGACGGCCCTGGAGCCTGCTTCAGATTCTGTGTCTCCCTCTCTCTCTGCCCCTCCCCTGCTCATGCCCTGTCTCTCTCTGTCTCAAAAATAAATAAAACATTTTTTAAAAATTAAAAAAAAAAGAAAATTTTTCCTAACTAAATCTATCCCAATCTGATTACAAATTTATTTAGTACCTCAAAATAGTTCAATCTGCACTTAAAGAATCTTAGATCTAAAAGGAGCTTCAAAAAAACAAATAAATAAAAATAAAAGGCACTTCAGACACCATCCGAGTGGCAGGCTCCCCTGAGAGGTGGCTTCATGACACAGGGACGCTACAGCAGACACACCTGGAGCCCAGCCGGCACTGGCACTTGCCAACTGGGTGACTGTGGGCAGTTTCCTTCCCCTCCCCCTTATGGGTCTCACTTTTCTCAACTATAACATAGCCCCTGGCACTTGTAAGAATTTAACAAATAATCACTATTATTGTCAATGTTACTTTGTGCCTTAGAAACTACCCCTGAGAAAGATAAACAGGACTTGTCCCAAGTCTGTAATCGTCAGGTCCCTAAGGTGGTCTGAGCAAAGACCGTTGCCATTTCTCTCCTGGACTATAGCAAGAGCGTGCCAAGTGGTCTCTAGAACCAGTGTTTAATTCCTCTTCTACACTATTACCAGAATGATCCCTTTTAGAAAACAAATTTGATTAAAATCCCCATGCTTAAAAATTGTCAGTGGTTCCCAGTGTTCACAGGACTAAGTGCAAACTCCTTAGCAGCTCAGCCAGCACCCTTCACAGTTTTCCCCTGAACCATCTTTTGGGGGCCATCTCCACCCACCATTCCAAAGGATGCTATGCTTCAGCTCCACACAACCTCCACCCTCCTCCAAAGTTGCTGTGCACTCTCACCCTTCTATGCCTTGGTCCTGGCTATCCCTCTGCCGAAAACATTTGCCTATCTCCATCTGGTCAACTCCAGCACTAAGCCGCAGGCCAGCCTTCTCTTAGGTGAAGCTTTGTAGGCTCAGTTATCGCCCTGCCTCAGGGCTCCCTCCTTCTTCACAGCCTCCTGCTATCTTAATGCTCATCACTCAGTTTTCCCCAATCTGTTGTCTTCCATAGGACTTCCTTACTCTATCTTGTTCCAGAGTAGGGGCTGCTTCTCAGTCATCTTTATATATGCACAGCCTAGTTAGGTACCTGTCACAGAGTGGGTGCTCACTAAATAGATCTAGAATGAATGAGTGAATAAGTTAATGAGTGAATGGCTGGGTGGTTAAATGAATTAATGAACAAAGGAACTAAGCACTAAAAGGTCCCAGGTTGCTTCTCATTTCACTATATCCCCCTTTGTTTGCACATGAATTATTTTATAAACCTATTAGTACAGTTTTCATTTAAGCTTGTGGCAACTCTTGAATTAGATCAGAAGCTGCTATAGGACATGTGCATCTTCTACTTATGCTTTTCACTCTCTCAGATCTGGACATATCAGCACTGGTTCAGTTTCTGATGCTCTCTTTTGCAATATACTTGCACGACAAGAATTTTCTTCACTTGTCACGAGGGAAGTTACAACGAAGGTTTTATTTCAAAGGTAGTGTGGTAATAAGATGTTATCCTAGACAGCCATAGAAAAGAAATAACCTGGTTTATTTTCTCGCCGACAGTAGAAAACATTCAAGGCTCCAACTCTTTAGATGTTTAAATGAGAGCCTGTATTTTAGTGTTCAGAACCTTCAAAAGAATATTATTTTCTTGCATAAAACATGAAAATATGGGCTCAATGGAAACACTATTTTCAGTCTCTCTCATGTCTTCATCAAACTTTCAGAAATATTTTCTGAAGGAATATAGTACTATTTTAAGCTTGAATTTATTCACATAAGTGCTTATAAAGTATTCAACCAAAGAAATAGCTCTTAAGTATGAAACTTTCTTTTATTCCCGGTAACTGAGTAGAGAGACAAAATGTGACTATAAAGGCCAAGATTAAGCTCCTCCGTGCACACGAGAATAAACATCACAGACATGATACTGACCATCATATACTTTATCTTTTTTAAGTTTATTTATTTTGAGAGAGAGAGGGAGAGAGAAAACGAGCAGGGGAGGGTCAGAGAGAGAGAGGGAGGGAGAAAATCCCAAGCAGGCTCCGCACTGCCAGCACAGAGTCCGATGCAGGGCTCAAACTTGAGGACTGTGAGATCATGACCTGAGCCAAAATCAAGAGTTGGACACTTAACCAACTGAGTGACCCAGGCACCCCCACATACCTCATCTATCGACCCTAGATCAATGGTTCTCAACTAAGAAGGACTCTGCCCTCAGGGAGACATTTGGCAATGTCTGAAGACATTATCACAGACTAGGAGCCTACTTGGCATCTAATCCATAAAAGCCAGGGCTGCTGATGGTGCTAACCATCCCACAATGCACAGAAAAACCTCCCATAACAAAGAGAATTATCTGGTCTAAAATATCAATAGTGCTCAGATTGGGAAAGCATGCTGTAGAATTATAGATTTCCACATCACTAAGACAAAAGAGTAGAAGAGGATAAGTTCATATTCCTAATTCTTCTTTCCTCCCCCGCAAAATCTAGAATGAGGAGGAAATAAATTATGATGATATTTTCACAGCTTAGATGTGAAAGGTAGGATTTGGAAGGAAACAGGACAGGGAAAAATAAGGAGTATTTCAACAACTAAGTTCTTAGAAGGAAAACAGATTCAAGACAGGTTCATTTCCACTGCAGTCAATTCTGGCATCTGCAGTGGGTTTTAACTGTCCAGGCAGATGGGTAACTGGAACTAAAGTCAAACTATCAAGCATATACCAACTCCAAGAGAACAACTTCTCAAGAGCTAAATGAGTTTTTGGTACAAGATTTCCAGTGGCTCTGTGAAGCATCATAGCTCTCATGGAGATTTGTAAAGGGGGCCAAAAAGCTGAAATCTGATGTATCTCCAAAAAAGCTGAACAGGCCTAGTCAATACCAAGGACATTTTAATAGTAATTGGCAAATGGAACTCTTCCAGCTTCAAAGGGACAATCCAGAACGATATTCACTGAATCTGGTGACTGAAATGCCAAATGAGGAAGGCACCCAAGGAAGATTATTTTCTCTCACTTGTACAATTGTGTTTGCACTGCAAAATAATCTTTACTGAAATGAATATTTGAGTGTCTACTTCCAACTGGAAAGACAAACCAAAATTGTTAAAACTAAATATTTTAAGGATATATTTGGATGCCAAGTTTTTTGAAAAGACCTTTCACTGAAGGCTATTCCAGTTAATTGGTTGAGACTCTGGCCAGACCATCTACAGGTACTGCTGGTTTTCATAACGTATGATTCTGGAACAGCACAACTGTTTTACGTTTCTAAACAGAGAGGCCTCCGAACCAAATCCCCCTAGACAAATACTAACCACCAATCCGTGATAAAAATCTCTTCTTGTGCCTCTTCCATTGCATTTGCCACATCTTCAAAATATCCTTTGGCATTAACGTACCTAAAAAACAAGGGTTTTGTGTGTGTGTCATTTATTTCTGTTTTACAGAAAGAAAGAAAGCAAACATATCTTACGGCAAAGTGAAAGACCGAAGCCACTGCCTGAGTTTCTACAAAGCCGCCAGTTTACTTTGCATAACTGAAAACCAAGGATTGAAAATACCATCTTCTGTCTACGAACTAGCAGGAAGCACAGTAAGTAGACGGAAGCAAGTGACCCGATTCTGCCGAGAGCACAACAAATTGGTCTCATCATCACATGAGTCAGATGAATTCTCTCATCCTGTTGAACTCACACCATTGTTCTTCTGAGACTGAAAACAGACCAGTTTCCAATCCATGGGCAGAAAACCACGCAATGCTTTTTATTTCAAAGAAATACCTAGCAAGTAAATTCTCGTCCTTAGATTATGGCTAATAACTTAAATAAACATTTTCTTTGCATCATTAAAAAATGTATGATGTTAAGCTTTTAAAGCCAAACTTCAAAATCTAAAGCTAGCTGTCTCAAGCTCACTGTAAAAATCTTAAAAACAAAAGTTGGAAAACTAATCTATGCTCAGGTAGTCCTATAAAGAAAGGCCCTTGTTAAGTATAATGCATATTATCTTACCACAGCCTCAAAAATTGATTCCAGATGAATTTATACCTACTATTATATTAGATACTATGACTACCTCAACAGTCTTAGAGCAAAATGATCTTACCATTTGGCTAATGTATTCTCTTGGATAGCAGCATAGGACCCGAATCGATGGTCTTTGAGAAAGTTGGTACCATATTTCTGGATGAATTCTTCTATAGCCCCTCCCCACCACCGAGCATGTCTATAGCTGTTGCATTTTAAAATAAGAGTCCTTCAAAGAAAAGCAAAATGTGGAAAAGAATGATCACTCTGTGTTCTGTCTCTTTAAAAAAAAATTAACAACTAAACACATGCCATATTGTTGAAAATTTTAAGCAAAGAGCATCTTACTTTTATCAAGAAAGCAGACTTCTGAACATTTTCAGCAAGCTTTTAAACTGTATATATAGAGCAATATATGGCAATATAACAAAAATAAATTTTCAGGTTATTTACTCACTCCTTCAAGCTAACATGCATAAAGGTATTTACTATGACCTAGAACTGTACCAGACTGTGAGGGGGATAATCTTGAACCTTTTACCATCAGAGAAAATCAGGAAGGTCAACATCTTTTCACATACATACATGCACAGACACACAAAACACATGCCAATGTGTATTAGAAAGGATGTGCATGTGTGTGTGTGTATGTATACACATATATAGTCAATGTGTGAAAAAGAGAAAAATTTATAATATATTCATATACATGAGGCCGAATGTATATATGGAGAAAATGACAACACGTATTGCATAACTATAGCCTTCCAGAAAGAAACATTTATCAACACACACACTCACTAATAAAATCTATAGTAAATGTATGCTTGAGTATCCTTTCAAGAGATCTTTCTTAAAATCTATGTGTAAATAGAATTTTTGTAAATCAAATCACATTTTTATGTTAACTAAAGGATATCAATTTATAAAGTTTTGTTTCTTAAAAATGTGAAACTATCACTCCTTAGCTTATCTGTTTGGTAAACTGGTTCCATTGAGTAGCTAATTTTATTAATAGGCATACATTTTGTTAAAACAAACACAAATCAATACATGTGATTATTCTGTTGCACACTGAATATTTAATTCTTAAAAATTTATATAAAGAAAAGTAGTTTCATAATTTTTGATCAAAGATGAGTTCTAAATAACAATGTTCTAACATTTAAATTATTTTACCTCCTCCTTCACTTAAGGTTGGGAGAAAAACTTTGTTTTTGAGAGAAATCTTTTTAAAATACTTGAAATTTCTACCTTGAGAGATTATCAATTCGGAGCCCATATTTTGTCTCTGTCTCCTTCTTCCCCACCTTGATTTTGAATTCTTTATCTACCAGCAGGACGAAGGCGATGGCACCACTGTCTGGTTTCATATACAGTAAAAAGGAATCTTTCACTATCAACCACCTGTAAGAAGGTAATAAGTATTTTAGAGCTGTATTGAATTACTGAAACAAAAACAACAAATTATGACAAGCTAGGTAAACATTCCAGCAGACTGTAGATGCAATATTGTTTTTTTTTACACAGAGGATTTCTTTTTTTAAAAATCACCATGAAACAACAACGAAAACTAATAAGAAGTCTATCATAGTTTCCTAAGAAGGACTCGGACCAAGCAATTCAAAGTAATTCATTAGCTTTTTATACACTAACGGCAAAGCCTGAAAGAATGTCCCCAACATCGGCAGGTGATGCTTGCAGGAAGTACAGCAGGAGCCCAAGCTGTTCGAAAAATGGAAATGCACTGGAAAAATGTTTACTAAAATAAACTATCATAAAAGAGGTAAATAAGCCTCTCAGTAGATAAAAATTATCCTTTGAAAATAACCCAATGAGCATCGAATACTCCACATATTCTGTTTTTCATTTCAAATTACTTGTGGTTTGGGGCGCCTGGGTGGCTCAGTCAGGTAAGCATCTGACTCTTGGTTTCGGCTCAGCTCATGATCTCACAGTTTGCGAGTTCGAGCCTCGCATCAGGCTCCATGCCGATAGCTCAAAACTTGCTTAGGATTCTCTCTCTCCCTGTCTCTCTGCCCCGCCCCTGCTTCTGCTCTCTCTCTCTCTCTCTCTTTCAAAAACAAATAAACACAAAAAAATTCAAATTACTTGTGGTTTTAAGCACTATTCATAAATGATATTCAATAGGACATGATCTCTCCAAAGTATGTATGTATTCAATTTGATATATATTTGAAAGTTTCGTAGTGGAAAAATACAGTGATAAGCTGGGAGTTAGGGCAGAGGTGGAAACAGCACAGAGGTTTCCAGAGAGCTTACTAGGCTAGTGGGGTGCAAACAAGGTACTAGAAAATGAAAAGGTAATGGGTGTAAGGAGGAGGGAGTCCTTAGTTCTAAGAGAAAGGGCTAGAGGCACTCTCCCAAAGACATGGATCGCAGCAAGGCCAGAAAGGATCCTATTAAATAAAGCCCAAAGCAGGGTGGCAAGGTGTGCATCCCACACTGAGGGAAGAGTTGGAAAAGGCACTGAGGTGTGGAAATGCAGCATGTGTTGGAAGAGAGTTTGGTGAGGCCAGGGTCTCGGAGTATAGTAAAGAAAAATGAGCAAATGAGTGGAGAAAGGGGAAAATGGACAAAGGCCATATTAAGGAGGGTCTGATGGAAATGCTCAGGAGGCTGATTTTATATCATTGAACCAGTGTTTCCTAAACCTGCTTTGCCATCAGAGTATCTGGAGATGTTTGTTCAAAAAAATAATAGATTCCCAAGCCCCACCACAGATCCATTAAAAAGGCCTAACAATCTGTGTTTAAAAAAAGAAAAAAAAAAAAACAAGAAACAAAAAACAAACAAACAAAAAAAAACCACACCACCAGGGTTCTTATTAAATAAGAGAATCCTCATGCCCAGGCAAGAAATAGGATGATAATATCATTATAACTATGTTTCAGAAAGAAAGGTATGAAGGATAAAGAGAGATGTAATGTGCAGGTTAGCAAGCTACTAGAGTAACATAAAAGAATTCTTCTACTTGGCTGTGAATATGCATCACGTGGGTATCCTGTTAAAATGCAGACTCTGTGGCTACAAATTCTTTGTCTTATCAAAATGACAAGAAATAACAAGTGTTGGTGAGGATGCGGAGAAAAGGGACCCCTGGAGCACTACTAATGGGACTGTAAATTGGTGCAGCCACTCTGGAAAACGGTATGGAGATTCCTCTAAAAAATAAAAACAGAAATACCAAATGATCCAGCATTTCCACTTCTAGGTATTTGCCTGAAGAAAACAAAAACACTAATTCGAAAAGATGTCTGCACCCCAAGTTTACTGCAGCATTATTTACAATAGCTGAGATATGGAAGGAACTTAAGTGTCTATCAATGAAAGAATAAAGAAAATGTGGCAGACTATTACTCAGCCATAAAAAAGGGATCCTGCAATTTGTGACAACATGGATGGAACTAGAGAGGATATTACACTAAGTAGTAGAAGTCAGAGAAAGACAAATACCATATGATTTCACTTATATGTGAAATCTAAAAAAACCCAAACAATCAAAATAGAAATAGACTCATAAATACAGAGAACAAGCTATTAGTTACCAGAGCAAGGAGGGGTGAAAGGACAGGCAAAATAGGTGAAGGGGATTAAGAGGTACAAGCTTCAAGTTATAAAATAAATAAGTCATAGGGATGCAAAATACAGCATAAGGCATATAGTCAATAATATTGTAATAACTTTGCATGTGACAGATGGCAACTATACGGGGTGCCTGGGTGGCTCGGTCAGTTAAGCATCCGACTCTTGATTTCGGTTCAGGTCATGATCTCACAATCTGTGAAATTGAGCCCCACACTGGGCTCTGCACTGACAGCACAGAGCCTGCTTGGGATTCTCTCTCTCCCTCTCTCTCTGTCCCTCTCCTACTCACATTGTCTCTGTCTCTCTCAAAATAAATAAATAAACTTTAAATAAAGTGAATGCAGATGGCAACTGTCTCACACTGCATACACCACCGTATAATCACGTTTACTTGCAACTGTATACTGATCAAATAAATCAGTTCATAACTGAATAAAATATCAATGGGCATATTATATCAAATATTAGACAAAGTAAAGCACATTGTGGAACAGGAAAGGCCAGAACACTGGAACACAGGTTAAGCAATGCTGTAAATCTATAATAAATTGTTACTGAACTTGCTAACCACATTACGATTTAGTGGCTTTATAATTTGGGATTTAATACAGACAGATCTACATTAATCTCCATGTAGTTTCATTTCATTCATTTGTGTTTTAATATAGGCTGACTCCTACCCAATAAAAGTGGGTGGGATGGATCTTGGATAATGTACAGTAAAGGGCATACATGTGATATGGTTAAAAAAAGGAAAAGCATCAAGGTCACAGAAAGCAAATACCAAACCACAACATCAACATTATTATGGTGATGGCATGTCAGGGTGGGTCTGAGCTTCCCGGTTTTTCTTACCCAGTGAATAAATTAAAGAAATAAAAAGTATCCCTCAAAAATTAAATTCCAAAGAAGTTTCTCATGTGGGACTTAAGAGAAGGCAACTGAATAGTATAATGGATAACGTTTTCAATAACTGTCAGCAAATGCAGAAATTATACACTTTATAAGAATTCTCATAGCACTGCTCAATAAAAATGCCCAGGCCATGATATAAACAAGGACTCGGTGGTTCTGAGGGCCTGAGTTATGAGTGCAGACATGTAGCTTGCCTGTTGATAAAACTCGGTTAGCGATAAAAGAGAGTGGATGGATCACATATCTGTTAAAGTTCCTTCTTTAAAGGCAGTCCCTTGTCCCGGCTTGACTCGTGGTACAAGTTGGTGGGCACATGGCACGCCACAGCCCCATGGGACTGCTGTGCTATGCTGATGACTGGGAAGGAGCCACAGAGGCTTTGAACCCCTCGGCTGTCAGGTTTGCCAATCTGAGAAGAAAGACCCGCAGCAGACCCGTGAACCTGTCTACCTGGAAGTCCAGAATACGCAAATGGCATCAGAGCTGGCTCTCGCCAGAGCTCCATGCCACGGACAACAGTGTGGGATGACGATGGGATGACCCCTATCCAGGTGTACCAGCTCCCATGGTCGGCATGACAAAACACATCTCAGAAATGCTTCTGGGAGCAGAGGCTGGTGGCACAACCACCAGGGCAAAGGCTGCAAAACACGTCCATAGGAACAGGCCACCAGGTACCACTGTGCAGATGTAGCCTGCACCAGGATACCCCGGGGAAGGGGGGCTCCGAGGTAGGCTGTGTCTTCCTGCAGAAATGGGTACTTTTCTTTAATTTGCAGAGGCTCTGTACAGGCTGTAAACAGCGTTCCTCAGCAATGGCAATGACAGCTGGTGGACTGCAGGGCCAGAGCCCTGGTCAGCGCTGGGGGTGCCACACGTGTGCAGGCATCCTACGTGCATTCCTGCCCTACCCCTCCAAGAGGCGGCAGCCTGGAAATAGAGAACTGCGTAGCAGTGACGGCTGGATTTTGAACGCTGAGTGCAAAAGATAGTAATTTCTATTCTGGTAACAAATTCTCTTTAATAGTCATTAGATATCAGGGTAAATTGACTCCTGGCCTTTATATAAAGCTCTTCTTAATTATGCCATTCATTAAAACTCTCCTGATTTCTTTCCTTTCTCTTTCGTCAACTGATTTTTTTCCTCAATAGGAGGATATGCAGCAAGAAAGGAGTTCGTCAGCCAGCCTTTGGGAGTCCGATCCCAGCTCCCTGGGCTCTGATCCCAGCTCTGCCACCCGCCTGACTGTGTGAACTTGGGTAACTGAGCCTGAGGTCTAAATCCATACAATGGGGATAACAGCAGTGCGCAGCTCGGACACGTTTGTGAGAAGTAACAGATGATTCATCTAGTAGCTCAGCACCGTGCCTCCCACTAATAAATATGCACTTTTACAAACATTCTTGTTCCAAAGTAGGTGAGATCATAGTCTGTTCTAACAAGATGCCTCCTGCCTGGGCCACTACTTGCTGGGGCTTTAAAATGTGGCCAAACCACAGGAACCAGCCATGACCTTCTCAGCCTCACCTTCTACCGTTCCCTCCCACCTCCTAGGTCTGGCTGTTCCTCAGACTTGCCAAGGTTATTCTTTGGGCCTTCTACATTTGTTATCCCTCTCCCTACATATGATTTCTTCTAGATCCTCCGATGGGCAGTCCTTTCCTGTTACTCAACTCCCTGCTTCAACATTTCTCCACAGGGAGGCCTTCCCAAGCTACTCAATCTTAAAAAGCTGTCCCCGACCCAGCCCAGCCCACCCCAGTCCACTGCTCCATCATGTTTAGCTTCCTCCTAACACTTACCTCAAATTATTTCTCTGCTTCGTTAGTGTCCATTGAATTCTTGGTATAGCTCAAAGTTCAGCAAAATAAGTCCTACATTTATTTCGTAAAATCTATACCTCTCCCTCTCTTCAGACATTATTTGAGGTAAGAAGATTCTCATCTACTCCACTACCAGATGCAGAGGAGTTGCTCCCTAGATAAGCTGTTAAAGCAGATGTTTTAAATTGTGGGAAGAAATGTTTGCCCTGTTTGTCTTTCTTTCTTTTTCTTTTTACTTGTCCCTGAGAGAAGGTCGTCGTGAGACTTGATTGCAAGTTTAATTGCCCGGTTTGCTTTATCTGGTTTGTCAATATAGCATAAATGAGAAAGTGGTCAGAATGCTTTTTATGGGTCTAAATATAAAAAAGAGCAAGTCATGAGCGTATCATCCTTAAAAGTAACTCCTATTTAGATGCCAATAGCTTCTACCATGAGAAAATCTCTCAACTAATTTTGTCAGCTCTATCTTATCATTTTATTTGGTACTGATATTTTATATCCCACAAATGTGATTCAGGAAATACTTATTAATGGAGGAACCAAGGCTTCAATCTTCATGGAAAGATTTACACAATTTTAAAATGATGACACATTTCCTTCCAGAGTGGATCATATCTCTTTAGATTGGATTAAATCAGGCTTCAACCAAGACAAAGTTTAAGATGTAAGGGAGGTATATTCTTTTATATAATCAAGTCTGGCCCCCATCTTTTCTGGCTGCCCTTTCTCATGGAGGTGACAACTCCAACAGCAGTTCCTTGACATCTGGAACTAAAGTCACCCTCTCCCATCCTCAAGTCCGTCACCATCCTGTTGCCTTCGATTTCCTTCAAAGCTCCGGCCCCCTGCTGCACAGATACCGTTTACACGGCCTGTCCACTTTGTCACTGCCTTCACTGCTCCTCTGGTAATGCTCTGTGGGGGCATGCTCTGTTACAAGAGCTAGAGCACATCCGGCCAACGTTAGGCACTCACTAAATGACTGCATGGACCAGACCAAGGCTTCTATTTCCTGAGTAGATCTCTCAGGTTGGGCTGGCCCACGCGTCCACTCTGTGAAAAGGATGTGAGTAAAAGTGGTTTATAAGAGGGGCATCTTAGGGAGTTGTTAGGAGCCCTGGCAGGGAAGGACGGGAAGGTAGAGCAAGAAAGGAGCTATCAAGGATGTGTCGTGTTTTGTTGTGTCTGCATGTACTTTACTGTGGGCAGCTGGGCTGCAAACCTGCCAGGGGACTCTGGAGACAGTGCAGGGCTTGCTGCAGTGTCATGCCACCAGAGGGTGGAGGGGACCGGACTCCTGCCAGCTCTTGGCAATGGCTGCTTCTGGGGGCTGTGAACGCTTCCACTCTGCTCTGCACGCAGACCCTAACTGCCCAGAGTGTCTTCAAAGATTCCCAAGGGCTTGCCCTCTGCAACCTTGAGGTTGGCCCCAACCAAAGCTGGTGAGCGGGGAGGACTGCTCAGGAGGAATCTGTACCAGGGCCCCCTACTGGGCGATTATGCAAGTTACAGCAGTTTATTTGAAAACAAGTGTTTTCTAGTATATTACTCCCTTTTTTATTTTAGTATAATCGTTTAGTCAGAACATAGGAATCTTCCATTTTTATCTAGTCTAATCTCCTGATCTTTCCCGTGTAACTTCTTCCATCCTTTCAAAACTGAGAAAATAAGAGCCTGACTTAGCAGTATTTTTTGTTGGTAGTGTAAATATGTATAAAAGTAAATCTTAGGGTTTATATATTTTTAATACACACTTAGCTCAATTTCGTAATTACACATGAGCTCATAGATCTTTTTCAAAATTGGAGAAATAATATATAGTTCTTAATATTTTTCCAAAACTCCAGTAGATTATTATTGTAACCAGTAACTATTGTCTATTATATCCAAAACATTGTGATAAATGCTTTGAGAACACAAAGCAGAATCAGATGAGAATACTGACCCACAGGAGTCTTTGGTTGGGTAGGGTATGAATTAAAGTTCTCTGTCTATATCACACTTACCATAATACACATCCTCACAAATGTAGATCTAAAATGATCATCCCTGAAGTCTGACCAATTTTTCTTTTCTTTTTTTAGTTTTTAAGTGTACAGTTCAGTGGCTTTTTAGTATATTCATAAAGTTGTGCACCATCACCATTAATATCTAATTTCAGAATATTGTCACTCCCCCAAAAGAAACCCCATATCCATTAGCAGTCACTTTCTACTGTCCGTTCGTCCCAGCCCCTGGAAGCCACTCACCGACTCTATCTCTATAGATTTGTTTGTTCTGGACATTGCATATGAATGGAATCATACAATATGTGGCCTTTTGTGTCTGGCTTTCTTCACCTAGCATAATGTTTTCAAGATTCATTCATAATATAGCATGTATTAGTACTTCTCTTTTTTTCCACTAAAAATTTTTAGACATCTATTCACATACTTTAAAACCCTTTAAAATTGTATCTATTCACCAGTTTGTAATATATTCAAAAAAGTTGTACAACTATATATTTTCATCAACCCAGAAAGAAACCCCATATCCATTAATCTTCTTCACTCCTTTGTATGGCCACAAAATATTCCACTGTATGCATAAACCACGTTTTATTTAACCATACATCAGGTGATGGACATTTGGGTTGTCCCTACTTTTTGGCTCTTCTGAATAATGCTGCTATGAACATTCATCTGCAAGTTTTGGTACAGACATATTTTTTTCAATGCTTTTGGGTAAATACCTAGAGTTACCATATGCCCCAGTAATCTCACTTCCTATGTTTAATATTTTGAGGAACTGCTGCACTGTTTTCTGCAGTGGCTGCACCATTTTATATTTCTACCAGCAACGTAGGAGTATTCCAATTTCCCTACATCTTTGTCAACACTTGTTCTTGTGCATCTTTCTCGTGACAGCCATCCTTCTGGGTATGAAGTTGAACTTCGCTCTGGTTTTGATTTACATTCCCCTAAGGACTAGTGATGTTGAGATATCTACTTGTGCTCATTGGCCACTTGTATGTGTCCTTTGGCCGACCAGTTGTGGAGTTCTGTGGCCCACCAGGTCTTTATGTATATAATAAAGTTTGCAACCTCTACCTACAAGTCCACGTTTGAGTTTTAATGGTTAAATGGATGCTGAAGACTGGAACGTAAAATAATTTAAAATTTGATCTGCTGTGACTTTCAAAGGATATATAATTGATTCATAATTGAAAACTAGTAGGTGAAAACTTCCCAAATACCCAGTCTGTTAAAACGAATACACAAAGCTGCCAAGTCCTACCTTTTTGACCAGCGGTAGCAGGCTCTTCCCTGACCACAGCAATTCAAGCCTGGTATTCTGTGTCCCCCGGATCTCTTCATTATCATACCTTCTCTGAAAGACACATCAAGTTAACCCGGCGTCTTCAAATTTCCAGCTCACACTTAGCTGATACAGCCCCGCAACTTGGGACTAAATAAACTGTTACATAACTCTCCTCCCCACCCTTTCCTCCTTCACTCTCAAATTGCTTAATGTCACATTCGCTAGTCTGGATATTCTAGCAGCTGATCTCTAAATGCACCTGGCCGGATTGAAGCCAGCAACATTCTCTTACTCACACTGCAGACCTTAAGCATACTTGCTTCTGGCTCCAAATGCTGACTGTACCCTCTAGTCATTGTGACAAGCTGAAAAAGACCCCACACATTGCCAAATGCCTGCAAAGGAATGGTTCAGCTCACATTGAGACCACTGGAGGTGCTCGCCCACATGTTCCCAGGGATTTCTGCATCTTTTCACCTACAGTTCTAGGACCAAGTCATACCAAAGGAGTAGAGCACAGCTATGAGAGCTTTGGAAAGAGAAATATCTTGATTTTGAAAGATAGGACAAGAAATAATGATAATAATGGCTTGGGGCACCTGGGTGGCTGAGAGGTTAAGCAACCAACTCTTGACTTCAGCTCAGGTCATGATTTCATGGTTCATGAGATCGAGCTCTGTGTGGGTCCCTGCACTGACAGCTCAGAGCCTGCTTAGGATGCTTTCTCTCCCTCTCTTTCTGTCCTCCCCCAGTTATGATCTCAATCTCTCTCTCTCTCTCTCTCAAAAATAAATAAACATTAAAAAAATACTAATGGTTTAATGAAAGAAAAAAATTAAAACAATTACTAACAATGCTCTTAACTCAAGAAGCTAAGTAGGCTCTATATAAATAACATCAAGCTCTCTCATTATGAAGGAAAATAATAAGTAAATTCCAATCTTGTTACCTAACAAATTTTACACAGTATTATTTTTAATCATGAAAATGAGTGAGAAATAGCTAACTTTTGTAACTTGTTAAAAGAAGGGATCTGGCATATTTGATTTTTTTTTTCAATTCACATACATTATACTAGTTTCAGGTATACAACACATTGATTCAATATGTGTATATATTGCAAAATGATCACCACGGCAAGTCTAGTTAGCCTCCATCGCCACATGCAGTTCTACATTTTTTCCTTGTGATGAGGACTTTTAAGATCTGTTCTCTTGCCACTTTCCAATATACAATAGTGTATATTTATTTCTAATGCTTTCTCCCGTATTTCATATTTGCCGCATGTATTAAACATTCCTACTACTGGGCCAGAGGAAATCTGGGCTGTAATAAGAGAGTGGAGCAGTTGATTCCCTTGTTCAACATAGCAAGGTACCGCTGTGTATAAATAGAGTCCCTGAGAGGCTCTGACTCTGTTGAGGAGAAAAGAAGGTAGCAGGAAAGCCAGGTAGGCTTTGTCACCATGGCATGCTGGCAAATCAAATGGTAATGCTTATCAACTTTCACACTTCTCTTTAAGATGCAACACGGAACTTACATGCCCTTTGGTCCCAAATCATGGATGAAAGACAGCTGGCTTATGTCAAGGAATTCTGTCTGAAAAGAGGCCAGAAATTCATACTTTAGAAAGTCAGAAGGAAAAAAGATAAACGTACACATTTGAAAAAAAACATGCATTAGATACCGCTATGTGTAAACATATCTGGGGGACTACACAGAACAATGGCATTGCCCTGTTTTCGCCTCTGCGAGAGAACAGAAGTGTGTACATAATTCAAACACAACCTAGAAAGTGATGTCTGCTCTCACACGTAGAGACAGAATGTTGAAGAAAGTTGAGGAGAGAGGATTTACTCCCAAAACTCTTCTGTGTTTTCTTTGCTGGAGAAGAGGGACTGTGTCACATAGTGTGCACACAAATAATAGTGGTGTGTGAAGGCGGCAATGTTGGGGCCAGCTTCTGAAAGGTGGGCTAGACTTGGCATGTGGAAGTGGGAGATGAAGGGGGAAACAGAACAGGGAAGGTGTAAAGAGCTCTTGGGATGTACATTTGGGCTAGAGTGAGGAAGATGAAGATAGTTACGTGAAATTAAATGGCAGAGTAGGTTGAGGCGAGTTTGGGGAGGTCTTTGAACATCAGGAATACCAGAATATTTTAATACAAATGAAATAAAATGATTTTATGTAACAATAATATAAAAGTCATTCTATTTTTATTGAGTAGCAAAGGAAGCGAATTTTAGGCCCATCTTTCCTATACAAATTATAAGATAAAAACTACAAATATTATAATAATGACACCAATAGCTAACATTTACTAAGTACTTAGTATCTATCCGTTGGCCCCCTACTAAGCATTTTTCACACACTGTCTCAAATCTCTCTGAAATAGGTGCTATTTTTCCCATTGTACAGAAGAAGAAACTGAGGATTAGAACAGGAATAGGTAAACTTTCTCTGCAAAGAGTCAACAAAAAATTTAGGCTCTGTGAATCATATACTTTAACTATTGTAATATAAAAGCATCCATAGACAATACATAAATGAATAAGCATGACCGCATTACATTAAAACTTAATTTATGCATACTAAAATACAAAATTTAATATAATTTTTATGTCACAAAATATTACTCTTTTTAAATTTTTTTCAAACATTTAAAATGTAAAAACTATTCTCAGCTCATGGACCATACAAAAACAGGCAGTGAGCTTGATTTGGTCCATGGGTCATAGTTTAAAAGCCCCGGGTGTAGAGGGGCACCTGGGTGGCTCAGTTGGTTGAGCATCCAACTCATGCTCATCCAACTCATGACTCAGGTCATGATCTCACAGTTCTTGAGTTCGAGCCCTGCATCAGGCTCTGTGCTAACAGCTGAGCCTGGAGCCTGCTTCAGATTCTGTGTCTCCCTCTCTCTGCCCCTCTCCCACTCACACTCTGTCTCTCTCTCTCAAAAATAAACATTAATTTTTTTTTTTTTTTTTTTTTTTTTTTTTTAGAAACCCCTAGTGTGGAGAAAGACATTAATTGTCCAGGGGCACCTGGGTGGCTCAGTCGGTTGAGTGTCTGACTTCAGCTCAGGTCATGATCTCA
The DNA here is from genome assembly GCF_016509475.1 of Prionailurus bengalensis. Lineage (NCBI taxonomy): Eukaryota > Metazoa > Chordata > Mammalia > Carnivora > Felidae > Prionailurus > Prionailurus bengalensis. The sequence goes on along the minus strand of NC_057350.1, from coordinate 95,148,937 downwards.
CAGTTTGTGAGATTGAGCCCCACATCAGGCACTCTGCTGTCAGCACAGAGCCCGTTTTGGATCTTCTGTCCCCTTCTCTCTCTGCCCCTTTTCTGCTTGTGCTCTATTTGTCTCAAAAAAAATAAATAAACTTAAAAAAAAGAAGCTAAATAAACTGTCCAATATCAATAATTAGCAAGGGATAGACTCAGAATTAGGTCAGACTAGTCAGTTTCCTCAAAACAAAGCTGCAAAAGCTGTAAGCCATTCCCCATGAGTGTTAGATGAAAATATGAAAGTGCAGAGGGGAAAACCAAGAACATTACGTGATTCTCAGCACACGCAGGAGTTTTATCTCATGTATTCCTTGCAACAACTAGAGTTACACATTATTTTGTTCCTAAATTACAGTATTTTCTTTAAAAGCAGCCACAGTAAGCCCAGATCTACCAGAGGTTGCAAACCATGCAGTAACAGCATTAACAGAAAATTCGAAGTCAAAAAAGATATGCTCCTGGGGTCAAGAAGCAGAGGGGAGACCAGACACGGAAAACACTCCATATCCACAAAGTTCTGTGGGAAGAACCACAACAATTACATGTCAAAGTAGTTATAGAGGAAAGGGGACTACTTCCTTGCTGATGTGACACTTCAGACGAAATGGCATTTGATCTAGGCTTGTAAACAGGATTAATAAAATGAAACATAACAGTTTTCCTTTAAAGTTTTGTATATGTGATGGAAAATAATCTAATATTAACCTTGGAAGAAAAAAATTACAAATCTTTCACTGCTGTCAGTCTTTATCCAATTGTTTCCATATCTTTCTTAGGGTTGTTTGAGGAAGTATTTAAAATTCAGAAAGACTGGGGCGCCTGGGTGGCTCAGTCGGTTAAGCCGACTTCAGCTCAGGTCACGATCTCGCGGTCCCTGAGTTCGAACCCCGCGTCGGGCTCTGGGCTGATGGCTCAGAGCCTGAAGCCTGCTTCCGATTCTGTGTCTCCCTCTCTCTCTGCCCCTCCCCCGTTCATGCTCTGTCTCTCTCTGCCTCAAAAATAAATAAAAAACGTTAAAAAAATTAAAAAAATAAAATAAAATAAAATAAAATTCAGAAAGACTTAGAAACCCCAAATCAAACATATCCTCAAATTAAATTTTTCATAAAGATTTTATATAAAGTCTTTATGTTTCATTTCTTACATAAAAGATGGCGATTTGGTATCATATTTTTTTATCTGATTTGTGGAAATGCTTCAAATTAGAGAATGTAGTAATGCATGACTTATTAGAAGTGACATCACAGACTTTGAGCATGGAATCCAAACTGTTTCAAAACCCTAAACCACAACTTCTCATTTCATCTCTAGGGAGCAGAGAGAAAATATCAATCCTGGTTTATACTGGAAGAAACTATGACAGAGGTGTAACTAATTTATGCAAAGCTACAGAACAGATAAATGGTAGAACAGGAAATGAAAAGCAGAAATCAAGGAAACCATTTATCTAATACCTGGATAATTTCTTATTCATATAGCTCTTATCATAGAGTTAACACCGGAAGTATTCTTTGAAATAATTCCAAAATCATAACTTGAGATATCATAATAAAACTGCTAAGTGTAAATTAAAAATATATGTATTAGTAATACAGAAAATGTAAAGTTGTGCACCAATATAAAATGAAAAATGATCTTCATCACTTTAGTTTCACTAGGGAGAGATTTCAAGAAAAAAAAAAAACTAGCTCTATTATAGACAAAAAAAAAAAAAATCTCTGGCCATGCATGCTCTAATATATATATATATTTTTTAGAAACCCCTAGTGTGGAGAAAGACGTTAATTGTCCAGGGGCACCTGGGTGAGATTTCAAGAAAAAAAACTAGCTCTATTATAGACAAAAAAAAAAAAAAATCTCTGGCTATGCATGCTCTAAAATAGATTTATCAGATTAAAAGTGAATGTGGCAAGGTCAATTTAGAAGCAAACCCCAATAGCCACCTGCGTGGCTCAGTCAATTAAGCATCCGACTTCAGCTTGGGTCATGATCTTGCAGTTTGTGAGTTCGAGCCCCACGTGGGGCTCTTTACTGACAGCTTGGAGCCTGAAGCCTGCTTTGGATTCTGTGTCTCCCTCTGTTTCTGTCCCTCCCCTTCTCTCTCTCTCTCTCTCTCTCTCTCTCTCTCTCTCTGTCTGTCTCTCTGTCTGTCTCTCTCTCTGTCTGTCTCTCTGTCTCTCTCTCTCTGTCTCTGTCTTTCTCTCAAAAATAAACATAAAAAAAGCAAACCCCAATAATACATTTTGAAATTTAACAAAGATTGTGTTGTCCAAACTTTTCAGTGTATCTTTAGTGATAATAATTCCATTTTCTATTTGCACAAGTGATACTCAAGAACATGAATTAATGATCAATTTAGCTGGACAGTATTCCACTGGGCTTATTGATCTTTTGAATAATGCATTAATCAATGTTTTTTTTCAAAGAAACTTGTGAAAAATACAATTAAATATTAGAGAAACAGGAAAGTATATGACAAGGGACAAGCAAGTAACCCAAGGGGTAACAGTAAACCCTGGAAATTACCTGGCAGTCATATATACACTACTGTCCTACCTCATCTTTGTACTAGAAGAGAAGGGAGGTGTTCAGCAGTCCCCTTTAAGCCTGAGGTAACAAAAATTCTAGCAAGTGCCAAAGTAGGAAATTCTCAGACGGGACACAAGAGCATTGGGTTGGGCAGGGCCTTTATGGTGAGGCTGGGAGGTAGGCTCAACTATGCCAGGAAAGACTGCCTTCACGGTCAGACGGTTAACACCACACCAGAGAGAAGAGAAGATGGCTCATCTGTGGAGGAAACTGAGAGGCTGGACTCTCCCAACTCTCAAGACTCAATCATGAGAATGACAACACCTCCCTTAATTTGCAGGCGCAGCTGTTTAACAGTAGCTTCTTTGTTGGCATGGAAACACCTTTATTCATCTCTACCCATTCTTCCCCTCAAACTAAATTCATTCACCTCACAAAACACGGGAGGGGTGAACTCAGTATTATTAACCTACAGGATGTTTATCTTCAGATTCCTTCCTTCCAACAGGGGAATTAGCTTGAAATTAGCCTCTCAGAGGTAAGGAATCTGAGTTACGACAGTCAAATGACTTACCGGAAGTTAGCAACATCATCATATCAACCTAGGACCCTTCTCTTGGAAATTATGCACTTTGTTCCATTTCTAGATTTTAATCTTCAGCTACAAAAATAGTGCATTTACTGTTTCTAATGACTCTTCCTTTAAATTCCCTGGAATCTAAGCATTTTCCAGTTATTAATTAAAATGCCCAGCTAGTAGGTTCAATACTAGAGCTAGCACTAATAAAATTTAGAACACAAAAGGAATTCTGCTTGAGATTTTGTATGTTAATTGAGTAAATACATCACTCTCTTTTTTTTTAGCATATTATGCCTTGAAGAGAGTCAAAATACATTTATCCCTATTTTATAAATGAGTAAAGAAAACAGAATGAATTACCAATAATCTCTGAGGGAACTATCTAATGTTAAATCCACTAAAACACTAAGATGTTCTGTTTTTCAGAACCTCAAAGAGTATAAAAGAAATTTTATTTTATTTTTATGTACTTAATATTTTCTTTTATTTTATTATTATTTTTTAATATGAAATTTATTGTCAAATTGGTTTCCATCAAAAGAAATTTTTAAAAAGTCATTCTCTGGGGTGCCTAGGTGGCTCAGTCTGACTTCAGCCTAGGCCATGATCTCACAGTTCGTGAGTTCAAGCCCCACATCAGGTTCTGTGCTGACAGCTCAGAGCCTGGAGCCTGTTTCAGATTCTGTGTCTCCCTCTCTCTCTGCCCCCGCCCCCACTCACATTCTGTCTCTCAAAAATAAACAAACATTAAAAAAATTTTTTTAAGTCATTCTCCTGAATAAAAAGTTACTTATCTAGGGGCGCCTGGGTGGCGCAGTCGGTTAAGCGTCTGACTTCAGCCAGGTCACGATCTCGCGGTCCGGGAGTTTGAGCCCCGCATCAGGCTCTGGGCTGATGGCTCGGAGCCTGGAGCCTGTTTCCGATTCTGTGTCTCCCTCTCTCTCTGCCCCTCCCCCGTTCATGCTCTGTCTCTCTCTGTCCCAAAAATAAATAAACGTTGAAAAAAAATTAAAAAAAAAAAAAAGTTACTTATCTAAATACCGACTTAACCAATGACCATATGAATATAAGAGAAGTTGTCCATGTCTAATTTCACTGAAATTTTATTGAAATTTGAGATATGATCCTATCTGATCCCTTGACCTATGATCCATGACCTCTGGCCTAAAAACCCAAATTAATTTCTAATAGGTTTGCTTTACACTTATAAAAATAAGTTAATTATATATGATTGTATAAAAATAACTTTTAATATGATTTTATAGACAAGAGTTTTAATATTTCTCACAGTTATCAAAGGAGACACAAAGATGCCAATCTAATTTGACAAATATGAGGCAAAAGCCTATAAATCTAGTCTCCAGGCCAGAGTGCCTCACAGGAAAGTTAAATACTGTTAGAAGATAAAAAAAGAAAGAAAGAAAGAAAGAAAGAAAGAAAGAAAGAAAGAAAGAAAGAAAGAAAGAAAGAAAGAAAGAAAGAAAGAAAGAAAATTAAGATAAATCAAACTGTATCTTACAAAAGTTTGAATCATTTTGGAGAATTCTGTTCTTGGGGTAAATAAGTTGCCATCAAAAATGTGGAGTAACATAAATTAGGTGAGCTGTAACCAGCTTTTCCCTCTCCAAGGAAATGTTTAGAAGACATTCTAGAATTTCTAGATACACTATGGCTCAACTTTGGAAAATGTTTTATGATTGGAAAATAAATTAAAATGAACATTTAAAAAAAGGTAATCATCATTTAATCAGCATTAGAATCCAAAATGTAGTACTATCCATAGAAAGAGAAGACTAAACTCAGCAATCACTGTTTCAAAGCCACAAGAAATAGTACAAGTAAAGTCACAGGCAGGCAGAACAGTAAAACAAATAGAAAATTATTGCATACTGGTACTAGTACACATTTAAATAAATCTCTATTAAAGAAAACAGCATATGTGATTTCAGAGAGCACAACAGGAAGCAGCATTTTTAGCAGGAGAAATAGCAGTTAACTAATTGTAAATAATAGCAGTGATATCCTTATTCGTTATACTCTTTCAAAGATGCACATTCCTGAGTCCTAGGAGGGAAGAAATCCCTCCCACCCTCCTCCTCTTGAGATCCTCTGGTTGGACCCATGTTGGCAGTCTCCCTGGGAAAATACTTCTCCAGGATTACGAAACCACATACGCTCCTTCAAGTCCATCAAACAGACATACAGCAAACTGCTGTAGAAGGGGGACTGTGGCTCGGCCCCGGATCCTTTGTGTGTAAAGGGGACCAGCCGGGTACATGTCCCGGCCTCCAAATAATACCCTGGCGGGCAGCAAGTCACCGGAAAACTCCAAAGAGTCCAGGTGCTCTTGCTCCCTTTCCTCAATACACAGACAACTTCCCTTATGTGACACCACTCTCTAAACTGGAGGCCACATCTTGTAGGACATATCCGTGTCTGTCCTTAAGTTCCACATACACCACATGCGTATGTTCAACCCCACAGCCGTACAGTTTATAAGACACAGACACAAAAACACAATAATCCAATATTGTCTCAGTTACCTGGACTTTTGATAATTGAAGGTGAACCCTTTAAAAACACCCCACCTCCAAGGCCTCTAAAAGGGCTGAGCTTATTGTTTTCTGAAAACTTCTATAAAAGCCCACCCCCTTCTGTTTGCCAGCTGTGTGCCTCCCAGCTGCTTCTAAGCCCCACCACCTCTTTTCTCTTATTTCTCGGGAGTTTTTTCTCTCCCTAGCTTTTCCCATGCTTCTCACTTTCACATGAAAAGACAGGCCCTTTATAAGCATCGCAGGCCAATCAGATGGCCAACCAAGCAGTACGCTCTGTCTAATCTTTGGGTATTCAACTCGGCTCAGCTGTTTTCATCACTTATACTCAGTGTTTTTTTGGTTTTTTTCTTCAGGGTTAGAAATGCTTGGGGGCATTATTCTGGAAACCTGAGAAGAGAAGGGCATTGATTTCTAGATAATCTAGCCTAGACCAGTGTTACAAGTTCATCTAGACACATCAATTTATAGTTGATATTTTTTTTTTAATTTTTTTTCAACGTTTATTTATTTTTGGGACAGAGAGAGACAGAGCATGAACGGGCAAGGGGCAGAGAGAGAGAGGGAGACACAGACTCGGAAACAGGCTCCAGGCTCTGAGCCATCAGCCCAGAGCCCGACGCGGGGCTCGAACTCACGGACCGCGAGATCGTGACCTGGCTGAAGTCGGACGCTTAACCTACTGCGCCACCCAGGCGCCCCTATAGTTGATATTTTTAAAAACAGCATCACTGTGAACTAGATTATTGCTGTCAAATCAACTTTGCATTCATTTCACTAATTTTAACCCGAGGAATACACAAGTGGATACAAGCACTTGTGTTGATAAAATGATCCAAAATTTAGCAGCCGATTTATGCTTTTATAAAGTACTTCAAAATTTAAGTCACTGAACGGTACTTACTGTTGCATGGTAGTTTCTATACATGGGCATTTTCAGTAGCTTTGTCAAATAATCTTCCAGTTGTTTCTGTAACACAAATATAGGAGATAAGAGATAATGTCCTCATACTTAAAATTTTAAACAGTGACAGTGGTGTGACCATTATCCAATCTTTACTTCTGCAATTTATTCAATTATTTGTTCATATTGTCAGTGGACAAGGAATCTTGAAGAGCACTAAGGAGTTATTTCCATAGTTTCCCTGAACTTTTATTTAAATTGCTTCCTGCTATTCAACTTTTCATGTGCTTAGGTCTTTTACAAACTGTTGAAGAGGCCCAAGCTGTATATTCGTTCAATCTTCCATAATTACTAGCACAGGACTTGCCCATAGTAGACTGTTTTAAGGCATTTGTTGATTTTATCAAAAACCTCGATTTCCTTAATTTCAACACTGAATTTACTACTGGTAGATATACTGCAGTTTTTTTTAACATCTCTTCAGGGGCAAAGGGGGGAAGTTTAAAAAGAGAGAGAGAGACACACTTTCTAGTACTTATATTTTGATTTCAAATATGGTCAAATGTGAGAGGTTAATGACAATCACATCGACTATGATGATGTGTGGATGCACTGTTAAAGCCACAGCTTCTCATTTGCAGCTGCATTTTCATGTAAGTGCACACAGTAACCCCAAACTGTATCATTTTCCATGATACATGGACAATATGTATTCTAGATCCCTAAAAGGATTTTAAACAAGATGACAACTATACAAAGGAGAAGTCAAATATCCTTTTCAGGATAAAAGTTTCAGATTACAAAACAGAGCTGATATTTCCTTGTTAATTTTCTTTTTTTTTTTAACTTTTATTTATTTTTGAGACAGAGAGAGACAGAACATGACAGGGGAGGGTCAGAGAGAGGGGGAGACACAGAATCCGAAGCAGGCTCCAGGCTCTGAGCTGTCAGCACAGAGCCCGACACGGGGCTTGAACTCACGGACCGCAAGATCATGACCTGAGCCGAAGTCAGCCGCTTAACTGACTGAGCCACCCAGGCGCCCCTCCTTGTTAATTTTCTACTGAAAAACAATTCATCTTCTACCCTGTGCGGCACCATATCACTGAGGCAGAGCACCTGCTCCTGGGGCTTCTGCCCTACTCTTCTCTGACCCTAAGGGCCCACTTATAGTTTGGTAATTAGACTTCACATATACTTGGGACAAGCTACTATGAAGTCTGGAGCAAACGGGTAGAAATAAATGCTTTTAAAGGAGTATATCTCAAAACCCTCAATGGTGAGCTCAAGCTTGACTCACAACCAGACCAAAGAGGTTCCTGCAGAGGAAAACTTCTTCATAGAACACTCTTCCTCTTCTGGGAAATGCAACCATTCTGAGTGCAGCCATTCTGACCTGGAGAAGAAGGCTGCCTAACAAGTTCCAAAGATGCTAAGCTAGCCTGTGTGAGGGATCAGGGGGAAAGAAAAGTTGCAGCCAGGTCCCCCTCACCTCCCAGGAGCCGCCATGTTTCTACAGCACTGCAAAATTATATTTTGAACAACAGAAGACTGAAAGGGCTTACCCTTCTACCGAAGAATTGTTCTTCTCTGATCATGTTTTCAGATGAACGGGGCAAACTTGGCATCTCTCGAGGCTCTTCTTTGACATTCTGTCTTCTAAACGTGTGCCTAACACACACACACACACACACACACACACACACACACAATGGAAACATTTATTATTCTTTGAGTATTACTCTCATTTAAATGAAAGCATAAATATGAGCATAAAAGCATTTTATGTTTGTTTTTAGAAGAGCCTGTTTAATAGAAATATCCACCAACAACGGACAAGTTAGCCCATAATATAGATAAAATACTCTTTCCATCCAGCTTGCATACTGGGATAACTTTATAATTAATTCTGAAACAGTTACCTTCTGGTGGGAATGGGGATTCGGATAAAAGCTTTGTACTTGAGCAGCTCTCTATGAAATTCTTGAAAGTGTTTGAATTTCCTCTTAACTTGCCATTTAAATTCCCCATGTGTTAATTCAATAGTGTAAAGATTGATACTTGGTACCTACAGTGATCAATAAAAATGATTGATATTTTAGATAACAAAGTCTAAAGTCTTTCAATGAACAATAGCTCAGACAAAATGTTTCCTAAAACAAGTGGTTACAGAAATAAAATTTCCATATATATATTATATATATATTATATATATATTATATATATGTATAATGTATATAATATACATAAGACAAACTCTGAATCACACCAAAGATAAACTTCCACAAATCGTATTGCTCTAAATACACACACACACAGCCCTGAAACAAGAAATCAGGTAAAGGAGACAATGAGTGAAGACCCTAATTAGATATCAGCGGTGATTTTGCTTGTCCCAAAGTATAAACAGTGAACAGACCACTGGAGCGGGTGAGAGGAAAGCTGGAGGAAATGGATTCCAGGAGTATGATCTTAGCCAGCGACTTGTCCTTCACAGATGACATTAATGCCTTCTCCTTCTGAAACATATTCCAAGGTCCACCCCTGTCTACAACATCTCCTTGCTCTGAAGGACCACCAGTGGGCAACAAGGTACAGGATGATTAGAGGGAAAAAGTGAAAGACTACGCACAAAATATTTTTCCCAATTACTTAACTAAAATGAATCCCCATTTAAAATTTTAAAAAATATTTCTTATTAAAATGCAAATATATCTTGGTAATGATTTCAATCAGAACTAACAGGCCTGGGGGATAGTTTTGATATAGTACAAAGTGTTAGGAGACTGAGGGATGTTTATAAAGCAGAGGAGATCTTGAAGGAAGTTCCATGAACAGGGGGATGGTGTGTAGGGTGGCTAGGCAGTGGGCACTCTGGACTACCCAAAGGACACTGGCCCTTCCTGGAAGATTTAGGCACCAAAGATGTTGGGGATAGGAGAAAATAAATGTCTCTTCTGCTACTTTATTTATCCAGGCTCTGGTGTCAGCAACCACATGCGTGATTCCTGGCCCTCAGTCCTATTTTTTTTTAATCTTTAAAAAATTTTTTTAATGTTCATTTGTTTTTGAGAGAGACAGAGAGAGACCGAGACAGAGAGCAAGTTGGGGAGGGCAGAGAGAGAGGGAGACACAGAATCCAAAGCAGGCTCTAGGCTCTGAGCTGTCTGCACAGAGCCTGATGAGGGGCTCAAACTCATGAACCACGAGATCATGACCTGAGCTGAAGTCGGATGCTTAACCAACTGAGCCACCCAGGCGTCCCCCACAGTCCTATTTTGCTAACTTCTACATCTACACAGAGTGGCCATGCTTTACTATATAAAATATGAGCAAGAGTATCAATGCAACTTGTGCTCTTAAGTCTGAAATCCGGCCATATCACTGGTAAATATTCAAATGTAGCATTTGCTTCGGTTCTAGTTAGGATTCATGACAATTACTACAACTGGAAGTAGAAAAAAAAACAGTTCTGGGGTTCAATATTATATGTTGCCTTTTACTTTACGTTCACTTTTACTTTTACATTACTACAGGTGTCATCCTCCATCATGTGTCACAGAGAAGAATGCAGGAAAAATCGGAGTGGCCAGAAACTTTGCATTCAAGTGAAAAATGCTCAATTTAAGATGAACCAAATAAATAAGAAAAATTATACAATTTAGGAAAGCTACTACATTTCCAAGGATTATATCTACAAAAACTGAATACTTTAAAACTTTTTCAAATGCCAAGTTTTATCCCTCACATATAAATCCAAGACTTTGTACACCAAACTTCTTAGCAATTGTGAGGTGGTATGATACGATGAAAACAAGCTGCCGCATCCTTCTTGAAGATTTTAAAGGTCTGAAATCTGTGGTGCAGCCTACCAGCTGTGATGCCTCAGCCAAGCGTCACTTCTGTCAGACAACATCCCAGCCGAATTATTGGAATTCTCTGGAATTGGAATAATCTGAAGAGTTTTAATAAAGGGACCGCTTATAAAGATGTGATAGGGGTAAGGAAACCATAAAGGAAGGACAGTAACCTGGGACTCTGAAGGCATTCCTAGTCCTGAAGGAACAAGATGCAGGGCCAGGTACTGGAACAAGAAGGGGAGAACCATGTAAGGATGGCTGCCTTGGGGAAAGGGGTGCCTTTGGTCAAGGGACACAGTCAGCCCAAGGCAACCCCAATCTCCTATCTGGGCTCTTCACTGTCTGAGCCCTACCAGAGGACAAAAGCAGAGAGCCCTGAGGGGCAGAGCACATGGTAGAAAAAGGTAGGAGGAGGCACTGGAGGGCAAATGGAAGATCTCCAGCCTGAGAGGGCCTGAAGAACACCTACCTCATTGGGCTGTCACAGAAATGAAAAGAGAAGGGCCTTGCCTTGAGCTAGCACATAGAATGTGTTCAGTAATTCGAAAAAGTGTGTTTTTATTTTCCTGGAATCACATTTATACTGCATGACTTTAGTTCATATTTCTTAGTAAACTAAACACGAAGTAGGATAACGATGATCCTTAGCGGGGCGCCTCAGTGACTCAGTCAATTAAGCATCCGACTCTTAATTTCAGCTCAGGTCAGGATCTCACAGTGTGAGATCAAGCCCCACATCGGGCTCTGCAGTAAGAGTGCGGAACCTGCTTAGGATTCTCTCTCTGCCCATCTCCTGCATGCACGTGTGTGCTGTCTCTCGTTTTCTCTCAAAATAAGTAAACATTAAAAAGAAATTAAAAAGATGATCCTTAGCTTTCTCACACAGACTCAGATTAGAATAGGACTAAACCAAATTCACCTAACAGAAGAAGAGTCCAAGCACAGAGAAGTCCCTGGTTTGGGGGTCTTGAATATTTATTTATCTTTGTGAAAAACCTTAGGAGACACCTACTATTAATAATAATATGTACTATTAGTGTATGCTTATGTAATACTATAAGGGCCAAGGATGGGCCACCCCAAGATGGGCCACTTTGTCATGAAGACTACTTTGAGTTAAAAACCAGTCGAAACCCAGCAGATCCAGGAAAAGCTCTTTACCTCCCCCTCAAGCGCCTAGAAAGAATTGAGCTAGAGGACCTGCTCCAGGAGGAGAGCCACCATCACAGATTATATGATGAACCAGCTATGGTAGACAGGGAAGAACTATCAAAGCCTGTTTGATCAAAGTCCTCCATATGTCCCACTATTTCCAAGTGGCCTGGTAAACATTTGTTACCAAACATTTGCTCTTTGTCATCTCCCTGTGAATTGCATTCCTTCTCTTTGAAGTCCCAGACGTGCCTGTCTTTGGAATTTCCACGTCTGTGTGGATTGCCCATACTTAACGAAAGCAAATTTGACCCATGTTAATGGGTCTCATGTCAATTTGAGTCTTAGTCCAGCTAGGAGGATCTTGGAAACAGACAGAACATTCTTGACCCTAACAATACAATACGCAATACCCTTGCATAATGCTGTGTATTATTAAGTCCTCATAAGAAACCTATACGGTGGGCACCGTTATATCCATTATTTAGCATTATTCACATGTGAAAACTGACAAACAGAAAGATTAAGTAACTTGTTGGAGATCACAAAGCAAAGACAGGATTTCAACCATGCAGTCTGGCTCTGAAGTCTGTGCATTTCACCCTCTGAGCATGCGTACCCCCTCTGAAGCTAAAAGCTGGTAGGCAAACTAAGAAGGCAAAGGCCACATTAGAGACATTTCTGAGTGCATTGTGCTCAGTGGTATATCAGGGAGGTAGAGACCCCCCTTCATATAAAGGGCCTAAAGGAAAGGCTGCACACAAAGGTGGGTGTTCGGAGTCAGAACATACACACAGGTAGGTCAGGACAGGCCACTAAGCAAAACTATCAGGACCCAGGTAACACATGCCACTCTGCAAAAGACAAGGAGGAAAGGCAGACAGAACCTGTCTCTGGAGAAAGGCTGTTCTACACTTCCCCTGAGGCAGGAGCAAAGGTGGCCTTAGTCTGCCATGGCCAGAGCTCAACCTGAGGGGACAAAGGCCACCTGCCTGTGGCAATGCCCTCTACTTATCAGACTGACAACTGTGATGTACAGTCAGTAACAGAGCAATGGTGGCTCCCCTCACAACCTAGTCTAATCCACACCAAAGAGTGATGCTTTGCTTGATGAAGTCATCTTCATGGAAGCCGCCTTCCAGCATTCAGGCCCCACGAACAGACCTAAAGGACAGGTGCCAGGAGCAGATCAGAGAGCAGTAGAAGATGCCAGCAGTATTCTCTCAGCACCATCTCTGGGTAATGACACTGGTCGGTCCAACACCCTGGCTTTTTTTCTTTTTCTTTCAAGAGCCAGGCAGCATCATTATTTTCTTGCTAAACCAGCATTAGGAAAGCTAAACTCTTCCTTGGCTTCTATGTGACGGTCTAGATGGAATGGTGATGCCCCAAGAGCCCACGTTAAACAGAAAATCGAGGAGAGAGGAGGACTAGGAGTGGCACTCAGCAATTTATCAAAGTTATAAATTGCCTTAGGTGTGTATTTAAAAAAAAAAAAAAGCATTTTCCAGAATGAGGAAAAAGGCATATGAGAATCAAGACTAAATGGAAAGCAAATTCTTGAGAGATGAATAGGACTGACAAGAGATTTGGAAAAAAAAAAAAAAAAGCTAAAAACATATCATAGCTATGAGGAAGGAAAATGGAAGTCAGTGTGTTAATTGGTATACGTGGACCAATACAAGGTGAGTCCATAAATGCTCTGACCCTTGTTGTAGATGTAAAGCGCTCCACTTCCAGAACTTGGGCTTTTATTGGACAGCCGGTGAGATACGTCTGTATATTAGGCTCCTTAAATCCTTGAGTCTTATAAATAGCAGAGAAAGGAATACACACTAAAAAATAAACAAGTAAATAAAGTTATTGCAAGGACACAATGATATTGTAAGAATACACGATATTAGCATAACTTGCCTTTTATGGGCATCTGTTTAAGAATCATAACCTGCTACAACAAGAATACAGCTAGTGAAATGGTCTCAGCCCAGGGTAGGACATCAGCAAGGATGATCAATCATTTGCTGGTTATTTCAAATCTGCTCTCTGCCAGGCAACTCTGAGAAACTCTCTTCTCGCTCAGACCACCAGTCTTTACCTTCCTGTATCTTGGGATCGCTGGGAGACACATCATAATCCACCTCTTCTCCCTCAAAGTGCAGCTCCCGTGTGTCCAGATTTTCTATCAAATTACTCATGTCAGCAGCGATTTTCTGCAGTGCAGAGGTATTTACTCTTGGCTCATTTTTCAGTGACATGTTGGCTTCAGACAGGGTAAGAGCAAAGGGGCTGGGAAAAAAAAAGGGGGGTTACAAGGATTTATTATTTTGGTCAAATAAAACCCTATTCTACAATATGAATCCAGGCTTAGATACAGCATATGGAAACAAGTCAACTAGCTCTGTGTGAGCCCCAGTTTAGTCAAACAATGTTTTCATTTATTTTCCTCTTTAACATTTAAAAGATTCCTAGCCTGTAAATTAAATTGGAGTGAGATCCTTAATCACAAGCAAGTACGAAAGAGAAACACTACATTGAATAAATGCCAGCATAGCTTTCACCCAATTTCATTAAGTCGGATAAATGAGGAGACTCCAGGGTGACTGGTTTGGTCATGGTTATTCAGAGAAAATAAATTGATACTTAACTCTAACAAACACACGGAAAAATATCACGTGAAATTAAGCAACTTTAAATATTTTCTAAAGACATTTTAGGGCATTTTACAACAATTTCAATAAGCAGATTTAAGACATTTTCATGACAGCATAACCTTTTCCACATTTCCTCTGTAGGTGATATCCCAAGCAAAGTGTAAATACTATTTTTTCGAAACATGAGGTTCGGGCCGTGACTTTCCATGACTTATAATAATGTACGTGTCTTGAAAGGTAATGATTAGTCTACCTATTCTGAAAGATACTGGAGGTGCTCAAATCGTACTTCTCTCCTTTTTGAAGAAAACCAGTTCTATCTCATTTCGACATTTAATAACACAAGTCTTTACACATCAGTACCCAGGGAAGAAGAGTTCATATTCATATAGATTTTATTTTTCCTTTAAAATACTAAGATTTAAACCTTGAGCGCCATCCTCAGAGCTGAGTGACAAATTCATACTGCTGGAAAGAATCGCTCTGTTACAGCCCGGCCCTAAAACAGCAGGTTTTTCATACCAGCAATTCCACCACACATGTCCATTCATTCCTGCAAATCACAAACATTTACTGAGCGTCTGCCATTCACTGTGAGAGGCAATGAGGAAATCTGTAAAGATGAATAAGGCTGGTCCCTGCAGTTAAGGAGCTCCTGACATGGGTGAGAGGAATAAGCTACATAACCCCAAATTCATTCCTGGCCTCCTCCAAGGTCCAAAGCCTTCCTGAGAACGACATGTGCTGAGTGGAAGACCCTTGGCCAGGTTCTCTCCTACAGGTGTGATCAAGAAGCTGGGGGTCTCTGTGGGAAACGCTAAGAGAGTCTTGGCCAAACTTGGACAGCCCTTACTGTAATCCGTCAAGTCTCAGGAACCTATACTGCCGTGTCTGGTAGAAAGAGATTTTGTTTGGAAATTCAGAAGATTGGGCTGGAGGAATGTGGCTCTGGTTTGGCCAGAGATACATAATTAATATGACAAAGTTCTCTGTGAAGTATGTAATCAATCATGTTTCTTTCTCCACGTTGGCTGTAAGGAAGCTTGCAGCCGTATCGATGGCCCACTATTAGCAAAACACAGGCCTATCCTTGCCTACATCACTTCCCTTCAACTTTCTTCTCCACTTCTCATTTATATTATAATAACAGTTTACGTGTACCAATCACTTCATATGTACCTGGCTTGGTGATAACTCCTTTTTATACATTATCATGTTTATCATCAATAATAATCTATGAAGTTTTGTTATTTCCATCGAAGATGACGGAAGTTTATCAACCCCTCTTTACAGATAAAAACACTGAGGCATAGAGAGATTACGTAATTTGCGTCCAAAGTCACAGAGCTAGTAAGTAGTGAATGGATTTAAAAACCAGGTCTCTCTGACCCAAAAGCTGATCTTCTCAACCACAGTCTTTACCTTTCCATATAGTTTTGGTAGATAAGTAAATGCCCCTGGAACAGATGGAAGTTTCAGTAAAACAAGTGCTCTGGGCAAGATTCAAATGGGAAGAATAGGAAATGACCTCCTCTTGATGCTCAGCACCTCGGGATGGGCCCATTTACACTCTCAGGGCCTTGGTAACTCCTCTTGGTAATAAACTAAGGAGGTTGAGCCATCTCCTCTAAGGTCCTTTTAACACTGGAACCTTAACTATAGACAAAAAAATGCTATATATATTACTCAGCTTCCCCTTATAATGTACTTACTTTAACCTAAGAAATTAACCCAAGTAGTTCTTCATATGAATACGAGAAGCAGGTGGCAGATGTTTCCTAATCTGCATAATTTAATGACTGTCTGTTCGGCTTCCATCGAGGAGCTTGTTGCCTCTGGTCACAATTAAAATATTAATTTCCTTCCTTCTCGATTCAACAAACACTTACTAGATGCCAACTGTGAGCCAGGTTTTGCTTTATTTAAAATACAAGGTAATGAGAAACTTAAAGGAAATGAGACAAGGAAAAACAAGTAAGAAATTACATCATATCGTTGCTACTCATTAATTTGTAAGCCCTTTTCTATTGATTAAACTGTCTTATGGTTAACTTTGCCAACTTTCCTAGCACAGCAAAGGAAAACAAGGGTTATTCCAATGACTTTTCTCTTGGACAGAGTGTCTGTTAAAATGCATGTTAAATTTAAGATATAGAGACTAGAATAATTATACACTGCAAGATAACTGGAATAAATAGTACAGAGTCACTAGATCAAGCTAAAATAAAAATCATTTTTCAAAAAGAAAGAAAAGCATATAAACTTGTAAAAAATTTAAGAGTGAGAAAAGAAGCAGAAAGCAAGCCTCTTATCATTTATATTCAAGTTTTTACTATGTGCTAATAAGCACAATTTTAGCACACTTATTTAATACAATACTACCTGGTATTTATGATTATTCTGAAAGAGTTAGATAAGGAACTTGCCCAAGGTCACGCAACTTGTGTCAGTGTTGAATTCACTTATTTATAAAGCAGATTTTCTGGCCCTGAAATCTCACGGACTTGGTTATAGAAGTTCATAATTATTGATTTTATTTAATGGGTTGAATGTCTATAAATTAATCTTTTCTATAAAGTTTAAGTATCATAACAACAAAAGATGTTATCTACTTCAACCACTATACCTTGGAAGGAATCCTACTAACTCTATAGTCATTATAATTAATAGAAACATACCCCAAAGTCTCTTCTATTTCTTCTCAGCCTCCTATTTTTGTGGTTCATAATATTTTATAAGATCACATGGAGTTTCAGTGGACCCAAACGGTTTGCAGATTTTTTTTCTAAGCTTTTGTGAAAACTTTACAATTTAATAATCAAAATGAACCAAATTGTTTGTCTATCACTGCCTTCACTCATGTCCGTGGTTGCTTTGTGTTGAATTTTTATCCATCAATTGTATTGCTGCTTTCATTCTTGAATATCAAACTGTAAGGCCATCGACACTCCTATGTTGTCAAATCTTAATTTATTAGCCGATGTTTTCTCTCATCCAAAATAATCTATAACGGTGGGTGAGCAGCTGCCACAGTTATAGTCCATCTTAACCAGCAATGGGATGAGGCCTTCAGTGTTTACCCTTGAGATAATGTAATTGATTTCATTATCTCCTTATAAAATTATACTGCAAGATCATTATCTCTCTTGGTACCAAGTAGAGATGGTGCCCATGGAGCAGTAACGGCAGCTGTGTTTTATTTTTGTTTGCATCTCTATCTGGAAAGTAAATAGGGTTGTTTTTTTTCTTTTCTGGTATCGAATACTAGAATTAAAATTTTTTGCAGGGAACATTTAATTACTTCCCGTCATTCAGGGGTGAAATCAGAGAACTCTAGAGTTTTTTCTGATCTTCATTTTCAACATCACTGGAAAATAGGACATCAAAGGAAGCAGATATTTTCCTATCTGATAGTGTATATATATATACACACACACATATATATATGTATGTATATACATATGTATGTGTATATATATGTATATATATATGTATATATATTTGTATATATATTAGTAAATATATATATATTTGATAGTCTTATTGTATTTTAGCAAAGGCAATGCATATATATATACAATAATATATATATATAATATATATATGCAATGCCTTCGCTAAAATACAATAAGACACTATATATAATATATATATGCAATGCCTTCACTAAAATACAATCAGACTATCAAATATAACTACTAATATTAAAATAAATATTAACATTACTCAATATTAGCTGAGTACATACTAAATGCCAGCCACTATTCAAAAAGATTAATCGCATGATCTCCTTGAATCCTCACAATAACCTTAGGAGCTGAGTCCTATTCTTACCCCCATTTTTAAGATGAGAAGCTTAGATGGGCAACTTGCCCAGAGCCGTGCAGCTGGGAAGTGATGGAGCTGGACCCAACCCTGGTCGATCTGGCTCCAAAGTCCAGCTACTTAACCAGCCAGAAGTAGAACTGGGGCTAGCAGGAGGGACAGACACTGAAGACTTTCACTCCCATTTTACATGCTCATAGAATAAAAACAGTTCAAAAAGGAACAACAGTAACCCAAAACTTAACACTCATTTTGTGAAGGTAACCGATTTACTTCTTGTTTCCCTTTCTAACAGAACATGCAGAGTTCCCCATTTTTTTTTCCAATACATTATTTGTGCTTACCTAGAGAAATAAATGGAATGGATTTCCAAACCAAGAATCATGTTTGAACGTGAAATGAATTATAATTAGATCATTTAAAACCAAACTGAGTCATGGGGATTTCTTGTTTTCCCATTTTTCATTATGATGAAATTAATTGGTGGACCCATACTACATAACCTCCCCCAAACACATTATATAGCAATGATTTGTACAGAACTGACTCGATGTTCCTTGAAATGCAAACATCGTAAATGTGGATTCAAGTACTGAACTCAATCTCTGGTGACACAGTAAACCTTGGATAAATATTTTTTTAGTTGAGCTGACTTTGGATAAAGTAAATGATATTATCATAGTTTACATTCCAGATGATATATTTTGAGAAAAATAACACATCAAAAAAATTTAAAAAAAAATTCTTGGTGTTTACTTGGATCTTTGATTTTTTTTTTTTAATAAAAGAACATTAGTTCCACAAATATCAATGGAGGGCTTATTATGCACCTTGGGCAGATAATTAAATGTCCGTGGTGGAGGGGACAGGCCAGATGACCATGGTTGTTCTACCCTTTTTATCAGTGTAACCTGGGCAACCCGCAGCCTCCAGGGTTTCAGCATCTCATCTGTAAAATGTAAACAGTGCCACCTATACTTCCCACCTCAGGAAGCTTGAGGAACCAGTGTCATAATGCACACACATCTGCAGGCCCAAGTAATCTAGGTTGCTAATATTCCCTTGAATTCTATTAACAGGTGGCCCCTGAAAATTAACCTTAGGAAAGTTTCTTTCATTTCAGTATTTTTCAGGGCTGACAGGCTAGGAAATATCCTGCCTTTCATCTCTTAGTTAGCTCCCAAATTAATGTACCATCTAGCAACTGTCTTCCTGGATGGGCTCCTCTAAGACTAGGGCTCTCCCATTTAACCAGTCCTGAAATTTTCTGGACTCAATTCCCCCATTTGGAGAGAAGCCACCAAGACTTTGAGTGAAAAAAACAATCACCAGGCATTAAGCAGTCAAGCCCAGTTAATGCATTTCCCATTCTCTGCACATCTCCCTGGCCTCATCTTCCTCTCCCTGGCTGGTAAGGCATTACAGTGTCCCTTGTGTCTGTGGCAGTGACTCCTGCTCCCTTTTAGGTCCAGTACCCTTTGTGGCTTTGATGAGATTTATGGACCCCCAACCCCAGAAAAAAAATGAATATATCCTGACACACAGTATTTTGCATATATTTTCATAGGTTCACGGATGTCCCTTTCAAAACCTTAGTTTAAGAAGCCCTTCCACTGAGCAGTAATCATGAGCTGAGGTGCTGATGCATCCCTCGTCCCACCAGATGAGGACACTCTAAGGTGGGGGAGGGTGAGAGCCAGACTGTTTACTCCTGACACCTTGCTGAGCACCTGCTCAATCAATATTTATTGATTAAATGACTTCATCAGTGAGCTATCTACTGAGAAACCAGTCAGCTCCAGGTTATCCAGTGAATGCCACAAAGACATTTCCTTCATATACCACAGATACTCTCAGATGGAAAAGCCATCTGGTTGAAAGAACTCCAAGAGGAATATAACCTGCAAGAAATACACAGGCTGCTGAAGCAGTAGCAAATAAGACAGTGAACTGCTATCAGAGCTAACTGTGTGCCAGGCTTCCACCAAGAGCTTTTCACGTGTCCTCACAACAAGGTCATGATGGAGGTATGGCTGCTATTCCCCCTTTACAGATAACAAGACAGGCTGACCAAGGTGACAAGTCCGAAGGTCAGTAAGTCAGCTCTCAGCACAGCTCTGGCTGACTCGAAAGCCATCCCCCTGTTCTGCTTCCGTGTTCTGCTTGTACCCATATCAGGAAAAGGAGATGCTCTGTGGAATCATAGTCCCTTCTGTGCATAGCCTTTGAACTCAGACTTGCTGTCACTTCTATGGTTCCAGGAACTATAAGTATGATTCCCAAACACTATCCTCCCCCTCTGAGTTTCAGATCTGATCTGACCTTAGGGCCCCCAGAGCCTAGCAATCTCCCGTTTGCTTATCCTTCCTTCCTGGTTTCCTATCACAGCCTCCATTTGGTCTAACACTGACACTGCTATCCTCCCTGAGGGTCAAGATTGCAGATGATGGTGCTAAATAACCTAGACTCACTGTGCCCACGGGACAAGAGTTGGAAACCATGCGTTCTCCCTTTTCCCTAGTTAAAAAGAAAAACAGAATCTATAATTACACAAAACAAATTTTAGAGTGGAATCATTTCTTGATTCTCATGATTTTCCCTGAATCCTTTAACCTCCTTGGATGGCCTCTCTTCTCTGCCATAAGCTTTCTTAGCCATTTCCGTTGACATGCCCTAGGGTTAAATATTCCCCTTTGCTGTAGTACCAGCCTCCTTTGGTTCATCTCAGTCATAACTTTGAATTCAAGTGGATGTTTTATTTCCAGAGGCAAATACAAGTGTTAAGGGAAAGTGATCTCTATTTCAAATATAGGTAGATAGGAGAGTATTCCCTGTCATTTATTGCCTATTCTGGGCCAAGCACTAAAGGCACGTTACGTATATTTCTTCTAATTCGCGTGATAATCTCACTTAGAATTGAGGACAGAAGCTTACTGAGGCTGCACAGAGGTGAGTGGCAAGGCTGGTCCCGGGGCAGAGGCCACACTGATGGTTCCACACTGCCCGCCTCCCCAGCCTCTGCCATTGGGCTCCACGGAGATACACATCACTGCCACTGTCCCCTCTTCTCCTCACACCACCATCCATCTCTGCCTCCTTCAGGCTGAGGGCAGGGCTCCTGCACAGCATGCACAGCACATGGTCCAGCAGAAACTGGTGTGGCTCCAGCACCCCAGCTCCACCCACCTCTGGCCAGACCCACAGAGACACTGGCTCATCCTCAGGCTTCTGGATTCTGAGGCAGCAGTGCTACACTAGAGCTGGAACCCAGTCACCTCCAGAGTTGTGTGTATGGGCAGAGGGAGCATGGGGAACTGAGTTACACAGCCTATGAGATCAGGGGAGTTAAGGTGCTGGTGGACACATGACCCTCCCCTCCCTGCCTGACTGCACTGAGCACAGCCAAGCTAGAAGCTTTCTATGTGACTGAGCAACGGGGTGATTTTCTTGTGAAGCTATGGCAGCCAGGCAATGCACCACCTTTCATGCTCCTTCCCTGTCTCTTCCCTTCAACCCTCACTCTTGCTGCTGGATAAAGCCCACCATGCAACCTTAGCTCAGACTCTATTATCCAGGAAACTCGGACTAGGGTAGTGTTGAAACCAACAGGAACCATGAACCATCCTGCCTCCTGCAGACATCCATTCTGTGAAGTTACTGGTAATAATAAAAAGAAAACTTGCATGGCGCTTTTGTGTCAGACACTGATCTAGGAGGTTCGCCTGCATTAACTCCACCGCCTTTACTATTCCTAGCCCCTTTTGACAGACAAGGCAACTGAGGGCACAGACAGGCTAAATGACTAGCTCAAGGTCACACAGAAACCTGACGGGAGACAACTGCCTCGTTTGCTCCTATTGTTGCCTTGACTAACCTGGACAAAGTCACTTTAGTGCTCAGTTTCCTCACCTAAACACTGAAATGAATACAACAGAGACATTATTGGAAAAAAGACTCCCCTTTCAGCATCACTAAATGCCAGAGAAAACAATACATTCTAAGCAACCCCATCCAGGAGATAAAAACCTACCCCAAATGTCAAGGGAATTTAGATGTTCTGAGCAAACAGCTAAGTAAGATTTGCTCCTGCTTCTATTAATGGCAATACATATAAACAATTGTATTTGGAGGGGAGGGCCCCCTCTTAATTCCAAAGTTTATTAAGTGTATGTGAGAGACTTTGTATAAGCACTAGATTGACTTAAATCAATAAGAATCCCACAGGGAAAATTCTTTATTAAAATATAAAGGTATATTATTTATTAAAATAAAAAGGTAATTAACACGGCTTAAAAACTGTGATCAGACTTCTGAAAATAACATCATCTTGTGTTTATGGGCAATTTTTTTATGGCCAAGAGCAGAATACCTATGTATTGTGCTGGGTCTATAGGAGAGGAAGCTAACTATACATGAATTTATAGGAACAAATAATGTGCTCCTTGAAAAACTAAGTAAACCTTTTTCTCAGTAAGGTAGACTTAGACCACCAATGATTCAGTGCATGCACATGAAAAAAATACATACTTTTTCCAAAATAAAAATGGTTTTAAGAACATTTTTCTTTCACTGGCTCAAAATATTAAATATTAGTTTTAGTGGGTGCATGTTGGTTTTGATAAGAACACATGTTGATTAAGAAGCTAAACTGTGAATTCAAAGGTTTGACTTTATCATTTTCTACTATAATTGCTTTCTTTTTTCTTAAAACTGATCTTTGCATCTTATGATGGCAGCCCCATTCAGGAAGAACCTGCATTCCCTCATGTAGACTTTGTCATTAAAGTTCTTTCCAGCTGTCTAAACTTCTTATGAATCCTCCCTTTCACTTCTCTCCAAAGGAAGAAACAACTTCCTTCTGAGTGAGTTGAGGCAAAACTGAGCATTTTCTGTGATATCCCACAAATCTCGCCAATGAGAAGAATGGAGCTGGCAAACACATGTGTAGACTCCTCCAGACATTCCCCCGTGCTAATGAGCCCTCAAATTTTGTCATGGCTGCTGATAAACACAGCAAAGTCTTATTTTTTTTTACCCATTCACATACTTAGAAAAAATGTCTGTGGAGGCAGCAGACTATCACTGAAGGTATGTGATTTTGAGTCAAACAGCTTGAATTCTGAATCTCCTTATGCTGAAACAAGTCTCTAAATCTCTACATCTCTAAGTCTCAGTCTCCTAATCTATAAATGGGTAATGCTGTTGGAAGTAAAGAATTGGAAGAATTAAATGATATAAAGTGAGTGGCTTGGAGTTGGGGCTCTAACAGATGCTGAAATAATGTTAGTTATGCCTCTGACCGAGTCCCTGGTACCCACATCGGAGCCCAGTCCTCTCCTGAGGACAAGAACTAGCAGTCAGAATTGAATTCTGAGGATGGTCTGATGTCACACACTATAGAAAACACTGCCACGGGGCGCCTGGGGGGCGCAGTCGGTTAAGCGTCCGACTTCAGCCAGGTCACGATCTCGCAGTCCGTGAGTTCGAGCCCCGCGTCAGGCTCTGGGCTGATGGCTCAGAGCCTGGAGCCTGTTTCCGATTCTGTGTCTCCCTCTCTCTCTGCCCCTCCCCCGTTCATGCTCTGTCTCTCTCTGTCTCAAAAATAAATAAACGTTGAAAAAAAAATTTTTAAAAAGAAAACACTGCCACAAATGTCTGAAAACAAAATGGATTAAGCTAATGTAGCTGTCTCTTTCCCAGTACAAACACAGAATTGCTGAATAAACTGTAATCATATTTTAAAAATACTTAGTTAAGGATAAAAGCTAAGGCAGCAACAACAAAAGCAATCATGAAGGAAAACCTTCAATTTGCAAGGATGAAGAAACAAATGAAAGTCAGATGAGTATACTGGAACTGAAGCTGAAGGCGCCCAGGGGTTTTGGTCTTGGATGAAAGAGCTGAGATTACAGGTCTGTCCCCACATGAATGTTGGCAGACATGACCCCAGGACGATAGGAGGCAGGTGCCTGGAAGCTGGACTCCCCGAATAACCTAGAGCCTCAAAGAGTTACACTGTTTAAAAGAGACTAGAAGAACTGTACCCAGCAGCCCTGGGCAGAAACTGCATGGAACTGAGGTAACTACAAAATGAGAAACTTTATATAAAACTGATCTAGGATTCCAATTTCTGGCTTTCACTGATGGTGGTGTAGCTAGCCCCTATTAGATCTGCCAGCCATCCCGCAGATGAGGACTACCAACTCAATTATAAAAAAAAATAACTGGCTACAGAACAACCAGAAAGAAGCAGGAAATGGAAAGTAATCTACATTTGGAAGAAAAGAATGGCACCGCTTTTGTCTAAAGGCAGACTAAGTCCAAGCCAGGTTGGGTGACTAAAACTCAGAAAATCCATAATCCTGCTGGCTTGGTGAACCAGATAACAGGCTTCCTGGCTTTCACAGCAGCTGAAAACTGAAGTGGGAAACCTTGGAAAGGAGAGCCACAGAGGAGGAGTGTCAAATTCTGCACAGGCTGACTTTGAACCATGCAGGCGTGGGTACACTCCAAAGCAACTCAGTACCAAAGTGACTTCAACAGAGGTTTCTGCAGCTGCCCACCACAGGAAAGGCAGAGTTTGGAGTTTAAGTCCAGCCAAATCAACTGCCCACTCAAAAACCAAAAACAAACAAACAAACAAAAAAAAAAAAAACCTCTTGAACAGAACTGAATTGAGCTTCTACAATATCTCAGTCATAATGTCACCTAAAACTATTGGACATGGATATAGAAACAGAAAAACGTGACTCATCCTGAAGAGAAAAGGCTATTGTTAATGAAGACTCATTCTAAGATGTTAAAATCAACTGATAAGGATTTTAAAGCAACTATTATAATAAGCTCAAGAATGTAAAGGGAATCTCAATAAAAGAAAAATTCATTGGATGGGCTTAACAGAATAGCAATGACAGAAGAAAGAATCCGTGAAATTGAAGACAGATCACTAGAAATTATCCAATCTGAAGAACAAATGAAGGGGAGGGGAAGGTTTCTAATAAATGAGCAAAGTCCCAGTGACTTATGTGATAACATCAAAAGATCCAACATACATGTAATTTCAGGCCCAGAAAGTTGGGCTAGAGAAAAAATGAGGGCAAAAAAAAAGTTTAAAGAAATAATGGCCACAAATTTTATCAAATTTGGTAAACAAAATAAATTTACAGATTGAGGAAATTTGGTGAATCCCAAGCAGGAATAAATACAAAGAAAATCACATCTATGCACAATAAAGCCAAGCTGCTAGCATATAAAGAAAAGAGAATGTCAAAAGCAGCCAGACAAAAATGACTTACAAAATTTAAGAGAACCATACTAAGGACCACTCATCTCTCATCAGAAACAAATGGAGGCTATAAGACAATAAAATTATATCCCCAAACTTGATAAATATGGAACCAAATAAATGAATATATGTTATTTTTCCTGAAACTAATCTACTAATTCAAATTTCAAAGAATTTCTCAGAGAACTTGACAATATGACCCTAAAATTCATAACAGAAGAGAATTAAGAATAGGCAAATAAGCCTTGTCCAACCAGATATCAAGAATTATTATAGGGGTGCCTGGGTGGCTCAGTCAGTTAAGCATCCAACTCTTGGTTTTGGCTCAGGTCACAATCTTACTTTGTGAGTTCAAACCCCACACTGGGCTCTGCACTGACAAGGAAGAGCCTGTTTGGGATTCTCTCTCCCTCTCTCTGTCCCTCCCCAGTTCTCTCTCTCTCTCTCTCTCTCTCTCTCTCTCTCTCTGTCCCTCCCCAGTTCTCTCTCTCTCTCTCTCTCTCTCTCTCTCTCTCTCTGTCCCTCTCCAGTTCTTTCTTCCTCTCTCTCTGTCCCTCCCCAGCTCTCTCTCTCTCTCTCTCTCTCTGTCCCTCCCCAGTTCTCTCTCTCTCTCTCTCTCTGTCCCTCCCTAGTTCTTTCTCTCTCTCTCTCCTCTCAACAAATAAACTTAAAAAAAAAAAAGCTGGAGAGATTAAAATGGTATGGTACTAACAGAGAAAGAGATACAGAGAACCAAATAGTGACCCCCAAAACAAACCTATGCATATACAGGTCTTGGTTTATGACGAGAGTGGCATGGAAAACAATTAGTAAAGAAAGAATAAACCCTCAATAAATAATGCTAGCACTACCAGCAATTCACAAAGAAATACACAATAAAATTAGTTCTCTATCTCACAGCTCCCATAAGAATAATTTCTATGTTGATTAATGTCCTAAATATGAATAAGGAAAATATTAACCTACAGAAGAATGTCTTTGTGACCTCAGGGTCACAAAAGAATCTTAACAAGACATAAAAGGCATAAACCATGAAGGAAAAGCTAATAAATTTAACTACACTAAAATTTAAAACTTGTTACACAAATGGCAAAATTAAACAACAAATCCAAGTTTGGAGAAGATATACATAGAATATACAAAGTACTCCTATAAATACATAAAGAAGAAGATCCAAAGGCCAACAGGAAATAAACCAGGAATATACACAGGCAACTCACAGAGGAAGAATTCTAAATTTACAGTGAATCTTTATAAATGTTTAACCTTTCCAGTAATCAGAGAAGTCATATTAAAACAGTAAGATACTTTTTCATATCCATTGAATTAGGAAAATTTTTGCAAGTCAGAAATTATAATGTATCAGTAAGGTAATGGAACTCTCATGCACTGCTTGATAGAAATGGGAGTTAAAATAACCCATTGGAGGGGCGCCTGGGTGGCGCAGTCGGTTAAGCGTCCGACTTCAGCCAGGTCACGATCTCGCGGTCCGTGAGTTCGAGCCCCGCGTCGGGCTCTGGGCTGATGGCTCAGAGCCTGGAGCCTGTTTCAGATTCTGTGTCTCCCTCTCTCTCTGCCCCTCCCCCGTTCATGCTCTGTCTCTCTCTGTCCCAAAAATAAATAAACGTTGAAAAAAAAAAAATTAAAAAAAAAAATAACCCATTGGAAAGATATTTGGCAATAAACTTGAAGAAGGCATCAACTACTGCCAGCAATTCTCCCCCTAAATATATTCCCCAAGAAACTCAACGATGGGTGAGTTTACATAAGAAAATGTATTGTGAATGAGCACTGAAGCACTGTTCACGGTAAAGAAAACTGGACGAGAGTGTCCATTTATCAGAGAATGAATAGATAATGTTTTTAATGAAATACTATACAACAGAGAAAATAAATGGATCAGAACTACATGTATCAACATGAATAAATCTCAACACAAAGTTTGGTGAAAAACAAAGACATCTTAGAATTTTTGTTTAAGATTGAAAAATACACAGCACAATCCTGTATGTTGTCCACTGGCATATGTAGAAGTAGGACATAAAAGGAATTGAGGAAATAATATGCAACAACTTCAGAAGAGTAGTCACCTTTAGAGAGCAAGGATGGGAAAGGGTGCAATTAGGAAGGGGTACTGAGAGGATTTAATATACCCGTAACATTTTCTTTGCTTCTTATTTCAATTCAGAAGGATATAGGTCTATCTGGATGTCATAGGTACATAGGTTTTTGTTTCCTAAATGTTAATCTGTACTTTTGAAACATTTCATTTAAGACAAATTTAAAAACTATCAAATATAAGTGACATTTTACTGATGTCTTTAAATCCAATCTTGGTTAATTATTGTTACATTCTTTGCAAAAATGAAATTCACTATTCTTTCTATATTCAGCCGATACCGGGGACCCACTGACAAGGTAATATGTAAAATACTGTGAAGTGCTTTGTTCCACAACATCCCTCACCCACCCTCGGGAATGCTTGTATATTTGTAAGCTCTAATCTGATTTACCCTAAAAATCAACAGTTGGCATGCACAAATGTTGGCCATGTTTGGGGACTGGTTCAACACCAATGCTAAAAAGATAAAGTTAAATGGGCCTGTACTGGAACTGAAAGCAAATCTGGCCTTTATTTTATTTTATTGAGAGGCGGGGAGGGGGGGGAAGAGAGAGAGAGAAAACGCATGTGTGAGTGGGGGCGGAGGGGAAGGGACAGAGGGAGGGAGAGAGAGGTGGGGAGAGAAAGAGAGAGAGAGAGACAGAGAGAGAGAGAATCGTAAGCAGGCTCCATGTTCAGCACAGAGTTCAACATGGGGCTCAATCCCACAACCCTAGGATCATGACGTGAGCCAAAATCAAGACTTGAACGCTCAACCAACTGAGCCACTCAGGCACCCCAAACCTGGCCTCTTTTCAGGCAACTAAACCTTCCGAGTGGAGCCTTGATGATCCATGGCTCTTATCTATAACGTTGGAGCTTCCACTATTAATGATAGTGATGCTCAGGTGAGGGAAAACAATCATCAAAACTGAAGCTAAATTTGCTTTTGCCTTCTTGAAGGAGTTATTAAAGTTGTTTCAATTAAACTTTTAAAACAGGAAAGCCTTAATATGTTCATTTGAAAATTTCCTCTCCTTAACACCAAAGTAGTCTAACACTTCAAATTAGGAAGTCCCCTCTCTTTATTCTAGAAGTCCACATATTTCAAATAAAATGAAGCTCTTTTCACAAGTTCCTCAAAAATAGAGAAGTGATGATGATAATGCATATTATTAAAATTATAGCCAACAAAGCATTTTACTTCTTTTAACACATTCTCCAATACTCAATCTCACTGATCTTCAGAATACTCTATAAGGGAAGTATTATTATTCCTTCTACAGCAGAGGTGAGTAAATCAAGGCTCAAAGAAAAAGAAGAGGGACCACGTATTGGGTCATTTGTCTGCAGTGTGCAGTGGGGCCAGGACTTACTTCTGAGCTCTCCTGAAACTAAGAACAGATATATCAGACTGAAAACAGATATGTAGCCTCCCTATTAGAGAAATACCTGAGCCACTGGCCCCAGCTCCCACCTGGATTCTAGCCTAGGGGTAGTGCTCTAGAATGATACAGCTACCTAAGTTTGTATGTCCATTCCCCACTTACTGGCTGTATAAACTTAAACAAGTAACTTAACCTCTCTGTGCCTCAATTCCCAGTCCATACAATGGGAAGAGTCATAATGCCTACCTTATTGGGTTGTTGTTAAGATTAAATTAGTTAACATATAAAATGCTAAAAATGGAATATCTGGCCCAAAGTAAGTGCCATGTGCATATTAGTTGCCATTATTATAAACTAGCCTTCTTACTTTTCAAATGCAACACAAGGGGAATAAGGACACCGAGAAGTTCCTCTAAGGAATAATACTTGTGAGGGACACCTGGGTGGCCCAACTGGTTGAGCGTCCAACTCTTGATTTCAGCTCAGGTCATGATCTCAGTTTCAGGAGTTCAAGCCCCATGTCGGGCTCTGCACTGACAGCCCGGAGCCTGCTTGGGACTTTCCCTCTCTCTCTGCCCCTTCCCTGCTCACACTCTCTCTTGTCTCTCACAAAGATAAGTAAATAAACTTAAAAAAAAATAAAGAAATAATACTTGTGAGACCACTGCCTTATTTAAATTTTACTCATGGTAGGGACACCTGGCTGGCTCAGTCGGAAGAGCATGTGACTCTTGATCTCAGGGTCATGGGTTCAAGCCCCATGTTGGGTATAGAGATTACATAAATAAATAAATAAACTTTAAAAAATAATAAAAATGAATAAATTCTACTTATGGTAGCAGTTTTCAATAAGCCATCTGGAAAAAGTGAGTATTTTCAGATTTTCTTAAGTACAAATCTCCCTCTCTTTCAACATATAACCTTCTTAGATTTCTTCCTTTTACTTAGATTTGTTCTTTTTATTCTTCTTGATTTAAGACTCATATTTCTGTCTAGACTCAGGATATTTGTATGCTAGTCACAAAAGTATGTATACTATGAACTTACCATTCCCTATCACATAGTTTTACTTAGAAAGCATTTATAGGAAATTCTTAGCAACTTTATAGCACAGTACTAAAGAAAAGGACAACCAACCATCTGCATAATATTTCAAGACCTCAGACACTCCTTAGTCCACCATTTTAACATTGTGACCAATAGAGTCACTTCCATGTAGATATGTGGCTGGAAAAGATACCTGTGAAGATGCGGTCCCCTGGTTCCAAAACCTACAAAGTGGCCCTTCTAGTTTCCCTGCCCCCTACACACACACACACACACACACACACACACACACACACACACACACAGAGAGAGAGAGAGAGAGAGAGAGAGAGAGAGAGAGAGAGAGAGAGTTGGACCATACATAGCCCAAGATCACGATTATAGCATTTGGATTTCTGATCTCTACTCAAAATGCCTTTTTGGCCCAAGCTCCTACTCAAGTTATACTCACTTGCTACTCATTTGTCTGGTCAAATGGGTCCTAGGGATTGAGCCGCCATCTGATCAGGCCTCTGAAGCCAACTCCCAATTTATAGAAGGAAATACAGAGGGGCATACTGAACTGTACCATAAGGATACAACCAGCAAAACTCAGACCATGGG
Source organism: Prionailurus bengalensis (assembly GCF_016509475.1). NCBI lineage: Eukaryota > Metazoa > Chordata > Mammalia > Carnivora > Felidae > Prionailurus > Prionailurus bengalensis. The sequence goes on along the minus strand of NC_057350.1, from coordinate 95,118,425 downwards.
CAAGTCTATAGGTCAAACAGCCTGAGATTTTATTCAAGAAAAATTACAAGGAAAAGAAAAGGATGCAAGAGAATCTGTAGATTAAAATGGGCTCAAAATACATACCAAGTAAGAAAATGATAAAACAAGCAAGATTAAACCCTAGTGTCTAGGGCTGCACACTGAGGTGATAAAACTATCAAGAAATACAAAGATAGTGATAATTTTGGGGATTGAGAGGTTGGCACTGAGATGGGGCATATGAGGCCGGCTTCTGAAGTGGCTGGCACAGTTCTTTTTCTTGATCTCAGTAGTGGTTACCTGAGTGTTTGAATTATAATTATGCACATAACTCTACATTTGGCCCTGGTCTTTTCCCCACCCAGGCATCTTCTGTCACTTTAAATACCCTCCCATCCTCCACGTCTTCGCCTGCTGAGACTTTCCACATTTCCTCTTACTGAAACTTTGCCGACTCTCCCCAACCCATCCCCTGCAGGTAGAGACAACATCTCTCTTGACTAAGCTTTGCATCATCTGGTTTCTAAGTTTTCGGTGGCGCTTATATCTCAGAGGTTTGGGGGCACGCCTCATGTCCTCTGTGATGTTGTAAACTCTTGGGGACAGGCAACTGGGTCATCCCCACAGTGCACAGTAAGCACTCAAAACTCTTTTCTGAGCAAACAACAATAACAACAACAAAAACAAACCCAGTCAATAAAAATTAAAAATTAGGTGAGAACTTTGAATCCACCAGGGTTAGCCTGTCACAAGACCCCCATCTTCCTTAATTTTCCATGATCTATCCTCACTCATTCCTTTGGCCTATCTGAAAACAATGTACAGACGCTGAGTGAGCCCAGTTGGCTTAAAAACAGAGGTTCTTGGGGCACCTGGGTGGCTCACTTGGTTAAGCATCCGACTCCTGTTTTTGGCTCAGGCCATGATCTCACCATGTGTGGGTTCAAGCCCACATCAGGCTCTGCGCTGACAGCATGGAGCCTACTTGGGATTCTCTCTCCCTCTCTGCCCCTCCCCTGCTCACATTCTCTCTCAAAATAAATAAACTTAAAGAAATATTAAAAAAAAAAAAAAAAAAAAAGGACAGAGCCTCTTACCTGGTTCTGCCACTTATGAGTCTTAGAACCAGTAGCCTCTTGCTTTACTTACATTACTCTGGGCCTCTCTGAGCCTCAGTTCTATCATCTATTAAATGAGACTGATCTTATCTAATAGGATCTAATAAAGTACTTAATCTGGTACCTGGCACAGAGTAAGAACTCAATACATAATTGATATTATAAATATTACTGTTCTCTATTAGTCACATTAATGGGAAAGGTACATCAATCAACCACTGACATTCTAGCCAAGAGAAGTGAAAAAACAAAACCTGGTAACAGACATGTTTCCTAAATGCCAAACAAATTGTGGAAAGTAGAAAACTTAGCAAATCTGCTGTTCCTTTGGTGGCCATCATACAAATGCAACGTCTTTTGCTAAGGTGAAGTCATCTGTTTGTGTCTGTTTCATTCTTCCTGAGCTGTAAGCTCCTTGGAGACCCCGAATGACCATGTGTCAAACTTGTGTAACAGACTCTCTAGACATATCCCCATGGCCAGCCCCACTATGGGAGCATAGCCACTGTCTTCTCTGAGCCTCAGGAAAGTTTCTCAATTCCTCTGAACTCTCTCTTCAGGGGTTTCAAGCTCCTTGCCATTTCTGAAAGACGTCAAGTATGATCTGTCTCAGATCTTTAGCACTTGTTGAGAAGAAATGAACTGAACGAACAAGTAAATTACATGATCAACGGGCACTATTTTACTTTGCGCATCTGCACATATCTGAGAAGAAAGAAAGCTAATGCAATCTGATTCAATATACCTGTGGCACATATATTTCGTGGCAGACACGAAGTAAGAAATGAGGATACAATCTCCGGACTAATGAAACCAACAGATACAAAACTTGGTCAGTGATGATGATGATCTGTGCAATCCATTGGTCCAACCTCCTTCAATGCACTGAGAAGACAGAGGCCCAGGGTCATGCAGAGAAAACAGAGGCAAGTCTAGAACTCAGGCCTCTTTTGTCCCCTGCATGCTCACACAAGTCTGTTTTGTGGCCTGCTTGTTTCCACATAATGCAGCTCTGAACCACGTCCAGTATGTGTAAGAAGGACGACCAGATAGGCAGGATGAACCGCTTTTGTCTCGGCTGCAGCCAGACTCTGCTCAGTAGGTGTGGACAGGCTGCCAGCCTCACTGGAAAAAACTAGTGTGGGATTGCTCAAGAAACCGTCACTCCTGTGACTGTCGCTAAGGAACAGAATTTTCTAGCGACACCCGACTCTGCAACATCCCTGGGGATCAAAAGCACAAGGACCGTATCGGCGCTAACAAGCAATGGCAAACTGCAAGAGAGGCTGCCCAACTTCAGTGCACTGGAGACAGGCAGTACGTGCCAGCCAGACTGGCACATCACTGTGCTCTCCAGTCACGCCACTCTGTCTGTGGGGCTTCTCAAGCGGCCAGGATGATGGTAATTCAATCAGCAGCTATTTACTGAGCAACCACAATGTCCTGAGCACCCACCGTGCTGGGCTCCGGAAATACCTCACGTATCTTCCTACACTGTGAGAAGAGGCACTTTAAGGAAGGAACCCTCTCGTTGCTCCTCACCTTACTCCATGTATTTGCCTCCTTCCCACCAAAGCCCCAGAAGATGGCCCCTCTTCCCACTTGGCCCAGCTCTCAAGCCCGGGCTTCTTTCAAACCCTCCTTTCCATTAATCAACTCCCTTATCAACCTCCCTGCTCTCATGTTTCTTCCTATTACCACTTAAAACATCCTCAAAGCACCTCATTTATATGTATGGTCACCTGTACTTCTTGCTTCTCTTTTGCTGTGATTTCACAGTCAAGCTTTGGAAGGTATTATGTTTCCCTGCTCAGCCGGACTGAGCCAAACATGCTCCATGCTCTCCGACCTCTCAGCCTCCCAAAAGGCTGCTCCCTCTGTAGCTTTGCCTGCTTCCACCCTCCTTCTTTTCCTGATTAACTCTTTGTATTTAGGCTCCTCACAGGTGCCACCTCCTCCAGGAAGCCTCCCCTGACCTCCCAGGCTGTTTTAGATGCCTCTCCTCACTGCTTCTACAGCATTTAGGGGAGTCCACTGAGAACACTCTTTCTGCTTGGCCTCTGCCTCCTCTAGAAGATTCTCAGTTCCCTGAAGGGAGAGGTCATCTCTAGATTCCCAGTTCCTAGTGTCTTCTGGACTCTCAGTAACTATAGACCAAAGGAGGAATGAATAAATGTGGATTAAGACTTAGAACAGCTCACAATATGGGCAAAACAGAGAACGTGAGCATACTGCTTTCCAGATTACAAAGTATTTTTCACATGTACATCATATCCGATTTTCCTCATTCTGCGGGCAAACTATTATTTTTCACCTTCTTTTCAGCTGAAGAAGCAAAGATTTAAAATGATCAAGAGGTCCGACCAGGGTCATACTGTGTAAGTATTAGGTCTGAGAATCATATCATGACTCCTAAACATCACATTCCCTGCTCTGTCCATTCCCTGTAAGCTACTATCTTCATATTCAGAGGGACACAATACTCTATAAACTCTCCTCATCAAAACCTGATAGCTGGAAACTGTTCTACATGCTTTGTGCCTAACCAAACTACTTATTAAAAGGGACATAAACAGATTTTACTTAATTTTTAACAAAAGAAGTCAGTCTAGAAAAAGAACTAACATAGCCAGGACAATAGAGGTACCATTTCCATCTTCCTCTGGTGGGATGGACGAACACATATGATTAGTGACATCGTATTCTCCCACCAAGCCCACAAAACATCTCAAATTTAGGGCTCATGATGAAATGGCTACAGATCTGCCCTGTGACTCTTTCATTCTTAAAACCAGGAGACCACCATCTATTTTGGTGGAATAGCAGCAAGACTGCCTGATTAACTCTTTGCATTCAGGCTCCTCACAGGTGCCTGTATCCAACTTGTATCCAAACACACCTTTGACACCCAGCAACGACTGCACCTCAGACAAGCTGTTCCTGCTCCCACAGCCCGTGCCAGCCCTTATGCCCCTGTTCATCTAGCTGAGAGCACATGGTCCACGACTCTAACTCCTCTCTTGCTGAAAACCTCTCCTTGATGGTCCCACTGTCCTTCCTTCCGTTGCAATCACCTGAAAAACCGAACCCTGGGCCAATTCAACTCTCTGACTTCTTGGCCCCCTCCCCAAGGTTTGTTTTTTTTTAATATATATACGTATATGTATATGTATATACGATTATATGTGTATATATATACGTGTGTGTGTATATATATATACACATATATATATACACATGTATATATATACACATACATATACATACATACACATACATATATACATGTATACATACATATATATACATATATATATATACATACACATACATATATATACACACACACGTATATATATACACATATATACACACACGTATATATACACACACGTATATATACACACACATATATATATATTTTTTTTTTTGAGAGAGAGAGAGAGAGAGAGAGCGCGTGCAAGCAGGGTAGGTGCAGACAGAGGGGGACAGGGGATCTGAAGCGGGCTCTGCACCGATGGCAGAGAGCCTGATGCAGGACTCGAACTCATGAACTAGGAGATCCTGACCTGAGCCAAAGTTGGATGCTTACCTGACTGAGTCACCCAGGTGTCCCCCTCCCTGGGGTTTTCAAACATGGGTGCAGAAGAAGCATTCAGCTGGACTCCAACCTCAGCTGACTCTATCCTACTAGCTCCCCCCCCCCCACCCCGTTTAGAGGCAAACTGCTTCAGAAAGTTGTCTACTTACTCCTTGTATTTCATCACTCCTCCCTCCTCCTTCATCCTTCAACCCACTGCACCTGGCTTCTACCTCTATACTCTGCCAGCTTTCACCAAAGTCCGGAACCACCCGTATACTGTGCCACCCAAAGGTCACCTCCCCGTGCTTGTTTTCTGCTAACTTCCTGTTGCATAACCCTGCACTCCATTCTTCTTGACTCCATGTCTTCTCTTGGCTTTCATGCTCCCACATTCTTCCAGGGGTCCTCCTCCTTCTCCAGCCACTGAGATGGAATTTTCTTGGAGGCTATTCTTCTGCTCAATTTTATATGCTAGTATTTTTCCAGAGTCCTGGGATCATGCTTTTCCACTCTACCCACCTCTCAGTTACAATGCATGCTGAGATTTCCTTTCTTTGGTATTTCAATGGCTAATGGGGGAAAACACCATTGAGTACATTCCTCTTCACAGAGTCCATGCCTCTGCCTCTTCTGGAAGACTGGAAGCTTCCTGAAGGCAGAAGCCATCTCTGTATTCCTAGTCACCAGTGTCTACTGGGCCCTCAATATCTGTTTCCAGCCTTGTTCTTTCTCCTAAGCTTCAGAACTATATATCCATCTGCCTAAGAACTTCCCCGTTGGATGAACTCAATATGATCAAATTAGAATTCATCATCTTCCAGGGCACTTGGGTGGCTCAGTCGGTTAAGCATCAGGCTTAGGCTCAGATCATGATCTCGCAGTTTATGAGTGCAAGCCCCACGTCAGGCTCTGTGCTAATGCTCAGAGCCTGGAACCTGCTTCAGATTCTGTCTCCCTCTCTCTCTCTGCCCCTCCCTGGCTCATGCTCTGCCTGCCTCTCTCGCTCCCTCTCTCGCTCCCTCTCTCGCTCCCTCTCAAAAATAAATAAACATTTTTTTAAAGAATTCATCATCTTGGGGCGCCTGGGTGGCTCAGTCGGTTAAGCGTCCGACTTTAGCTCAGGTCATGATCTCATGGTTCGTGAGTTTGAGCCCCACGTCAGGCTCTGTGCTGACAGCTCAGAGCCTGGAGCCTGCTTTGGATTCTGTGTCTCCCTCTTTCTCTGCTCCTCCCCTGCTCATGTTCTCTCTTTCTCCTTCAAAAATAAGTAAAAATTTAAAAAAAGTTTATAATAAAGAATCCATCATCTTCCAAATCCCAGAACATTTCTTCATCTTGTATTTCCTTTCTGAATGAACTGCAAATATCATCTACCCTGAAAAACTGAATCCTGGAACTCATCCTTAGCAATTATCTCTCCTTAATTCTCTATATCCAATCAATTAATAAGTCCTGCCAGATTCTAAATATCTCTTCAACATGATGACTATATTTCACATCCAAAACCATGGCAGGTATAAGGAAATGAAAAAAGGTGCCATGTAGATGAGCATAGGGTCTAGGCAGGTGATTAACGCATTTAGACTTTATCTCAAAGTCTCTACCCACCATCCCCTATCCCCTCCTCTAGATGCTGAAGGCCTGGAGCTAAAAAGCATTCAATAATAATAAGGTGGACTGCCCCAAATAGAATTTTGTCAGATAAGTAACATTGCTTTCAATTGGTTGCTTTTTTATTAGCCAGCCAACGGTGTTCTTTCACAAATAAAAAAAGATACTGAGCTGAACAGAAAGCTGGCTCTGCTTATACAGTTACTATAGTGAACAACCATTTCCAGAGGAGTCTCCACTGTGTGAAGTCTTAATGGAACCATCCCAGTTCAGTTCTGTCACATTTTAGAATCAATGCAATATTTAAAGTAAACAAGCCAAACTGGATATGGTGGAGGGTGAGGTTTGCAGGAAGGAAGGATAGAGGAGTAACGAGAAACATGCCAGGCTTAACAACGCACGGACACGGTTGACAGATTATGATTCATCATTAAAATGGCACTAATATAAAGTTAATAAAAAACCACAGTGTAATCAGGAAGTATGTAGCTTCTTAGCATTGTCAGGGTACCTATATATGCCCAAAACTATAAGTGGCAAGAAGAGTCATTAAAGGAATGGTAAAATGAAGGGGGTTGGGCTACACAGGACAAAGAGGAAAGAAACATGGACTGGCAAAAATCTGCAAAGACAATTTTGTGAATATACTTAAAACTTGGAACTGTACACTTCAAGTGGGTGAATTCTATGGTTTGTGAATTATAGCCCAATGAAGTGGTTATTTTTTAAAAATCTACAAAGACACAGGAATAATAAGTTGTAAAAAAAAAAAAAATCGATCGACATATACCAACACTCAAAGAAGAGCAGGTAATTTTCAACGATCCTATAGAGTTAGCCAGTACCAAAATCACTTCTACAGTTTCTATAACAAAACTAGACAAATTTTTGTTATAAGATAAACTTATAAACAGAAAGGCACAAAGGAAAAAGACATTGTCAAAGCACTAAAAGAAAGCAATCTGTCAATGCCTACAATGAACATTTTCAAATTCCATTGTTTTCATTATCTATAGACTGCTCAGTGAGATTATCATGCTGTAACAAACACAATAGTCACACTTAAGTTTCTGCCAAACCAGTATCTTTTTAAAAAATTACAAAGGTATGTAACACACACACACACACATATACACACAAACTATTGTAAGCTCAGAAAAAAGCTCGCATTTCTCAATAACTAAAAAACCTATTAGATAAAGAAAAGATAAATTCTGAGGCAGTGATCATTTCCTTTGCAAAGAAAGGTACCAAAGACAAATGAAAACACCCAGCTCCCAGCAACCCAGCATTTGCGCTGCCTTGTTGCAAAAGAGGCAGGGTGCATATTTTTTAAGTCTGTATGAGAAAAACAAGTTAGTTCATGCAAAGACAGAGTCCTTTTGAAATCACTTGAAAAAGTGGATGGCAAATGGAAGGCAGATGAATGCTTAGGATCCACCAGAATAGAAATCGATAACACCTATTCTCTGGTATTACTCCTTTCCCGCTGATCAAGCAAAACAATTCAGCTGATAAGAAACAAAACAAAAACCTACACTTCAGTCTCAACCCCCCCCCCCCCACCCAGATAACTCGTGCAAACCCAAGCAACCAAACAGGACTCACTTTTGGTTTTAAAAGTTAGATCATGTTGAATTCACGGAGAGTCAGTATATGGGTTCTACTTACTTAAAGTTGTCTGAAACCAGGTTTGTTTTAATGTGGCTTCACATCATAAGAAACAGCCAGTGAGCACACAGAAAGAATGAGACAGGAAGGGCTTTGGACTTAGAGTTAAAAGTTTTAGATCTAATCTCACCTCCAGGGACTCCAAATAAACCAATTCAATCCCAGTTGAAAGAGGTGCCTTTTGATCCTTACATACCTATCTTAACACGCCAGGAATGTAGTAAGTGTTCAGTAAATGTTTTCTGAATTATTACCACCAATAGCTATGAATAGCAAGCACTTACTAAGTACTTTATATGCATTATATCTTTTAACCTTAAACCTAGGTTTTCATATTAACTGCCTGCCACAAATTCAGAAACTGAGGTGTAGAGAGATTAGTAATGTGCTCATGTGATCCAACTGCTGGAGGGCAGAGGGAGGACTGCAGGTCCCAAAGTTGTTGGTTTTTTTTTTTTAACTTTTTTTTTTAACATTTATGTATTTTTGAGACAGAGACAGAACACAAGTGGGGGAGAGGCAGAGAGAGAAGGAGACACGAAATCCAAAGCAGGCTGAGCTGTCAGCACAAAGCCCGATGTGGGGCTTGACCTCACAGACCCCAAGATCATGACCTGAGCCAAAGTCAGACACTCGACCGACTGAGCCACCTAGGCGCCCCTTAAGGTTCTCAATATGTACACTGCTGTCTCTCTGAACTCAGCCGGTCACATGCCAGAGTAATCATAGCAATGAACATATGAGGCTCCTCCATGTAATGTGTGTTTTATCACTGACCCTTTCCCACCACCTGTCTCCCTGGGAGCACGGACAGTGAAAACCTTCAGATTTGGGGTTCTCAAAGTGTAGTCTGTTGGATGGCTGGTAACACAGAATCTTTGCCATACCCCAGAAACAGAATTTGCATTTTAACAAGATACCCAGGGGATTCATATGGGCATCAGTTTGAAAGACATGGGTTTAGACTACTCCAAAACTACGTATTTACTTTAATGATAGGAGGAATGAAGTTCTGGGAAGGAAAATATGGCAGAAGGGTTATACTCAGTGAGAACAAAACCAGCTTGCTATGGCTCTATCAAGACCTTAATTCACCTGCATAATGGCCCACAGATATTCTAAAGGACCTATAAAGATCCCTAGGGAACTGATAATAGAGGCAAAAGCTGAATCTATAAGGGGTAGATCTACAGTCCCACTCCCTTCTAAAATTTCCAAACTTATGTCTTTAGAAGTATCTACCACGTAGCAAATAAAAACACACCAAGGCTGTGGCAAATACTGAATCGCTTATCAGGCAAAGAGTAGAGCTCTGCTGTGGGTTGATAAACCTCCAGATCTGTATACTATTACCACCTTCATTCACGATCCAGGAGGCAATTCTTATCAAGGCAACTTTATCACATTTTTGGAGTACGACACTAAAGTCAACTTAAAGTTGAGTTTAAACTTGATTTCAACTTGAGTTATTTCAACATGGTTTTCTTTTTAAGCCATACACCTTCATTTTTAGACAGAAAGTGGCTTCTATTTTTAGCCAAGAAGTACAGGACAGTAACTATCCTCTCACCAGAGGTGTGAGTTATGTTGGGCTACGAGTCAAAATCTAAAGAGGCATCTGATGGAGTTAACTTTTACTCAATATTTCTTACCTGTTTAAACAGAGTTATGAAGGTCTGATAACTCCACATTATAAAAGCCATGCACATAACTAAAAGTAGTCTTTGTAAAAGGTTTGGAGTATATTTGACTTTTTTCTTTATTCCCATTTTAAAAAAATACACTAAATCTGTTTGCCAGTGACAAATCTACACTTCCAGGGAGCACCTGGGTGGCTCAGTCAGTTAAGCGTCTGACTCTGGATTTTGGCTCAGGTCATGATCTCACAGTTTGTGGGTTCGAGCCCGTGTCAGGCTCTGTACTGGCAGTGTGGAGCCTGCTTGGTATCCTCTCTCTCTGTCTCTCTCTCTCTCTCTGTCCTTCCCCTGCTCATGCTCTCTCACTCTCAAAATAAATAAACTTAAAAAAAAAAGACAAATCTACACTTCCAGGAGCTGAGACTACACTGAAGATATCTTCTTTAGTTCTATGCTTTCTGTCATTGAAAGCTACTAGGCAGGTTCTTTTTCTTAAAACCTTCAATTATACATTCTTGACACTTTCTACTTCTCCCCGTCTTCGTCTAGAAAGAACTAGAACAACTGGATTGGATTTCTTGTTAATTAATCATCCAGATATCTCTTAGAAAGTTCGCAAGATATTCTTCCTTCAACCACAATGGAGCTATAAAAAGAAGTGTTTTTAATTCCCAACTCACTTATTCTGTTACTGTCATGATCATCCTGATTCAGAGATTTTCATCATGATTCACAGATTTTCTATAAACTGCATCAAATAACGCAGGATTTTACAAAAAACAAAAACAGAAAGATGTGAGCATGTGCAGTCAGAGGGCAAGTGAGAAGCAGAGCAAAGTTTAGCGCAGTGTGGCCCTCATGGATTCTGACTCAGGGCCAAGTCCAGAGGCCACAGAAACAGAAGCACACATATTAACTATGAAGGAGCACTGACAGGGTAGCCCGCAGGCCTGAGTCGGCCTAGGATGGGGGCTTCAGGGAGCCATGGGACCATCAAATGCATGAGTTTCCCCAAACAGAACCAAATTCCCAGGCCCGATGAGACCAGTAGTGGATTGTATTAAAAAATTACAACAATTGTGCTAAACCAACCTCATCGCCGGTAGCATTAATGAACGTACCACTCTCAGGCATACCTAAGTAAATGTTTGTAGAGCCACAAAAACATTTATATGCTTTGCTGTGGTCAACACACTAAAATATGGGGAAAGGAATGCATAGAAAGTTGTTTGCTGCCAAGGATAAATGCAGATATCTGCATTTAAGTTGAAATACACTTATAAGCACAGGCTGGGCTGCTTAGATTGACAGCTGTTTTGTGAGGAAACCCCCCCTCCCCCGGGAACTGGAGATGAGCTAACTTCACCTTCCAGGCCTTGGGCAGGAACAGGGTGAACGGTAGGGACGCACACTGCAGTCGGCAGACCTGGACCCGAGCCCTAGTTCTCCCTTCTACAGCCTGTGGCCCGTTACTCAAATTCCTTAAGCTCAGTCTCCTTACCTGTAGCCTGAAAATACCATATTTCCTTGATTCCAACATGTACTTTCTGCCCCCTTTCCCCAACACACACGCATTTTAACTTTTCCGAAATTGGCATGACTACTGGACTTGACATCTACATTCAACGTGATGGCATTTTCTTTCCTCTTTTTCCCCTGAAAAGCTGGAATTTAATTGATGGTATATTTAGCCCTTAACAGTGCCTTCAAATCAAGGAAATACAACAGTAATGCTGGCCTTAGTGTGGGGGAGATTGAGTGACATATTTAAGGCACTTTGGCACACTGCCTTCAAATATAATAACTGTCCAAAAATGGCACATGTCAATATTCCTATTTGTGGGAGCCTGGGTGGCTCAGTGGGTTCAACATCTGACTTTGGCTCAGGTCATGATCTCGCAGTTCAAGCCCCGCATTGGGCTGTCTGTGGTAAGTGCTGAGCCTGCTTCGGATCTGCGATGTCCCCTGTCTCTCTGCCCCTTCCCCGCTCATATGGGTGCATGCGCATTCTCTCTCTCTCTCTCTCTCTCTCTCTCTCTCTCAAAATAAACACTTTAAAAGATATATTGCTGTTTTTAAGATCTAATGCATTCCTAGGACACATTATCAGAAGAGCAGTATCCAGGAAAGCAGCCGATAATCCCAGCCTGCTAGTCAGCCTACAGTTGGGAGTACTACATTCAATTTGAGGACCACAGAACAAGGGTAAATCACAGACATTCAGAGAATAGGGACAAGTGTGGAGAAGAGTCTGAAAAACATGGTATGAGAAATAGTCGAAAGAATCTGAAGTTTTTAGGCTGAACAAAAATGAGAAGCCTTTCAAACCTATCAAGCCCAGTGGATGTAAGTAGATGTTTCCTCTGTGGTTCCAGGGAATGGAGCTGGCACACGAGGATGGTTACTCTAGAGAGGACTTTGTCACGTCAGCATACAGGAGGACTTCATAACACTTTGGGCTCTCTAGGACGGAAGGGGCTTGGGAAATGGAAAGCTTCCTAAAATAGGAAGTGCACCATCAGCACCTGGATGGCACCACGTCAGCACTCTCCAGAAAAGCCTCCTTCATGCTCTTAACGGCTGCACCCTGTGTCCACGTCAACTCTAGAATCCTATGCCTCAGTCTTCCTCCTCCAGACCTAGGCCAGACCTCTGGGGACCATTCAGAGCAGCAACGGCCTCCAAGGGCACGGGCTCCAGCTAGCTCCAGGGAAAAGCTAGCACAAAAGTGGCAAAAAGTTAAAGGAGAAGGTACATTCACCGGGGTGCCTGGTATCGTAACAATCCACACAGGAGGTGAAGACTCATTGTGGATAAAGAAGGCTGGCAAATCCAGACTCAGATGGCAAGAGGTAGGGCCCCAGGGTCTAGCCCTCAGAGTAGCCCTCAGAGTAGGCACTCCACAACTCCTGAGACCAGATAACACCCGCACCTCGCCTACCACATGTAGAATGTTCTAGTTAGGGCCTAATGAATCCATTTAAGACTCAGACCGGTTTTCTGAATTACAGTCACCCTTGGTGACATCCACATTCGTTCCTCCAGTGACAGGCCCTTACTGCCCCAGTTACAAATTTTTTTCTTAAATTAACCTTCTATCCATGCTTTAAGGAAAACTCCACACTCTATGAAAAACTACTATAATTTTCACATTGAAACAGAATGTTCTGTATCTTCTTATCAGCATTTACTTGAATACTGGTATTAAGTTTACTGTGAACTTTGTGATTCAACCCCACTGTCAAAGTCATAATCATTTTATCTAAAGCTCTCTGAGCAAAGGTGTGGGTAGCAGCCTTGCCCAACGCACAAGCAAGGACCATGCTTACATCAGGCAGTCAGTGGAGAATTTGACCAAGTGAAAATGAATGGCACAGGAGCCAAATGAGACCAACCTTCAGTCTGCTTCCCAAGATGATGCTACTTTGGGTCTAAGAGAAGCCACAGGCTATGGCTTTTTGGTTTTCTACCTCAGCCCTCAGGTAATCAAAGTGTACCTGCACACCCTTGATCCAAAGACATCTATCATCTGTAAAGTCAGATATAGTTAGGAATCTATAGGACGTGAGATCAAAATTCTCTCTTCTACTGTCTGGAGCAATCATCACGTGTCAGGTGCCAGGATGGAGTTTAGGAGCACAAAGGTCAACAGCTCTCTGACAGAGGCTCACGGTCTAGGGGAGGGGACAGACTTTTAAGAACTAATTCTCAGAGTGTGAAGGGTAGTGTGGTGGGAGCCTAGAGGAGGAAGTGCTCGATCTGGGGGCTGGGGAAAGTAACTGCCGGGAAGGTACAGTGGAAAGGAATCTTGAAGAACCGCTTCGGAGTTCACTGTGCTTACTGGAAAAGAAGGCACATTCCAGGAAAAAGGAATGGTTGCAGTGTGTTAGACTATGTAATCTAAAAGAACAATGGAAAAGTAACCCCGCATGTTTGAGCAAGAGAATGATAGTTACCTTCCGATATCAGGAGAACTGTCTGATTAGGTGTCTGCTTCTCCATGTAGAAGGTACTATGAAAATCGGAGCAGGGGGCACTATGATAGTACACGCTGCACTTTAATATGTATAAGAACTTTGTAAAAAAAGAACGATTAACAAGGAAACTGGTTGCCTTGAGCAGACGAGTTTACATCATAATTATATCATTTTGGAGTCAGTTTGGGTTCTAATTTGAGCTTAGCTCATGGGAAATGCTTAATAAACAGTTGCTATACACATTATGAGACAATACACTCACCTTTACACTGAGTTCCAACACCACACCGAGTTGTCATCGATGGTAATGTCTCATGTATGGGGTAGGAAGGTGGAGTAGAGAACATTCAAGGTGCCTCCCAGCCTGAAGCTCTCCTGGATTATCTCTGCCCATTTCTGATCTGGCATTATTCCCTGGCACTATTCGCCAGGAAAGATGCTACAGAAATGCCCATTGAAAACCTGCTACCTAAATGTTAGCTATCGTTACTATTATTTATTTACAGAGAGAGAGAGAGAGAGAGAGTGCGTGCATTTGTGTGCATGCAGGGGAGGGGCAGAGGGAGAAAGAATCCCAAGCAGGCTCCACGCTGTCAGGATGGAGCCCAACGCAGGGATCAATCTCACAATCCACAAGATCATGACCTGAGCCGAAATCAAGAGTTGGACACTCAACTGACTGAGCCTCCCGGGCGCCCCCATTACTATTCTTATTGTACTTTCTTCTGATATTATTTTTCACTAACTTTATCAGCTCTGGTTTTCTTTCATCCCTGTGAATATCTGTATGTGTGTTTAATGGTATGCAAATATTCTTGCAAGCCAACTCAAATGCTTAGGAGGGCATAGATGTAGTCATTAAAAAACAAAGGAAAATAGGGGCACCTGGGTGGCTCAGTCGGCTAAGCATCCAACTTCAGCTCAGGTCATGATCTCACAGTTTGTGAGTTCAAGCCCTGCATCAAGCTCTGTGCTGACAGCTCACAGCCTGGAGCCTACTTTGGATTCTCTCTCTCTCTCTCTCTCTCTCTCTCTCTCTCTCTCTCTCTGCCACCACCCCTCATGCTCTATCAAAAATGGGTAAACATAAACAAGTTTTTTTTAAAGCAAAGGAAAATAACTTTCTACAATTTATTATAAGTGACACTAATAACAATAGCTAACATCACTTAACACCTATGAAGCATCAAACTACAGTAGGCCTTTTATATGCATTATTTTAGTTAATTCTCATAAGAACCTTACAAGGGAAGTATTTATATTTTAACCCATATTTTATAGATTAAAAAAAAATAAGTCTTAGTGAAGTCAAGTGATTCACTCAAGGTCCCAACTATTAACTAGTATAACCTCACAATTTTGCAACATAGTCGACAACAATTTCATATCAACGGCTATATACTCCCACATAGTTTTTAAATCTGATTACAGAAGATTTTAATTTGAATCTGAATATAGGGAAAGAAAACACAAATAAGCCACTTAATCTAATAAACAGGTAACAACACTGAGTTCATTTTGTCTCAATCTCATGCCTCAGGACACTATTAAGAAGAAAGGGCTGGGGCTCCTGGGTGGCTCGGTCGGTTAAGCATCTGACTTCGGCTCAGGTCATGATCTCACGGTCCGTGAGTTCAAGCCCCGCGTCGGGCTCTGTGCTGACAGCTCGGAGCCTGGAGCCCGTTTCAGATTCTGTGTCTCCCTCTCTCTCTGCCCCTCCCCTGTTCATGCTCTGTCTCTCTGTCTCAAAAATAAATAAACGTTAAAAAAAAAAAAAGAAGAAGAAGAAGAAAGGGCCCCCACAGCGACCAGGTCACATTCACCTAAGCAGTCTTTGAGCATCAAATTAAAATGTCCAGCTTTCTCACATAACGTATGATTCCATTCACATGAAATATTCTGAGTGGGCAAATCTAGAGAGGCAGAAGGTAGAATATGGGTTACCTAGGGCTGGGGGAGGAAAAAACGGGAGCAAGGGAATGAGTACGAGGCCTCTTCTTGGAATGACAAAAATGTTCTAAAATTACATTATGGTGATGGTCACACAACTCTGTAAATACGCCAAAAATCATTGGGCTGTACACTTTAAAGGGGTTAACTTTGTGATATATAAATGTCAAGAAAGCTATTAGAAACTACTTTTCCAGGGTTCAGTATCAAGTGATCTCTAGTCATTCCATGTGGCTGCTGTCTTCCAGAATAAACATGAAAACCAGATGTGTAGTAAATAAGCCTTACCCAGGAACAAAATGTTCAACAATGAGGAGAATGAAGACCATGCCTATGAAGCTGGTGAGTTTTCCTTGGAAGCAGTTAACGGGCCTTCAGCCTCTTTCTCGAATGTCACTAGGTAAGTGCTGAATGGTATTAGCTTTTGATTTTTACCAAACCAGAAAAAATGGAAATATTCATTCATCATTACTAAAATGTTTTTAAGTAGACAGAATGGAGTATTAGAAATAGCAATAACTGGGGAGTCAAAAGACCTCAAAGGGCCCAAAGACTCCAACTCAACTGGAACCTTGTGGCCTCTGGGACTCAATCATTCTAGGCTTCGGTATAAAATGAGGACTCAATCATTCTAGGCTTCAGTATAAGATGAGGAGGCAAGTGTTCTCGAGACACAATGGAAATCCATGAAAGTGTCATTCCTAGACTGATGTTTCAAGTATTTAAGTGAGCTTCCTCCCATATCCCTTATTAAATAAACTCTCTACCTTAAAATTGCATTGGCTATAACCACTGACTAAAACTTTAAACCTGATAGATAAAAATCAAAAGGCAATTTCCTAAAATAATGCATAAACGTAGTGAAATAATTGTTCTCCAAAGTAAAATTATCTCGTTCTTTATAAAAATTGATCTTGCCTCATCTAACCTGTCACTCCTAATCTATTTTAATTTTTATTATAAAAACTATAATTTCTTATGAAAGGAAATCTTAGATTTACAAACTGAGGAAAATTAAAATCATTCTTAAAGCCGCCATCTTAATTAAATAGAATATGGGTGATGTTAACCTGCAATTAAATTTTGGTACATATTGTTCTCATTTTTTTCTCTTCATAAGTAGTTTTCTTTTTTTTCTTCAACTATAATGTTTAAAAATATTAATATGCAGAAAAGTATATAGAGAAGAAAATACAAACTACCAGAAAGTCTCAACTTCAAAATAATCCCTAAACCTCTATTAACTTAAGGTGACCATCATTTCTGCTATCGCCTTAAGCATAGTACAGACAGAGATACGTAGATTTTAAATAGGGCCAAGTACATAGTGCACAAATAGTTTAATTTTAAGTGTTTTAAATTAAATATCTGTCATCACTACTTGCTATTACACTTTTTTCATACCATTGCAAAATTGTAATAGTTGCATAATGGTCCATCATACAATTTTCTTCTACTGTATGTTTTGAGTACTTCCAACTTTTTATGATAATAAGTAATGTTTCCGTTAGTATTTTTGTACTTAAAATGTTTTATACTCCTACCTGGAAAATTCCAATCTATTACCCTGTTCCTTTTGTGATTTGTCTATTGGTTTTAGAATGAGAAAGTGCTTCCCCATCCAAAGATCCAAATCTTTATTGTTTGACTTCTTTTCTTTCCTTCTTTTCTCTTTAAACATAGTTCCTTAATCTATGGGCTATGTTTTCAAATACTGTTAAAGACTCCAAACTTGTGGCACTGGATGGCTCAGTTGGTTAAGCGCCCGATTTCGGCTCAGGTCATGATCTCACAGTTTGTGAGTTCAAGCTCGCGTCGGGCTCTGTGCTGACAGCTCATGCCTGGAGTCTGCTCTGCATTCTGTGTCTCCCTCTCTTTCTGCCTCTCCCCCTCTCACACTCGGTCTCTCTCTGTCTCTCTCTGTCTCTCAAAGATAAATAAACACACAAAAAAAAAGATTTTTAAAAAAAGGACTCCAAACTTGTCACACGTCTAAGTTTTAGCAAAAGCTAAAGTAAGCTATTTGCCCAACATTTTCAAATGCACATTTACGTTTTTAAAGGAAACACTTGTCTCATATTCTTGGCTTTCCACTAGGCCTCAGAAAGCCTCCAGGACGGACAAAATAACCAGAGCTTTGATTATCAGCAGGAAATCATACTGGGCAGGAATGAGGAGGACACTCACACAGGCCAAATTAAGTTAAACAATCAGAAGATCCAAGTTCCTAGCCTTAGCAGTTTTATTATTTTAGCCTTTAAAGGTCTCAGAAGTTCCAAGATGAGCTTAAGTATGTAGTCAAAAGACAATTTTCAATGCTGTGGGCTGACTCTCCATGGTCATGACTCTCCATGGTCGCCATTGGTCTCATTCACTGACCATGGGCAAACTCTGTATGTTGCCAATGGTCACCAGCAGAACAGGTGAGAAAACAGTACAAGCCCACCTCCCACCCAGTAGAGTAAGAACACAAAGGACATGCCTTACTGGTTGACAGTGAGTCAACAGAAGCATCTCTGAGTGTGAAGAGTGACACAGGTATCGGTGCTCACCTGTTTGTTTCTCATTAATAACAAATATTGGATTATAGCCCCCAGAACATAAACTTCTTGTACTAAATTTTCTTCCCACCAGAGCACTTCTCTGAGGCACAGCACTGTTAATGCTGCTATCCGCTATGACTTGGGATAAGTGACAGAATCTTCCTGGGACAGTTTCCTCAACTATAAAATGAGGATAAGGACAACTGGCCTCTTGGGGTTGTTGTGAGAAACAGAGAAGAGGCTCAGAACAGGGACTGCCCTTAGGGAATGGTTTTGGTATTAGTTGTTGTTGTTATTACTATGTTATTATTGCCACCACTACCTCTACCGTTCCTGCTAGGACCATTATTTCCACTCTACCTCCGGAAATGCCAGACTTTAGGAGTGCCTGGGTGGCTCAGTCAGTAAAGCGTCCGACTTTGGCTCAGGTCATGATCTCATGGTCCATGAGTTCGAGCCCCGCGTCCAGCTCTGTGCTGACAGCTCGGAGCCTGGAGCCTGCGTTAGACTCTGTCTCTGTCTCTGTCTCTCTCTCTCTCTCTCTGCCCCTCCCCTGCTCATACTCTGTCTTTCTCTCTCTCTCAAAAATAAACATTTAAAAATATATTAAAAAGAAAAAAAAGAAAAGAAATGCCAGACTGTAAAACTTAAATTGGGTTTTTCCAAACGAAAGAGGGAACTGGATGGAGAGGACTGTGGTCAGTCAGATCAGCCTCGGGAGTAAAATCCGCCCAGGAAGTCAGTTTTCCTGTCACTATTAAATACTGAATGTCTGGGGTGGGTGGCACCACAGTCCTCCCCACTTTCTGACACGCAAGCACAGGACTTCTGCGCATCGTCACCGTCAGTGAGCAGGGCTGAGCCAGAACCTGGGGGTTAGGCACAAGAAAGACCATGAACCCAAGGCCAGAAACCACAGACTAACACCTCCCCAAAGGGGCACCGAAAAGATCCTGACTAGGGATGGGAATGAGAGCCACCTGGGCCATGAATAGATTTATCAAGGTTCAGCAGTCAGAAAACCAACCGACTCTTGATATCACAGTTACTTCTATGTATTCGTTTCTTTCCTCTGAGTGCCTATCTTCTACCGCCAGTCGGTTCTCCCAGTGTGTGGGCCAGTTCATACTGAAATGGTTTGCCTGAGGATTTGTCTCCAACCTCGAAGCTCTGAATCGTTTTAAAAGAAAATAAGGATCACACGCTTATGCATTATCAGCTAGGTTCACAAGCCATCTGAGATTTATGAGACATCTAGAGTACTTTGAATTCCAACAAGAAAGCAGTTTGATATAAATTAATCAGCTCAGAGCTTCGCTTAAAATTAATGGTATGGAATGAGAAAAATACCCGTCTCTACTTGATTCTAGGCAAAAGGCAGAGTTGTAACAAAACCAACCTAGTCCAGCAAGATGAGAACAAGAATTATAATGCAAGTTTCAAACCTAGAATCAGGAATAAGATTTGCTTACTTTATCCTCAAATTACAGATTTCGAACACCCTACTGTATGTATGGTCTTTTTTTTCTACCCATGTTTGAAGGAAACGTAATGGATATTCTTTGGGAAAACCCTAAAATCTGGCCTTCAGGGAGTTTCTCCTATACTTTACTACATTTGTTTATTTGTGTTTCTACTCAGTGGTATTTTGTTTGGGTATCTTCTCTAGAGGAAAGGCTGTGAAGCACTTGGGAACACAGAAATTGAGATCCACCAGACACAAATGAGTTTCCTGTGAGCTTTTGAAGACTTCTATCTATGCCGACTAAACACAAGTAAGTAAGCAGTGAGCAAAATGTTCTTAACATTGTTCTTGAAAAATCACTGGGCAGCAATAATCATGCTGACAGAAGTCCTTCTTTAAATTTTAAATTCAGAGCATTTAATTATTAATAACAGTATAATAAAGAGTACATATATGCAGTAAGAGTGTATATTAAGCAAGTTACAGCAATCTGCCTTGTTGTCTTATTTTGTTTTGAAAGCTAAAATGACCCAGTGGATTTGCTGTCAAGAAAAGACCTGCAGAGGCAGGGGCAATCATTAGCTGTACAATTGTATCTTGGAGGTATAAAGTACAGTCAAATTTGTGATCCTGAAATGGCATGCAGTCATAACTGTATAACTTCAGCCTCAGCAGATATGGAAACTGTGATCCTCAAGGAAGTAGGGTCCTTAAAATTTAGCATGTCACCACAAAGATTTTTTCAAAGTTCTTTTTTCTGTCTCTCTTCTCCCTCAATTTTTTTTTTTTTTGAACAGAGGAGAACAGGGAAGAACAGATCCCTTCCAATACACTGTATTTCCCAGCGGCGGGGGGGGGGGGAAGAGCAGAAGAAAAGGGCAATAACAGGGCCATATTAGCATTATTTTAAAACACTCGCACATTACTTCCAACCAAAGCACACTTAAAGTAACATAAACACAAGAATATTTTATAGAGTGTTACAAACTTTAAAACATCATCCAATTTACTCGTGCAGAACAATTTCTTGCTGGATTGCTTTGGTGACAAATTAATTGAGGTAAAACTGCTCTCTAGGTCTTTAAGTTAATGAAATTAAAGAAGACACTCTCTTGGTACTTACGTACTGAATTTCGTGTTATTACTATTAGCAATACAAGGCACGCTCCATTTTTGCCATCAGATTTACTCCAGAAGGAGTCTCGGATCGTGAGGAATTGCTCGAGAATGAACACAGTGACAGCTATGCACTTCTACACGGTGCCCACATCAATAGTTATGTGGGTATTTTAGGAGGCATTCTAGAAAAATGTCAGACTCTTCAAAGAGAAAATGAAAACGGCATTCTGGTTCATGATAACTCTAAGTAGGCCCAAGGGAAAACTGGGCACCAGGCAATTTTGCACAACGGTGTGAGGTACGACATCGCTAGCTGGAGGGTAGCACAAGGCCACCTCATGTTCAAAAACAGTACAATCAGCCATGTATAAAAATCACACTTATGCCTAGAAGACTTAACAGGAGGGCAGAAAGAAAGGAATTCGGAAAAAGCAACTAAAAATGCTTACAAACAAGTCCAAATCTCCGGACTACAAATCCACCACATAAATGCCATTTCATTCTAGCTCCCATGTGTATATAATATTGCCAAACAACGCATATGTGATAAGGAGAATCATAACCTCCAAACCTCCACGAACTCACATCATTTTCTACAAGAACACAGCGACGGCACAAATGCTATGCTGTCATGTCATCGCCCACAGTCAGTAGAGAGAAAGTCTGACACATGCAGCAGAGAAGTTCAAAATGTTATTTACTAACCTGGTGCCCCTGTGAAAGCAGTCCCTCCATACTGCTTTACAGAAAGAATCTTTACTATGAAACTAATCTCCAAAGCAGCTGATCCAGCCCAGAGGGGAGGACTCGGACTACCCAGGGAATCCACAAACACAAGGAAAGCAGTTTGTTCGGAACTTGGCAACTTAAGTCATAGCCAAGCCCACAAAGCACTTTAGCCTATAAGCTTTAGTAATGAACTTGAAACCACTCCCCATATGTTAAATAGACACTGGGCTGCTGTGAGAAATAAAAACCACGTACACCATGAGCAAAGACTTCAGGCTTCAATTTTGAACTTGCTGCCTAAGAAAACCATAACACACAAACTTAAACAAAGAGAACCCTTACTCCCTTCTCTCTCAGACGCTGCAGTAAAGTGACTCATTCATTTTAAACAGGAGGAATGCGATCCGCTCCCCATTAGGGTCATGAGATGAAGTTCAATGGTGGTGACGGTGTAACATATAGCACTGCAATTTCACTTTGCATAAGAGGGACACATGAAGGGACCATTGCTAAGAATCAAAGTTACATACCATTTTCAAATTTTGAGGGGTAGCGTTAAATAAGCCTACTATCTCATTAATCACTAAAGTCTAAAAATCAACTTATGTTTGAGAGGAGTATGTGTTAAAAAAACCTAATTTTTTAATACAGTTAACATACAATGTCACATGAGTTTGAGGTGACCAGCACAGTGAGTGATTCAGTATTTCTGTATATTATGCTATGCTTGCCTCAAATGTAGCTACCCTCTGAGGATCATTCTAACTTATGACTCCCTCTTGGTGTCTGTAAATCTGAAAATCACTCATAATTCAGTTTTACCATCTATATTTAGGTTATGTTTACAAGATAAAAGATTTTTTGCTCATATTATAGTTCTTTACAGTTTAAAATGGAACTGAATAGGACTCGCTAGGTTTCAAACAAAGAAATGTGAACTCATTTCTCATTCTAGAAAAGTACAATTGATAATTTCCTAAAGGCATTTCTATCTCCAAACAGTCCATAAAGTTCCAGTATATTGCTGAAGAAATAATGAAAATCCACACTCCGCTTTTTAACACGACGTGTTCACAGTACCGTATACATAGTTTACCCCTAGTTTTCAACTCCAAGAACCGTGTCAGTTGTAATGGCTTACTTCACGACTTCACCTTGATTTAAAAAAAAAAAAAAAAAAAAGACCTATTTCACGGTCAAGATTCTCTAATTCTATTGTTTCTTCTAAGACATAACATCGGACCAAATATTCCAAGGAACACTGGATTCATTTCCTGCCAAACAGATTTATATAGGTATTGCTGGTAAAATCAAGTTTCTCAAAAACCGGTGCAACAGAAGACGTTAGCACATAAGCACAAGATCAGGCATGAAAAACCTGGAGACCCCCAGAGACCTCACACGTGCCCCACCTGCTTCCCCCACCCACTCCCAGGTGAGCTCAATGGTTTCTCCTGGGGTCACTTTAGAATGAGGGGATCAAGACAATCACCTCCATGAGAAAACTGGCCTCTAGATATGCGGCCCTTGCCTTAAGAAGGAGCCAGAACCCCACCTGGTGGCAAAACCAAGAAAAGGCTGGAACAATTAAGTTTCAGGGGAAATACAACTTTGATGCTGGAAGAAAACACAATAAAAGCAGAAGACGATCTGTTATAAGGGTGCATTAATGTCACATACAATATAAGTGTGTGGTGAGGTTCAAGGAAAGTTTGTCCCCCCTACAAGAGCAGAATATTTCTTGAAGATATGAAAATGCTCATGCAAAAAAGAAAAAAAGTGATTACACTCAAAACCATCTCTTCGGTAGTTCTGGTTTGCAAATATATACAATGATTTACATTCCCAGAAAAATCCTCTGATAAATAATGCTGATCCCTCCTTTACCCAAAAATCTGCAAGTAAAATGCCAGTCAACGTAATCTCTGAAATGGAATAAATATGGATAAACCCCCAACTTAACCAGCTAAGTACTGGTGGGACAGTGTCCATCACTGTGTTAAAAGGCTATATCCCTAAGATTTTTCCTGTCAAAAGTATTTCCTTTTGTCTCATACAAATTATTTCTGCCAAAAATCCATGTACAATATCAACGTCAATGGAGATGAAGAAAAAATACTTGGTTTCAAATTGCACTAGAGTAAAAACCCAGAAAAAACAGTATAGTAGGATGTGACTTTTTTAAATTTTTTATTTTATTTTAGGGAGAGAGAAAGTGCATGAGCAAGGGAGAGGAGGAGAAGAAGAGGAAGAGAGAGAACCTCGATGCCACGACCCCTGGGATCATGACCTGAGCCAAAATCAAGGGTAGGACACTCAACCAACTGAGCCACCCAGGCACCCCAAGCAGGATGTGACTTCTTAATAAGCCCAAGCTACATCACTGAAACTGAAGCTAATAGCTAATATTTAAGTTCTTGCTATAAGGTAGGCATGGTTCTAAACTGCTCTACAAGTATTAACTCATTTAAATCTCACCACTGTTTTTTTTCCCCCCCACCACTATCTTATAATACCAGCCTTACAGATGAGAAAACCAAGGCACCTAAAGGGTAAGTACCTTGCCCTTGGTGGAGCTGGGATTAGAACCCAAGCAGTCTGGCTCTGAAGTAAGTGTTCCTAACCACGTACTTGAATCATTCTGTCCTTCTAGGTGCATACCACTTGGGAAACCCTGCCAGACTCTGGTCAGACACAAGGGAGGGGGAGTTGGGAGAGGAGAAATGCTCTGTAGACAGTCCTCATGATGGTGTAGACCAGGCAAGGCTTTGCAGGGAAGCAGCCACAGAGCTGAAAACAGAAGGCCACATGGCAGGTAAGGGATCCCCAGGCAGAGAGCACCCATTCAGCCTTCCAAAGAAAAGGGCGAAATGGTGAACAGGCCATTGAAGGGACCACAGGGAGCAGAAGAAAATGCTGCAAGAGAGGCAGGAGCCCTCTGATGTCATATCACAGAGGCTAAGAGACATCAAAAGAGTTTAAACCAGAGGGCGCCTGGGTGGTTCAGTCCATTAAGCTTTGACTTCATCTCAGGTAAGGATCTCGCTGGTCTTGAGTTCAAGCCCTACAACAGGCTCTCTGCTGCCCCACGTTGGGCTCTCTGCTGTCAGTGTGGAGCCCACTTTGGAACCTCTGTCTCCCTCTCTCTGCCCCTCCTCTGGACCCATGTGTTTGGACGTGCACTCTCTCTCTCAAAATAAACAAATATATAAACTTAAAAAAAAAATTCTTAGAAAAAAAAGAGAGAAAGAGAGAGAGGTTCAATGGTAAAATGACCAGATGTGTGCACTGGAAAGACAAAGTAAGGATCGAGGCCTTTTGGAGTGGGTGGGTGGGGTAGAAATTAAGACATTCCGAGTAGAAGGAAGGGCAGACCAGTGCTTTCAAATGTAAAAGTTTACACTTTCCCAAGCTTCCCCAAGGACGCTGGGTCAGTAACGCAGGCAGCAGTGTCACTTGCTAGTTAGTTCCCTTGCTCAAGCCGGGTTTGGAGCCTGAGTCAGGTGCAGGTTGTTGAGGCCATCTGCAGAGCTGGGAACACGGGAGGAGGAGCAGAGGGGCACGGAAGGGCCCAGGAGTTGGGACTCTGGAGGCCGAGTGGGAGGTCCCTCGGGCCATCCAGGGTGGATGTGCAGGAGATACAGGTCTGGAGCTCCAGTCCCCTGCCTGGATAGAGGTGCACATCTAGTAGGCACTGCAGAGAAAGGATGGCTGCAGCTGGAGGGCAGCAACAGGGGGTCTGCCCCAAGAGCACCAGCCACAAGAGTAAAGGGTAAAGGATTTGGGTTTTTTTTATTTATTTTTTTAAGTTTTTATGTATTTTTGAGACAGGGAGAGACAGAGCATGAACAGGGGAGGGTCAGAGAGAGGGAGACACAGAATCCAAAACAGGCTCCAGGCTCTGAGCTGTCAGCACAGAGCCCGAAGCGGGGATCGAACTCACGGACCGCGAGATCATGACCTGAGCCGAAGTTGGCCGCTCAACCCAGGCACCCCAAGGGTTTTTTTTTTAATGTTTATTTTTGAGAGGCAGTGGCGAGGAGGGCAGAGAGGGGGACAGAGGATCTGAAGCAGGCTCTATGCTGACAGCAAAAGTCCAATGTGGGGCTTGAACTCAGGAACCACGAGATCATGACTTGAGCCGAAGTCAGACGCTTAACCAACTGAGCCACCCAGGCGCCCCAAGGGTAAAGTCTAAGGCAAGGTGTTTCGGAGGATCTCGACCAGAATTCAAAATGTGAGTGGGAGAAAATTTTCATTTTAGTTTTTACGAACCTCCAACTGAAACTGAGGGTTTCCTTCTTTTACAAATGCAGGCAACAATCCATGCTAAAATTAGCCATACTGGTAACTTATCACAAGTAGAAATCAAAAGATATCTACATATCACATTACGGTTATTACAAGTACCTCAAAGTAACATTTCCACCCATCTCTACTTCCAAATGACAGTAGTTCCCAGACCTGCCACTAGTTCTTGGTGTGGAATGCATTAATAAAGGATGTATGTAACAATACCACATATCTTTTGCTCTACAGATAACTGTATATCATATCATTGGCTTCCTTTGTAATCCCGTGCATTTGAATTTTAAGCATTTAAGTTTAGACATTTGAGTTACGCATTAAACATTATTCTGAAAAGGGATACATTAACTTCACTAGAATGCCAAAGGTGTCCCGTAGGGCGCGCGCGCGCACACACACACACACACACACACACACACAGAAGTAAAGAACCTCTATCCGATTTAAGGAGGAAAAGAAAAAAACCACAGGAAGATATTTCAAAAAGGAATTCAGAAAAGGGGGGACATGGTATGAGATGACCCAGGATTCAACCCAGGACCTCTGACTTGTGTTCTTTCCTCCACCAACTGCACACCCTAAAAATAGTCATCCCTTCATTTGTGTCAGCAAAGTGCTTTCACATTTATCAGCTCAGTAGCTCGTCACAAAGACCCAGAGTAGGAAAAGTCTACCCCAACTGCCTGAAACTTCAGAGAGGCCGCAGCCCAGGAAGACACCACTCCCGGGCAGGGTGGGCGTGGGGGTGTGGGGAGGACTTGGCATCCGCCACCTGCTCTATGGGGCTGCAGCCCTGAGCACAGAAGAGTACATGAGAGTCCATCCCTTGTATCAAATCAGCTAGAATCCGATCCAGAGAGGAAGGAATAGCGAGTACAGAGCTTACTGAGTGCATCCTGCTTCTCTCCAGGCTTCCATCTGCAGGCAAGGGTAACAACTGATTTGCATTCTTTGCTCAAAGCTCTTTCGTTTAGTTCTGATTGGCGATCCAGGGTGAGTTACAAAATTTACAGTATTTCAACTGTTCAATTTTCCTTTGGCTATAACCAGAACAGAAGCCTGTACTTAAGCAATTAGTCTGAAATTAGATAGACAAGCCGAAACAATACCCTCTCTGTTCCCTCCTCACTGTGCCCACTAACTGGCGTTCATTATTTAATCTGTGACGCGTGTTGCCAGGGCTGCATTTAACAACATCGCTTTTTGTCTTCACATCCACTCCCTACTCTGCAACATCTGTCGTGGCTCATGTCTATATTTTATTTATTTTCCTTCTTTTACTTTTATAGGGTCATTTTCTTAACTGCCACAAATTGCTTTATAATATATTCTAACCCCCCAAAAGGTAACAACATTTTGTAACTTGGTAATAAGAAGAAACTTAAGGTGTCGGTACACCCTTTTACATTACTGCAATTTACACAAAATTGTATCATTAATATTTTATGATATATTTAATCTCATGGTTGACTAAATAACCTATCTTTATTTTTTAATAACCTGATCAATTCACAGAATACTTGGCCCCTTCTCATACAATGTATGCATTTCCTTTTTGAACGTGGCTTTGGGGCACCTGGATGGCTCAGTTGGTTGGGCGTCCGACTGTGGCTCAGGTCATGATCTCACAGTCTGTGAGTTCGAGCCCCTGCGTCAGGCTCTGTGCTGTCAGTTCAGAGCCTGGAGCCTGCTTCGGATTCTGTGTCTCCCTCTCTCTCTCCCCCTCCCCCACTCACGCTCTGTCTCTATCAAAAAATGAATAAACGTTAAAAAAAATTTTTTTAGAATATGGCTTTATATGACCAATATAGTATGGTCTTCTGAAAAACAAGTTATTTCTTAACATGCGTGTTAAAAAAAAATTATTATGGGGAGCCTGGGTGGCTCAGTCAGCTAAGTGTCTGACTTCAGCTCAGGTCATGATCTCGCGGTCCGGGAGTTCAAGCCCCATGTCGGGTTCTGTGCTGACAGCTCAGAGCCTGGAGCCTCCTTCAGGTTCTGTGTCTCTTCTCTTTGCCCCTCTCCTGCTTGCACTCTGTCTCTCTCTCTCTCTCTCTCTCTCTCTCTCAAAAATAAACCACATTTAGGGGCACCTGAGTGGCGCAGTCGGTTAAGCATCTGACTTCAGCCAGGTCACAATCTCACGGTCCGTGAGTTCGAGCCCCGCATCGGGCTCTGGGCTGATGGCTCAGAGCCTGGAGCCTGTTTCCGATTCTGTGTCTCCCTCTCTCTCTGCCCCTCCCCCGTTCATGCTCTGTCTCTCTCTGTCCCAAAAATAAATAAACGTTGAAAAAAATAAACAACATTTTAAAAAACATAAATTATTATATTTATTAATGGGCCTTTAATTTCTAAGTTCCCTATTCTTTCTTTCTTCAATAAGGAGCCATAGTAAAAATGATCACTTGCCTTCTACTCCCATCACCTAAGAACTAGAATGGGAATTCTTGTGAGTAAAAAAGAAAGTTCAAAATTGGTTTCCAGACCCTGGAAAGGAAGAATGGAGCCCTCCTGCTGCTGCTGCCTGCCCATGGCACATGGAGTCAGCACAGCCATCCACTGTGAGTGCCCTGGAGGGTAACTCCCTGGCCACCTCCCCTGCAGGGGAAGGAAGGACTGAATCTGGCAGCAACAAGCC
Organism: Prionailurus bengalensis; assembly: GCF_016509475.1. Lineage (NCBI taxonomy): Eukaryota > Metazoa > Chordata > Mammalia > Carnivora > Felidae > Prionailurus > Prionailurus bengalensis. Next base: position 95,090,076 of record NC_057350.1, on the reverse strand, counting down.
CCTGATAGGTTACCTTCTTTCCTAACCACCCAGAAGCACTTCCTGCCTAGCTTGCCCAATCTACGGAAGGATTCCTGTGTGGTGGCACTTCCTGTAGCCTCAAGCCACTTACTTCTGTTCCTACCCTATTTTCTTCACATTGCTCTCAAACAGCTTCTTCATTAGACATCTTCCACCAGTCCCAATGGCTTATTCAATTTTTCCAACCCCCTAAGTTCTTCCTCCCCTTTGGGTTTGTGCCATTGCCCCCATCTGTGATGCCCTTCCCTTGACGACCAGTAAAAGATTAAAATCCTCCCCAGCTTTTCCTGGGGCAGCCCAAACCCACATCCTCCCCAAAGCCTTCTCAGATCCACCTGGCTTAGGAAAAAAACATTTTTTATTTACTACACCTAGAACAATCAGCAGCAAGTGCATTAGGAAACTAGTCATACCTGATGGCTTTTCTATTATTGTCTGGTTTGGTTATTTAAATATCCTATGGCATTTAGCGTTTCATGTAGTTATATCTATCTCCTCCAACTAAGTGATCAATAACTGGATCATAGATTATACCTCTAAAATCAACCATTGTAAAAAGCATATGCCAGGGAAATTAATACTACCTTATATGGCATTCATATTTCTGTGTTGTTTTATGAGACTTAAATCATTCATATTATTAAATAGTAATTATAATAACAGCCAACACTATCTTACTACACCCAATATTTTACTGCCCTATGAGGTAGGTACCATTACTTTCCCATTTCTCAGAAGAGAACGGGACCAGCAAGGTTAACTTGCCCACAATCATCCATCTAGCAAATATTTATGGAGCACCTATTATATGACAGGCATGGCTAAGAGCATTAACAATTCCAAGCATAAATTCCTTATCCTCAGGGAGCTTGTATTCTATTAGGAGAGAAAGACTATCAACAATTAAATATCAAACCAGATAACGCCCTTAGGTAGGGTAGTCAGAAAAAACCTCTCTGGTGAAATGATACTTAAGCAGAGATCTGAATGGAGTAAGGTAATAAGCCAGGTAATTATCTGAGAGAAAAATTCCAGGCAGAAGAAACAGAAATAGCAGAGGCCCTGAACAAAATAAGCTTGGAGTGTTCAAGAACAGAAAGGCCAGTGTAGTCAGAGTGCTGTGAAAGAAAGAGCAACAGAAGAGAATGAAGTCAGAGAGAAAACAGGGAGGTCTGATCACATAAGTCTCTGTAAACCGTTGCACAATTTTTCCCCCTAAATACAATGGGAAGCCCTGAAAGTTTCAGGGGACTGAAGCCATCAGGGGAATGAAATGCTGTGACATTTTAAGATTTTTTTTAATGTTTTATTTATTTTTGAGACAGAGAGAGAGAGAGGGGATGAACGGGGGAGGGTCAGAGAGAGGGAGACACAGAATCTGAAACAGGCTCCAGGCTCTGAGCTGTCAGCCCAGAGCCCGATGCGGGGCTTGAACTCACGGACCGCGAGATCATGACCTGAGCCGAAGTCAGCCGCTTAACCGACTGAGCCACCCAGGCGCCCCAACACTGTGACATTTTAAAACTCCAGTTGTGTGGCTAACGAACAGACTGGGACAAAGACTACTTAGGAGAATCCTACAGTAAGCCAGGTGAGAGATGTTGGTGGCTTGGACTAGAAGGACAGCCACACAGAGAGATCTAAGGTATATTGTGAAGATAGAACCAAGAGCATTTTCTGGTGTGGGTTGCCGGTCTTCTGTGTGGGGTGTAAAAGAAAAAGAGGTGTCCAGGAAAACTATAAGATTGGCATCTAAGCAACAGGGAGAAAAGCCCATTGTTGAGCTGGCAGCACAGTGGATAATAGAGAGTAAGGAGGAACAATACATTTCAGAGGCAAATTAAGAGCTCCATTATGCATAGATTAAGTTTGTTTGATATACCTTTTAGATGCCCAAATGAGGATAAGTAAGAAACTGTATATGTAACTCTGGGGTTTGCATCTATAAGTCTGCGATTCTGAACTGAGATATAAAATTGGGAGTCAGTTGGCTTTAAATAACATATTTATACCATTTAACTGAGAATGGATAAAGCATAGAAGTCTAAGGACTGAGGCTCAGGCCCTTTAACATCTAAATGTTTGGAAGAAGAGAAGGATACAGCAAAGGAGGCCAAAAAGGGGCAGATAGTTAGATGGGAAGAAAATCAGGAAAGCTTGAGGAACAGAAGCCAGGTGAACAAAATGCTTCAAGAACAGGATGATCAATTATGTCAAAGGCAGCTGAGAAATGAAGAAAGAGGATGCCTGAACTTGCCATTGGATACAGCAGCATGGAGGTCACTGGTGACTAGACAAGAGTGGTTTCAGGGGAACGGGGCCCCAAAAGCCAAATGGAGTGAGTTCAAATGAGAATGTGGCTATAAGACCTTGCTGAGAGGAATTAAAGATCTAAATAAGTGGATATACCATGTTCATGGATTTTAAAATTAAATATTATTGTCAGTTCTTCACAAACTTATCTAATAGATTCAACAATCCCAATCACAAACATCTCACTGGACTTTTCTGTAGAAATTGACAAGCGAATTCTAAAATATGTATAGAAAAGCAAATGACCTAGACTAGGCAAAGCAATCATAAAAAATAAGACCAAAATTGGAGGGCCTAAATTACCTGACTTTAAGACTTTGACAAGTGAGTCTACAATAATCAAGACAGTGTGATACTCACATGGGATTAGCAAATAGACCAATGAGACAGAACAGAGAGCTCAGTAACAGATCCACACGTACAAGGGCATTTGAACTTTCACCAATCAACAGAGAAATCCAATAGAAAAAGAAAGAATTTATAACAAATGATGCTAAAACAACTAAATACCTGCATGACAAAAATAGATAAATCTCAGCTCCAACCTCACACCACATACAAAAAATTAATTTCATATGGATTACTGCCCTAAATGTTAAAGCTAAAACTATAAAGCTTTTAGATATGACACAGAAAGCAATAAACACAAAAGGAGAAAAATTAGACTTCATCCAAGTTAAAAATTCCTATTCATCAAAAAGACACCAGTAAGAAAATGAATAGGTAAATCACAGGCTGGAAGAAAATATATGCAAATCATATATCTGAAAAAGGACTACAATTCAATAAAAAGAGAGCTAAATATTTGATGGGACATTTCACAGAGGAAGATAAACTAATGATTAGTAAGCACATGAAAGAGTGCTTAATGTTAATATTCATCAAAGAAATTTAAATAAAAAGTACAATGAAATATCACTATATATATATGTATATATATATATATATATATATATATATATATATATATATATACATATACATGCCCCAGAATGGACAAAATCAAATGCTGGCAAGAATGTAGAACAATCAATTCTCATATACTGTTTATCTGAGTGTAAAACAATACAACCATTTTAGAAAAAGTTCTGGCAGTTTCTTATAGAACTAAACATATATATATATATATATATATATATATATATATATATATATATTATACATACACCCATACACCCATAACTCAATAATTTCAGGCCTAAGTGTTTAGTCAAGAGAAAAGAAAACACATACCCACAAAGGACTTTTGTGTTTGTTCATGGCAAGTTTATTCATAATAACCTGAACTGGAAAAAGCTCAGATGTCCATCAATAAGAAAATGAGAAACAGGGACGCCTGGGTGGCTCAGCCAGTTGAGCATCTGATTTCAGCTCAGGTCATCATCTCATGGTCCATGGGTTCAAGCTCCATGTCAGGCTCTGTGCTGACAGCTCAGAGCCTGGAGCCTGCTTCAGATTCTGTGTCTCCCTCTCTCTCTGCCTCTTCCTCAATCACACTCTCTCTTTCTCTTTCTCTCTCAAAAATAAATAAACAAACAAAAATTTTAAAGGAGTTGGTATGATTTTTCATCTCAACAAACTATGAGAGAAAAATCTATTCTCCTATGTCTTAACACATCCCTTCTGGTCTTATATTTCCCAATCCTAAAGAGAATGACTTATTACTTAAATACCACATTAGAAGGATCTGAAGAACCTAAACTTGAAGTCATTCCTTCAAAAGAATTTTTTTTTGAAAAAACATTTAAGTATTAAGTCACCTCACTCTCAAGGAAAAAAAAAATGCTGTCACTGTTTCAGGCATTCAGAATTTTAATGATTTTTTAACATGTATTTATTTTTGAGAGAGAGAGAGACAGAGAGAGATAGAACATGAGCCGGGTAGGGGCAGAGAGAGAGGGAGACAGAGGATCTGAAGCAGGCTCTGTGCTAAGAGCAGAGCCCAATGTAGGATTCCACCTCACAAATCACAAGATCATGACCAGAGCTGAAGTAGAATGCTTAACTAACTGAGCCACCCAGGCACCCCCAGGCATTCAGAATTTTGGATGGACTACTAATTGGGTATTTTAGAAACTGTTTTAAGACACCACACACTCACTGGCATTTAAGCTCTACATGAAAAAGTCCAGATTCCCCAGCCCGGCCTTCTATTCAAGTCCAGGCCTTTACCACCCCCTGCACAAACATCATGTTCCAGGCATGTGACTGCCCCCTTCCTCCTACAAGACCCCTCCTGCCTCACCTCTGATCTTCTGCTCCTGCCGTTCCCTCCACCTGGGCCATCCCTTCCACTTGCCCAGTCTCTGCCTATGCACATCCTCTTATCCATCCATCAGGTTCCATCTCAAACACAGACTCCAAGCCAAACAGTGACCACAGTCCTCTGGAACTGCCAAAACTCTGCATCTGCACCTCTTAAGATGGCTATCCAGTTGTAGCTGGTATAGCTGTTGGGTACCCATAGAATCTCCCTTCTGACACAGAATCATCTACTATTTCAATCTGGAACTCTTCACGATTTATCTTTGTATTGGACTCCGAATGCTTCCCACAGTGCCTGGCATAATACCTAATCAATAAACAGCTGTTGACAATACAAGTATACATTTCAGAGGGACTAATAAGGGAAAGTTCAACACAATGGTGGGTGTGCCTATTTTTAAGCTCAGCATTCTGTGTCCAGTAGTAAGTTAATACACTTAGAGATCCAGATTTTTTAATCGTGGGCTACTGCCAAATTATCCTTCAAAAAGTTTACCCCAACCGAAATGCCCATGATGAGGTTCCAACAATTTATGTACGTGCCTTACCTATACAACAGCACTGTCCATCAGATATACAGTGTGGGTCACAGATGTGAACCTGGGTGGCTCGGTGAGATTAAGCCCTGCATTGGGCTCCGTGCTGACAGCATGGTGCCTGCTTGGGATTCTCTCTCTCCCTCTCTCTGCCCGCTCTTGCACTCATGTTCTCGCTCTCTCTCTCAAAAGAAACAAACAGTTTTTAAAAAGTAAAAATAAACAAGTGAAAATAATTTCATGACATTTTATTAACCTAATTTATATCCAATATACTATGTAATTTCAACATATGATCAATACAAAAATTATTAAGGACATATTTTACATTTCTTTTGTGCTCAATTTTAGAAACCCAGTGTACATTTTACACTTAGAACACACCTCAGCTTGGATTGGCCACATTTCCAGTGCTTGATAGCCACACATATCCTTATCAAACTAGACAACACAGGTCTAGAATGTCCTTGAGGACAGAGGCTGCTTCCTTCAACCCTACACATTCCACAGTGATTTAAGTGCCACAAGCATGCTAAAATCAAATGTGGAAAAGCACCAAGCACAATGCTTGCTGCATAGAAAGGGTTCAACAGCGTTTCCCTTTCCTTTACATGCAACAGACACTCAAATGCTTCTGAGATTGAGCTTCCAACGTGGAAATGGTGCTTCAGGATTAAGGCCATCAAGCTCTCTTTGCTCTGCCCTTGTGACACTTGTAACCTTAATGTGGCTTCAGGGCATGTGTTCCTAATATAAGAATATTCTAGCTACCAATAAACGATCCCAACTACACAGAAATAATAATTTCTTAAATAAATAAAATAGTATCCTGGTCTTCATCAGTCCCAGTGAGTTTGATTTCCAGCAGATATGCAGGGTTCATTCACCCCTGGCTGAATTAATGATAGTGCATTTCGGAAGCTGCAGAGCTAAAGAAAAGATTCAGGAAGTGAGAACCAGGCTGGAGCCAATCTCAAACGGCTGGTCAGACCGACCCTCCATTACTGGGTCGGGGATTTATAAAGCAACTGAGCCACAGAAGCCATTACTTGGACCTTGAATTCTCAAGGAATTAGAATAGAGCAAAGAAGTAAAAACGCTAAAAATGCTTAACATAATTAATTATTATTTAAGAATTCAAAAGGCATTTCAGAATCTCTTATGCCTCAAAACATTATAATCGTAAATTTATGTTTGATGGTACCATAAAAATTATGATTTAAACATTCGTGTTGTTTGAGCTTCTGTGATTTTGATTACATACTCAAATGCATATATTATATATATATATATATATATATATATATCTGATATATCTATCAGATATATATATATATCTGAAATCACATATATATGATATAGGTATATATATCTATATCTATATCACATATATAATAGCTCAACCTGACAAAATTTCAACTGGAATAGGTAACATGGGAATTTCTCTACCAATTCTGGTCTCCCATGCAAATATTCTAGCCAGGCAAATATATCTTACAATACATGCATTGCCTTATGGTTATGTCTCCTGCTAATTAAACCCTTTATTAATAAGTTATCATTGCCTTAAATCTTCCATTCTCTGTCCATCCATTCTTTGTTCCTTATACATTCACCCAAGGCATCCATCTAGCCCTTCACTGAACAAGCAGTCATGGAATGCACATCCCCAGTACACCACAGAGAGTAAGAAAATGTGGTCTTGGCCCCAGGGAAGCTCACAGTCGAATTCTCACAGCTCATTCTGCTTTTCCACTGCTAGTCTCTCTCTGAGATGCCCAAGGCTGCAGGTCTGTGCAGAAGTACCTACTAACAGGAACCTGGCTAAGGTTTTACGGACTCTGTATACAGTAAACTAGGCTGTCTGGTGAATTTCCTTCCTTAGACTATGGTCATCTGTGTTCAACACAGACTGACTTTCCAAATTAGATATGTTGAAACGGCCTATCTGCACTGAGTATTTTTACCCTTTTTTCTTAAGATCAAATGACTTTCTGTTGGCAATTCCTGCTGGGTTTTTTTTTTTTCCATTAAATAAATACCTGGGTGCCCCCAAGTGGCTGATGCTTCTCTCACACTGTAAGAACTGAGGACGAAATGCAGCAACCAAGAAAAACTTCACAACCATAATATTAACCTAAGTGAGAAGGGGATGAATTTAATAAGCACCAGGAAAGGAACCTAAAGTCTATTTGCATACTATAATGTATCTGATGTCAACATGCCCAGAAAAAAAAAATTAAGGATATTTTTCCCTTTTCAATGTTCATGGTAGGGTCTTCATGGATGTGGTGGTTGACGTTCACGGTACGGTGTGTATTTCAGGGAGGGGGCAGTGGTGTTTCCAGTATAAACCGCACAAGCTGATACAGGGTGAGGGCAGACTCTTCCTATGAGGCAGCAAATTCACTGGGCCTGAATTTTGATTTGGGAAAAGGGAATACCTTTTCTTTCATTATCGAATGAAATTCCGATAATACAAGAACAAATTTGGACTAAAAAAAGAGAAAACAATTTTTTTAATTATTATCACTGCCAGCCTGAAGAACAAAAGGAACCTTTGTGTTTGTGAGTGCGCCTGCGTTTTCTCTGTGTGAGGACTAAAAGAAGGATGCCGATGGGTGATAGACATAAACAGGATTATCAGTTTACCAACTGCTGAGAAACCAGGTCAGGCCCACAGGCTGACAACACCAGGGAGGTGGCACGGATGAACTTTCCCTTAATGCACAGGAGGCTCTGATCACTCATACAGCTGAATCCATTCAGTCAAGAAACCAAACAGCTTGCCTCTGCTTTTCTAACTTCCCAAATAAGAACAAAACCCGGCAGACACAAACAACATAGCAACAAACAGAACAAAACAACAAACTTTGATTACACATTCTTTGAATGGTTCTAAAAAAACTTTTCATGTCTCCTGAACACTGACCCGGGAAAGTACCATCAAAATGAGGATGAAACTCAGTTCAGTCCTAGACAAAAATAGCTTTGACACATTTGCTGATCTGTGGTTCTCCACATACACAAAAACACATCACCTCCGAGGACGCTCCCACTTTCTAGAGTTCTATTTATATACTTCTATTGCCAAGTCCAAGGTTCTGTCTGCACTTAAATTCTCTGTGGCCATTTATAGAGGTTGGTTTGCATCCATTAGTAAGACTGCTTATTTGAATTTTATTTCTTCCATCCAGTATCTACTGAATAGCTGCTCTCTGTTATGCACTTTGCTAGGCACTGGGGATTCAAAAATGAGTAAGACAGACACTGTCCTCAAAACCTGGCAAACTCATGAAGGAGGCTGCCTATGGGGCCCAACAACAAAAGTATGCTGTGCACCCACAAAGCTGTGCATGAAAGGGCTGTGTGAACAACAGAGGGGGGCAGAAGTGATCCAGCATGCAGGAAAAATGGGTGGTCAGGGAAGACTCCAGGAAAGCATGGGATATTTTTATCTGTAAGTGGACAAGGGAGGAAGGGCATCTTATTCAAAGAGCCCTAAGGCTAGAGAGCACATGGCATGGTCTGGCCCTGAGAATCTTGGCACAGAGCGGAGAAAGAGCAAAGTAGAGAGGATGTGTGTATAAAGCCACGTGACTGCCACATTAAGAAAGGTCTTGCTATGATCTGATTGTTTGTGTCCCCCCCAGAACTCAGATGTTGAACTTATAACCACCAAAGATAAATGCACGTAGGAGGTGGGACCTTAAGTCACACACTTTTTTTTAGATCCATCACTCATGCATGCAACAATTCTTTATCAGCACTATGTGCCAGACATGGTACTAGACGTTATACTGGAGACAGCACAGCAAACAAAGCACAGCACCTGCTCTAAGGGGGCTGTCATTGTTGGCAGCAGTGGGGAGGGAGGCTGCAATAGCAAACATACAGCATAGAGCTCAGAAGAAAGAGCAGAGCAAGTGATGGAGCAGGACAAGGTCCTACTTTGGAAAGATGGCCAGGGAAGGCCTCTCTGGTAGGTTATGTTTAAGCAGAGAGGAAGGATATAAACCACATCGCAGTGGGAACCCTTCAATTCATATCTCATTAACTGTAGCAACATTCACTGCCCTTCTCAGAATCTATGTCCACTAAGGTCTATGACCTTAGTAATTTTGTTCCCATCTGCTGTTAAACCAGCCCCCAAGAAGATCTGGGTTCCTCATGGAATGTTCAGATGTGTTCTCAAAACCTGTAGTCCGTTCCCTCCTGCAAATCCACAGTTATGAAATCTCCACTCATGGGTTATACTAGCTCTGGCAATTTCGTGCCTCCTGGGCTCGCAGGGACTTTACCAATCCCTCCACCCACCTGACCACAAGGTTTATGAGAAAGTCTCATTGGACACTATCTTGGCACAGAGTAAAGTTCAACAAATATTTGCTGAACAAATGAACGAAAGGCCCAATTCTGAATTACATCTGAGGGAATAATATACTTAAATTTGGTAGAAAAATCCCATAATGAAGACTTTATGTGTATTCTTTCCACAAAATTAAGCCCAAACATTTGTCACTCTGCTCTTCCCAAAAGTCACCAATTTCTTTTTTCAAGTGAATTTAAATCAGATAACAGAACTAAGTTTTTCAAATTCTTCACTGTCTAAAGATACTCACATCTATATTTAATACAAAAGAATATGGCAGTTCTGGAATTAGTGGTAATTAATACAAAACTTTGTGAATACACTAAAAATCACTCTAAAAAGGTGAACTTTATCATATGTCAACCATATATCAATAGAACCATTATTTTGCAAAACAATATAGAGGACTCTTCCAATAACAGATTAGTGAGCATCTCAATCTGATCAGTAAAAACAAATCTGCAATGCTAATTTTTCCTATAGTTACAAAAGCTATTATTAGCTTGAATAAAGAATGAAAGGCACCATTCGTATCTCTATCTACAAAAAGACAAAAAAGGTACAGGTGAGAAAAATAATTAGTGCTATGAAAAAAAATTGGACATCTTGCCATTAGTTTTAAAAGCGAATTTTAAGTTCTGTTAACTCTGATGAGTTCACAGTGGCTGATGAGCCTCAAAGCCCTTTACTTGCTTAATGAAAACATCAAAAATAAAGTCTTAACTATCTATAATAAACAGAGAGGGAAAATAATTAAAATGCACAAAACCAGGCTCTCATTGGCTACCAATGATGGTATCAGTCCACCTTCTTCCAGAATATCAGAAATGAGGAAACACCCCAGCTCTCTCGCTCTAGGTGACAATTAAATTGTGGCATTCGATGACTTTGTGATGTGTCTACTTGGCTAGCCTAAATACATGCCCCCAAATTACCTTTCTTGTATGTTTCCAGCATGAGCTGGTGGCCACGGATATTCTCTCACCAGTGCTAGAGGAAAGAAGCGAGGCAGCAGCCTTTTTAAAGCAAGCACACACCTTTTCCCAGTTATTCAGTCAATTACTAATTTAGTGCTGCTGTGAAGGGATTTTGCAGATGTATGTAATCAGTTGAATTTAGTCAAAGGAAATACTGAGTGGGACTGACGTAATTAGCTGAAAGCTCTAAAAAAAAAAAAAAAAATACTTAAACCCTTCCTGAATTCAGAGACTCCAAGCATTAGCTCCTGCTCTTGGGGTTCCAGTCTGGTCATGATACACTCTTCTTGACTGCCTGAATTTCAAGACCTATGGATTTTAAGCATGCTTAGCAAGTCCCACAACTGAGTAAGCCAATTCCTTATAATAAATCCCTTAATCCATGTAACCCACTAGCTCTGTCACTAAAGAATCTGACTATTCCATAAGCTCTCTCCCAATCTCATGCAATGGGAGAACAGAAGATTGGAGGTGAATTAATTTTAAAAAATGAGTTTTATAATAATTTAGAGATGGAGTGAATTAAACACAATGCCACAGCTAGGCCAGTGTGCCTCAGCTCTGGCCAATGAGATACAGTAAGGAGTCCTGGAACTCTGAGGCATGAGACAGCAGGCCCATCTTCCCCCTCTTCACCCTCTGCCTGCTCTGTAAACATGAGGTTTGGCGCTCCAGCAGCCATCTTGGACAAGGGCCATAACCTGGAGAGAGCAGACTGGAGAGCTGGAGAGAGCCACCAGCCGGGGGTGCCCACAACCATCAGGCCAGCTCACAACTGCCTGCTTCCAGGTTGCTCTTACAGGACACGTAAAGCCACTATCTGGGGTGGGTCTCTGATACTTGTAGCTAAACACAATACCTAACTGATCCAAGGACTTTTTTCTCCAGTTTTCCTCTTCCCAGAGCAGTAAACTAACACATTCATGCTGGTGCATTAGAAGGAATAGCTATATTTAATTCCACCGCTATGTGCATGGAGACACAAAGTGTTTAAGAGGATTAGAGCGGACAAACAGTTACAGTGCAGGTCCATCTTTATTTCTCCGTGCTTCTATGCTCTGGCAAAAGAATACGAGAACGTTTTCACAGTCTGCACTAAATGTCTTCACGAAGCCACTAACTTTCATTCCCATAGAGTAGAATTTCATATGGCGAGCCTGTGGTCACATCCAAATCCACTTATTCGACACATTTGTGATGTAGAAAATTCACTCTACTATCCCTTTAGATAGGCTCTGCCTTTTCATGTTGGAGTCATCTAACGTCTCCCAAACCAACAACCCTTGAACAGGCCTGGAGTCGATTCTTTGCTGAATGGAAACCACACGGTCATTTCAAAGCCTATAATTCCGTTCAGTAGCACTGGGCTTTTGGGATGTTCATGAACATAACCACGAAGGGTCGCACACACTTTTGGTGGTGGCCTTGCCTGCTTGAGCTCTACCATGTCACTCTCTCAGGGTGAAAAACTGCCTGACATACCACACAGATGACAAATGTGAGAGAAAAAAAAAATATCAGGCCCATGACCAAAGGGAAAATGAAGTGATTAATATGGAAAACATAGCAAGAAACATCAAACAGGAAAAAGTTGACATTTCCCTTTAACTTAAAGTAAGTTTGTTTGCTCCTCACACGGACTATAAAAGGCCGGATCAAAGTATTGACGTGGTGCAAAAGTGTCAGAGGTCTTCCTGACCCTGGGTCGTTTATGATACTGCAGAGTCTCTGACTCCTTTTTTTCAGAGGGAGGAAAGGAGCTGAGTTAACATAATCATAAGTCTGAATAGATAAACTTGGGAAACTGTAAGTGTGAACACAATGGGCCAAACTGTTCCCAGCATGAGCCACAACGGTGGTGCCTCAGGTCCTTTGTGCCATTTCCTTCCGTTCAGAGTTGCCTGGACATTCCTCCCTGTCTGGTTCTGGGGCCCCTCACCCCTGACACCATTCCTGAACACTGGTGTTCCTTGGGGTTCTGAGCTCTGGCTAGTCTACCTGTCAATGTCTCCCATTCACCATTCTCACAGGAGAGGTGTTTGTCTCCATCATGGCTTCACCCGCTTTACTACTCTCAATATCGCCATTTCTTTCCTCTCTTTCTCCCAAATGTCCACAACCCACTGAACTTATTGTTCCAGAGGCACCTAGTTTATCAAGTTCAAAACTGAGCACAATTCAAATATGCCTCACACCTCAGTTGCATCCTCTTTCCCTTTCCCACAGCCCGGCCACACATGCACCGCCCTCCATATTCCACACCTCAGTTACTGGCACCACCGTGCACCCAAAGGCCATTACCACACTTGCATCTACTCTACCTTACTTTTCTACTAAGAGTAGTGGGGGCTGGATGACCCAAAAATGAAATTCATCCGTCTGTGTGGATGGATCAGGGGGATCCTGGCCTTCAGGCCTTCATCTGCACCAGCTAATCTGCAAGGGGAGAAGGGGGCCTTTGGACAGGGAGACCGCTGTGACTTCTGGGGGCCAAACCAGGAGAGGGAAAAGGGGCTGCAGTCAGCAGCTGCTTGAAGAAATGCAGAATCTTCCCCCTTGCCTCTGTGAGTCACGGAAAAACACACCCAGCAACTTCAGGCTCCTTGACACAAATTTATGCAAGGCATGTGAGGCACACACCAGGTTCCAAAATCTTTCTAGCGTCTCCTCCCCCAGATTTGCAAACAGGAAAATAAGGCCTGGCACATGGCTTCCTTGGCATGGATCCCAGGCTCCAGGAAGGCACCCACAGCTATGGCAGGGGTAGGGATTCACCCTCAAATCCTTTTGGCCCATGGTCATCAACAAAGAAGCCAAAGCCAAAGACAGCCAAGGACACAAGCTCTGTAAGCACAGGTAAAATATCTCTAACATTCCCAGAGTACCTGGAGGAGACTTAATAAAGGTCCTACATATCCACATTTGAACACAGACCAGTAAAATTTGCATTGTCTCTATTAACCTGACTTCATTTGAATCCTCATGCCGGTAGAGTCTGAAGACATTCTCCCCGTCTGTGTTCTGCTTTTCATACCTACTATAACTCAGATGCTTTTTCCCTACACCCCCTTTCAAAGTATTTCTACAGATCGCTACCAAAGTGATCTTCTAAAATTATAACTCCAGTCATGTGCTAGGCTGGCTCATCCCGGCTCCTGAGAACTCATTGGTAAATTTTCAAAAATGTTATGAATCAGTTGTTAAATATAACATTTATGAAAGACTAAATTATATAAACTTCAGTGAAATAAATTATATTAAACCCAAAGATAGTAAGTACTTAAAACGCATAACTTCTTGACTACTTTAATTCATTTCACTAAGATCTATGACCTTGAGGTTATTTAGATCTATGTTGCCCACATGTGAAAATACCATGAAATGTGCTACAGCAACTTGAAGTTGGCTGTAATGGGAGGGTTTTCACATGGACACTGACAAACCCTATAAATCATAGTCTGATTTTTGTTTTGTCGATTGTCTAGCCTTAAAAAAACTGGTGGAGTGGGGCACCTGGGTGGCTCAGTCGGTTAAGCGTTCAATTTCGGCTCAGGTCATGAGCTCACGGTCCGTGAGTTCGAGCCCCGCGTTGGGCTCTGTGCTGACAGCTCAGAGCCTGGAGCCTGCCTTGGATTCTATGTTCCTCCCTCTCTATGCCCCTCCCTGACTCGTGCTCTATCTCGCTCTGTCTCTCAAAAATAAATAAATGTTAAAAACAATTTTTTTTAAACTGATGGAGAAAATGTTAATATGTGGTGCCTGTAGTAACTATGTTGTGAATTAAATGAAAAGTTAAGCAAATAATTCTTCTAATACTATCCAATTCACAAGATGCATAATGAACAAGTGAAGGTCTGGGATATGCCTTCATTGTTTCACTTTGATCTTACTCCATACTGTAACAGGAAAAAATCAACTACCCTCTTTTATCAATTGTAATCATAGGTTGGCTATAAATACAAGAGTTTAGCATAAACCCAACAGAAACCTGTCAGACTCAATTAGCTAAACGGACTTTACGATCAAGAAAATTGTATGTTTTATTATTTATTTGTAAATTGTGTGCTACACAACCTTTATGTGAGGACATTTTAAAACAGACATATATACATACGTATGTATACACACACGCACATTTATTTTTCTGTAGAGCTGGTTGTTAAACATTTACCAGCACACCACTGCAGAAATCTGACTAGGTGATTCCTTTGTTTAAAATCCCTTGATAGCTCCCTAGGTCGGCTGCCTTTCATGCTCTGCTTTAAATCCTCTCAAACTCACCTCGTATTCCTGCCATTGTGATGGCAGCCAGTCCCATGAAGAATCTGGCCAGCTTCGTTTAAGTGCAACCTGACAGGGCCTCTCCAGCCCAGGCTTCTCCAATACTGCCTCATGAGGTGTCCGGGGGAACCCACCTAGCAGTCAGGCTAGGGGTAGCCAGTGAAAAAGTGGAGCTGCCTTTAATCAACGGGAGACAAGAAATCGATAAGAGCTTCTCCCTTCACCTTCTCCAGGTGAGCTGCGCCGACATACATTTCATAAGACTTCTCCTGAGATGATCCCCTGGAATCAAGCAATCAGTTGCCCCTGGCAATAGCCAACTCCATAATGCCTGCTTCCTGGTATGACTCTCCCTGGTCCCTCACTCCTGCTCCCAGAGAGCATTCCCAATTAAACTGCTTCACACAGACATTCCTACAGGATAGAGCCCACGCTCCTTATCTGAACAGTAACGCCCTTCTGAAACGGGGCCTCCAGCTACCTCTCCAGCTTCATTTCCTAGCATGTCACACCCTGGTCACAAGAATACACATACTCTTTTCCATCTCTGATGCTTTGCTCATGCTGTTCCCTGCTTAGAATTCTAGGGGCATGCAGAGAGGCATAAAATTCTGTAGTTTACTATATCCACAACCTTACAAATGAAGAAATTGAGACCCAGAGTAGAAAGGTCTGGCCCAAGGTTTTCAATGGCTAATTTAAGACAGATCTGAAAGCTGTCCTGGTTTGTATGGGCTTCTGCTTCTGGTTCCTACTGTGTCCATGAATAGCTACGTTCGAGTCCTGAAAGTCTACTGAATCGTTTCCTCTTTCAACCTCCCAAAATACACGGGTTTCCATTCCCTTTAAACTACTACTTTTTATTGCCTGAGCCATTTTATCTCTCACTAAAGAAACAGATAGTAATTGACTTTTACTCAGTGATTCAGTCCAGTTCCTCAAACATTTGCTGGCCCCTTTATACAATCACTCATGATGAGTTCAGTGAGAAACACAAAAATGAATCAGACATGTTCTTTACTCAAAAGGAGTGTATGATCCAGAGGAAAAAGAGGCTTGTGCACAAATATACCAGTATATGCTGTGAGTATTATAATAGGAGAACAAGCCAAAAAGATTTAAAATATCTACTATAGTTATTTAAAATACATGCATAGAATTACAAGAAGAAAATGTCCACATGCATAGTATATAAAATAGGAGAAAGACATACTTAGAAAACTTTAAGCAAAACTATAAGTTCAAAAAGAAGACTACTTACAGATGTAAATATTTTCGAGTCAATGATTATCCAGGATCAACCAATTAGCAAATATATTAATTAGTGCCTATTACATACAGGCCATTTGCTTTTCACACAAATACATTCTGTGATGTTCAGACAATAAGCAACCAAAACATTGATTACAATCAAACAAAAAGAGACCTTTAAAAAGGCATCTGGTCCAGCACCCTCCTAAAGAAACCAAGGTTTCACCTG
Source organism: Prionailurus bengalensis (assembly GCF_016509475.1). Lineage (NCBI taxonomy): Eukaryota > Metazoa > Chordata > Mammalia > Carnivora > Felidae > Prionailurus > Prionailurus bengalensis. The sequence continues at coordinate 95,073,831 of NC_057350.1, read as the reverse complement.
TTCGTTTTCTTATCCAATCTATTTTCCCTGAGGGATCTATCTGTCCACACTCCTTCTTCTGCAACAACTCAGACTTGAATCCTCAGTCTCTCTTGACCTTTCCACCTCCCTCATCCCCAGCAGCCAATCAACTCCCACATCTATGACTTGTGCATAGATCCATCCCACCACTGTATCTTTCCCACCTTCACGCTCTTCTTCAGCTCCACTCCTGCTTGGAGATCGGGCTGCCCCAATAATTCCTGAAACCACTGTCACTTCCAAAGCCATTCATCACAATGCCAGAGGTGGTGCCATTCTTAAGCATGGCTCTGATCATGCTGTTCCCTTGCTGACAAGATCCAAAAACCAAAAACATGTTTAGTTTAACTTTCTAGCTCTCTCATTCTCATTCTCTCATTCTCTCATTTCTCTCAGAAACAATTCCATCTGTTTCTGGTTGTTGTTCCCCCACACCAACACTCAGCCCACCGATGCTAGACTCTCCCTAGCTCCCACACACATCCTCGCATCAAAGGACTGGGATGGTGCCATCCCCCAAATGCCCTACCTGTCAAGGCTTTATCCACTTGCCAAGATCCTGCTTGGCCTCTCTTGCTTCCATTAGGTCCTCTTAGATCTCCAGTTCATTCATCTTTTGATCCACTTCTCCACACCCTGTTGTCCACATTACTTGTACTTATTTCACAGCATTAATCTTTGAATTGTGGTTACTGATGTGTCAGCTAAACCATTAGGTCAGTGGTTCTCAAATCATGGTCCCCAAACCAGCAGCATCAGCATCATCTGGGAACTTGTTAGAAATGCAAATTTTCTGCCCAGCCCAGACCTACTGAATCAGAAACTCTAGGGTGAGGCTCAGCACTCCGTTCTGATGAGCCCTCCAGGGGATTCTGATGCGCAGTGGAGTGTGAGAACCACTGAACTAGACCGTAAATCCCCCGAGGGTAGTGACTAGGACTACAGTTCATTTATCCCAGCTCTGGAGGAAGGGCCTGAAACAGACAAGAGCACTAGTGGAATTTCCGGAAATAAATTGCCCAGGGTCACACTAAGTCAGTTGCAGAGACAAAACAAGAACTCGGGGGTATCGTGAATATCAGACCATGGTTCTTTCCAGCATGGCCACAGTCTCTAATTGTGAGTATAGACCATTTAAGTTCACGCATAAACACCCACGTGTTGTAGAAAATGCACTTAAATTACCTAAGAATGACAAATTGTACAAATAAGGTCATTTTTGGTCTGTAACTTCAAAAGGATGAGTTAGTGGAGCTAGTCAAGAAGGCTGACTTAGAGATGTCCTGCTTGTATGAAAGGAGAGATCCTGCAGGAACTGAAGAATAATCAGCCACTGAATCTGTGTTCCTCAAACGTCTCGCAGGACTGAAAAAGTAAATTATGCTCACCAAATGGCTTTAGAGGCAGACTCAGGAGGCTGTCTTTTTAAAAACGTACCCTATTGTAGCTATCTTTCTTTTAAATGCATTTTTCAAGTAAGCAGCTTTTGACCAAAACATCTGCAAATATCTTAATAATGTGAAAAAAAAGCTGGCATTTACTAATATGAATAAGTTTTTAAATTTCTCACTTATTTATTTTGGGCCTCGTATTTAAAATTGACTAAAGTTGGCTACATTTTTTTTTAATGTTTATTTTTGAGAATGAGACAGACAAAGAGTGAACGGGGGAAGGGCAGAGAAAGAGAGAGACACAGAATCTGAAGCTGGCTCCAGGCTCTGAGCTATTAGCACAGAGCCCGATGCAGGGCTCAAATTCACAAACTGCGAGATCATGACCCGAGCCAAAGTTGGACGCTTAACCAACTGAGCCACCCAGGCACCCTGAAGTTGGCTACATTTTTTGAGAGCTTATTCTTTCTCTTTCAATCTTTAGAATCCTTAAAGGCTGATTTCTCCTCAAGTGCCATTCTTCCTTATGTTTCGTGATGGCTGTCATGCGAGCCATCACGTGGGAAAACCCATTTTCCATTTTTTTCATGACTCACTTGTAAAACGATAGATAAATGGAAGTATCACTGACCCCTTAAAATGTGAAACCTAAAGAAACTTTAAAGAGAAGGGGAAAGTGCTCAGGCTACTGAGTCCAGGTAACCTCACCCACACACGAGTAAGATTGTCCTCTTGTTATATAATCAGCAAAGACAGGAAAGTGGGCTGGATAAGATCAAAGAGGACGGGTCAATGCTATAGGAGGCATTGCAGAGCTGAGAAGAGTGTGCTCAGTGAATTACCATCACTTAAACATCCTCTGCTAATGTAATTCTAAACTCATTTTGGCAGCATTAAGCAGTGGATCTACATTTTGAAGAAAACCAAGCCTCTGTTTTGAGAAACTATGTCCTCAAGCCTAACCTCTGAGGAGAAGAGGTTTCAGGGTAGCTGGTGAGGCTACAGGTTAATTCAGGGCCTAAAGACCCTCAGTTGAGGGGGTGGGGGGTGTCACCATCCTCCCTGCCCTGGGGCAGTGACACCTCCCTTGCACATCAGCTCTGAGGGCTGTGGTGAAGAGACTCCAAAGCTAAAGAAGCCTAGGCCTTATGTAAAACCGTGTCTCTCCATCCCTGCCCCACACCCAGCTTGATCTGTGTGCTATGATGAAGAAGAGAAATTATATTCATTGTTTCTGGTCATTCCTGCTCATTGAACACATGGTCATTTTAGTTATGGACAAATTTCATAGCCTCTCTAGGTCCTTGGCCCTAGGAAATCACCGTGTAAGGAAAATTTTACTACCTAGAAGTAATCAGATGAATCAGTAAGTCTATGACTTAGTGAAAAAACAAATAAATGGAGAAAAAAAAATCCTGGGTGGAATCAAAAGACAGTATGAATATAGGCACCAGTTTGATTAGAAATAATGAGAATTGAATGTCTGATCTGGCTGTGTTAAAATATTTTTTTAAGTTTATTTATTTACTTTGAGAGAGTGTGAGTGAGGGAGGGGTAAAGAGAGAGGGAGAGAGAGAGAGAAACCCAAGCAGGCTCCACACTGTCAGCACAGAGACTGATGTGGGATTCGAACGCACAAAACCGTGAGATCATGACCTGAGTTGAAACCAAGAATTGAGAATCGGACACTTAACCAATTGAGCCACCCAGGTGCCCCATTATGTTAAAATAATTCTAATTATAGTCAATCAAGTGAAGTGTTTATCCTTTATGCTTAACTTGTGCTTAATTATCATGCAATACAATGACTTCTCAACATGTTCAAAATTAATACTGTTACTCTTTATTTGATTGCAGCAGTAAACCCATCATGCCTCTCTAGCCAGATGTCAAGGTCCAGCTCTGGGCCTATTGCTTGATCCTGCTGGGAACTGACTCATAGGCCTGAGTTCACTTGGCCACTTATGGGGTCAGCCATGCTGAGATGGGCCTCATACTCTCTGTAGGAAGACTGAGTCCTCAATGGGGCATCAGAGCACTGGGGCCACATGGGTAACCCACTCCCCCCGAAACACTAACCAATACCTGGCCCAAATGGCCAGGTCATCTGGTCTCCACATATAATTGCCCCCAATTTGATTTTAAAAAAGGAGAACTTGCCTATGACTAAAACCACTCTCTAAAGTATTTCTATATGTGTGAACTGGCACAGAAACAAGAATACGTCAAAGCCCTGAATTTTAGAACAAAATTGACTAATGAAATACAAAAGAAAATCTGTAACAGTAAAAGAAGTAAAGGGAATGAAATATTTTTAGGATGCTTTTCCTTTATTTTAAGCCAGGTCCGTAAGCATGTTAGGATATGATAGGCTTTTAGATGCTTTTAAAAAAAGGTGATATATAGGTTTATATACAATTTATTTAATTTTATTCTTCAGCAGAGAAAAATGCTATACATAGGAAATTTGTTTTAGAAAACAGAAAACATGCAAGATTGGCGTGAGGCTTCCTGTAACAAGTCTACCATTCTTCCAGCAGTAAGAAGGGTAAGAAGATGCTGAGTAGCATTTTCAAAGTTTCTATTTAAGGAGAATTTAAAGAAAAAGAGATGGAAAAGCCAAACGTTATTCTTAAACCCCTGTACGTTATTCCACATCCTAAAGAATTTTTAAAAAACAAATGACTACAACTTTCCCTATAGCTGATCTCAGCAATAATTTAAAGTACTGAGTGCAAAGTCAGTATACAATAGGGGAAAAAGGTGCCTTTTGACCTCCACCACTCCAAAAAACACCTGAAATACCTACATTTTAACTTTACTCCTGCAAAAAATAAAGAAAAATCTAAGTGACAATTTGTTCTTGTCCTTGATACAATGCGATGAGAGTGGTATTTTACCTCTGTGGTTTTCCTCTCAAAAGCCATGATGCCAGTCTAATCAGGAGAAAAACATCATAAAAGTTACGACTGAGGGACGTTCTACAAAACACCAGTACCCCTTCAAACGGCCAAAGACATCAAAAACACAGAAAAGTCTGAGAAACAATCATCGCCAAGAGAAGGCGGAAAAGAAAGGATGTTAGGGGAAAACTAAGGAAATCTGAGTAAGGTATGGACTTTAAGTTAACAATAATGCAGTAATATTAGTTCGTTAATTTTAACAAATGTACCGTTCCAATGTAAGATGTTAATAACAGAGGAACTTTGCAACTTTTCTGTAAATCTGGAACAAAAAGCTTATTTTTTGAATGGAAAATACACAAAATTAGTTTTTAATGAGATGCTTTTATAGAAAGTGGGGTTTAGAGAAGTTCCAGAACTCTGCTCTCTGCATTCCAAACCCACCCCAGTTCCAATCCTAGCCTGCCCCTGAAACACAGAGCGGTTTGAAAACCACTATGTGGAAAAACTGGAACATGTTATCATTACCAAGTGCCAGCCCATTCCAGATGGTGGGATAGTCCTGACTCCAGCGGACTGAATGACTTGGACCACAAGCTCCAGGCAGGCCGAACCACATCTTACCCCCACAAGCACATGCTGAGCACTCAAAGGACTTTGCTTAATAAATTCTCCAATGCCAGCATGAGCAAGAGCCATTGCAAACACAGGGTGATGGCTTTCACTGTCAACTCTGTTAGCCTTCTTGGCAACAGATCTGCAAAAATTACCTCACCATTAGTCAAGCCTGGTGAGATGGGATGGGACAAACCTCCCCCACATGCATTTGTGGTCTCTTGGTGTCTTACAGAGGGATGCACACCCCCTAATTCTCATCACCCTGCCCAAATGGCTCCTGGTAGAACTCAAAAAGACTTTAGGGGAAACAGGAGTTTCCCAAAATTAATCAGACTTACTTTACATCACTTTTATGTTTTTGTTGCTCCATTCTGTCATAGATCATTCACCCACAGGGCAAATGGGTGCAGCTGAATCAAATCTTTATAAGCTCTCCGAAAATGAAAGGTGACCTTCGCGTAGAAAGCTACAGATTTTATTTCCCATTGGTCAAGAGTGACCCTTGTTCCAAATGGCAGTCATATCCCCACAAAGAATCATTGCCACAGATATGATAACATCTGCAAGTTCAGAAAAGAACAATTAGGAAAGCAGTTGAGCCATCTGAGAAGCCAGGGTTCATGCTACCATTATATACTCACATAGCAGTTTGGAGAGGCATCCAGCCAACAAGTAATTAATGAGCACCTACTACATGCCGGGCAAGACCCTGATGTCACAGAGTTTACATTCTTTTGTAGAAAACTCTGAATTCAAGAAAACAAGACACAAGGAAGAATTCAGATAGGGCTAAGTGCTGGGATGAAAGTAACCCATAATAAGGGCTCAGAGGGATGAGTCTGTGGGCAAAGCAATGCAGACTGAGTGAGGAAGCAGATTTCATGGTCAGGGAAAGCTTTTGTAGGGAGGTAACATTTGAACATCTTGTCTTGGACCTAAATGTTAAAAAGACACAAGCCATGCAAGGACTTAGGAGAAGGGTGTTCCAGGCAGAGGGAATGGCGTCATGCAAAGGCCTCCAGGTGGAACCCAATGTGGTATGTTCCAGAAACAGAACCCTCCTGGCAACCCCAAGGGATGGGCAACTGCAGTTCAGAAAGGCAAACACGAAGGCTAACAGATAGACCCGGCACCCGCGACTCCCCTGTTAGCCTTCCTGTGCTACACAGAGCTTTCCCCCTAGCCAGGAATCCAGGACTTAACAGAACTGAATTCTGACAAATAGATTTATGGGTCAAAGAGTCACCCTTTGAATGCAGTTTCATGGAATGAGAATTTGAGGCCAAACATAAAAATCAAAGCTCCCATGTGACCAGGGCCCAGTGGCCCAACTGGCCTGACACTAAACAGAGTACATGAGACACCAGAGTTGGGCAGCAAGGGCCCACAGGGCCAAGCAGGTGCATGGAATGGGAACTCACCAAGTAGCCCCCTTCCCCAAGCATCCCAATTTAGTAGGTATGTGATAGAACCTGGGAATCTGAGTTTAAATAGTTCCCAGGTGATTTTGTTTAGGCAGACCTTAGAATGACTGTGATGGAGGGTAGGGAGAGGGCATTGGGGGGTGGGGGCGTGGGAGGGGGGAGGGAAGACTAGGGTATGAATAGGGTAGAGTCAGAAAAATCCTACCTATGCAAAAGAATAGAGTCAAGGATTACATTGAATGCAGTTGTGATCTAAAATGTTTGGAACCAATCACAATCGTACCACGTAATAGAAAAAAGACAGATAAGCACATTGTATAAGTCGGTGTATTTCTTTCCCTCCAACCGCATATCCAATTGAGAACTATCACAGCAGAAAAAAACTGAGCAAGTCTCTTTGGTCACAGTAAGAAAGAAGGAGGGAGTAAAGAAACTTTAATATTCCACAGGGGTAAAGACAATGGTGTGCTGAGGGCAGGGGAGAAGCCCTAACTGTACTGCTGCCTATCTCCATGGTGTAAATATTCAAACCATGGCCAGTTTCAAGCTCCTAACATGATGTCACTGAACACGCATTTTGAGAAAAGATGGGCAATAGTTACAGCATTTTTGCCATACGGAACCAACAGATGTAAACAACTTCAAGGACATAAATAACAGATTCAGTAGAATATAATCAGTAAGTGAGGACTTGTGGTGTTTATTGCCTTTGCTTTCAGTATAACTTATTTAATGCAATAAAACCTAAATCTTAGATAATTTTATTTTTAATAATAGCATCTTTAGGGGTGCCTGGGTGGCTCAATCAGTTGAGTGTCTAACTCTTGATTTCAGCTCAGGTCATGATCCCAGGGTCGTGAGATGAAACTCTGCTTTGGGCTCTGTGCTGAGTGAGGATCCTACTTAAGATTCTCTCTCTCTCTCTCTCTCTCTCTCTCTCTCTCTCTCTCAATCTCTCCCTCTGCCCCTTTCCCACACTTGTGCTCTCTCTCTCTCTAAAATCATCATCATCATCATCATCATCATCATCATGGCACCTTTAACAACGGGCTCACAAAATCCTGGGACATTTAAAAATCACCTCTTCATATGAGCCAGTTCTAGCACACCTCTGGCAAGAGCTTTGAAAGAGCAGTCCAGTGCCTTTCCTTTCCATTCCTCTTTTTGTGTCTTAGTCTTCTCTTCCCTACCATAAAGATATGGCAGTGCCTTCACATCTACTCCTAGGAGCCCTGGGGTTCCAGACTGAGGGCCAGCTGGTGCCAGGTGGCAGTCAGGGAGGGAAGGCTGGAAGAAGCAGCCAGCTCACTGTTCCCACATAGGAACTGTCAATAAGAACAGCTCTCCTTTTGGGTATTTTACATACTGGGATTTCACAGAAGAGCTCATTCAGAAAAGTGGTTCTTGGGGAGTGGGGAATGGTACCCATCATTTTTTTTAAGTGTGAAAATTTCTGGTCAAAATTATTGACAGTCTCTGCTTCCATTCATGATTTGTGTGGATACGCATTACCCACACCCCTATAAACATTACACTGCCAGCAATGCCCTCCTCACATACAATGGGAAGCTAAAGAACGTGATGGGGAAAAAAAAGAGAATGTGATAAGAAGGGTGTTTTGCCAACATAGCATGAGCTAGTTCACTCTTATCTTGAAAGTATATTGTTCTTCTTAATTGTAAATATATTTTAAAAACACACCCCTAGGGGCGCCTGGGTGGCTCAGTCAGTTAAATGACTCAGGTCATGATCTCATGACTCAGTTTGTGGGATTGGGCCCCATGTCAGGCTCTGTGCTGAACATGGAGCCTACTTGGGATTCTCTCTCTCTCTCTCTCTCTCTCTCTCTCTCTGCCCCTCCCCTACTCCTGTGCCAGCTCTCTCTGCCTCTCTCTCTCAAAATAAATAAATAAACTTAAAAAAATAAAAATAAAAATCACACCTCTATACATATACTCATTGGTAAAGAGCAATGAATCACGCTTCTATTAAATGCTATGCTTCTACTAAATGAATCAGGGTTCCTCTATTACATGCCATGCTACACTAATGGATTAATAAAAATCAAATTTTCAGGGTGCCTGGGTGGTTAAGTTGGTTAAGTGAGCGACTTCGGCCTAGGTCATGATCTCGCCATTCCAGTGTTTGAGTGCTGCATCAGGCTCTGTGCGGACAGCTTGGAGCCTGGAAACTGTTTCAGATTCTGTGTCTCCCTCTCTCTCTGCTCCTCCCCTGCTCATGTGCTCGCTCTCTCTCTCTCTCTCTCTCTCTCTCTCAAATAAATGAAACATTTTTAAAAAATTTTTATAAAAGAAAAAAAGAAAAATCACATTTTCTAGCTAACATCAAAACATACACCCCAATAGGGGCACCTGGGTGGCTCAATTTGTTGAACATCTGACTTCAGCTCAGGTTATGATCTCATGCCTCATGAGTTCAAGCCCCATGTCGGGCTCTGTGCTGACATCCCAGAGCCTGGAGCCTGCTTCAGAGTCTGTGTCTCCCTCTCTCTGCCCCTCCTCTGTTCATTCTCTCTCTCTCTCTCATAAGCAAACATTAAAAAAAATTTTTTTAAACATACACCCCAAAAGAATAATTATCAAAGGCATACAGTTCATTCTCTCTAGTTGTAACCAGCTTTGTAGCCAGAAATCTGTCCACTGCTTTCTCATCACTGGGTCTCATGGAAATCCACTCTCATTCAAGATTTCCTCCCAGGAAAAATTAATTTCTCCCTCAGTCCCTCAGTCGTATTCCCATAGGGCTACATCTCCATGTCTGTCCTAGCAGCAATTCCCATTTGCACGGTTTTTTATGGATGTCACTCTTACACAATTTGGGAGGGAGGGGAGGGAAATGTGTGAAAGAAGGGAGCCTAACATTTACTGTGCCATTTCTATGTTACAGGCTCTACGCTAAACATTTTATAGGCGTTGTTTTGCTGTCTTCACAACAATCCTATGAGATAGGTACTATTTTTATCCCTGTTCTACAAGTGGAGAAATTAAGGCATAGAAGATTTTTTTTTTCAATTTTTTTTTTCAACGTTTTTATTTATTTTTGGGACAGAGAGAGACAGAGCATGAGCGGGGGAGGGGCAGAGAGAGAGGGAGACACAGAATCGGAAACAGGCTCCAGGCTCTGAGCCATCAGCCCAGAGCCCAACGCGGGGCTCGAACTCACAGACGACGAGATCGGGACCTGGCCGAAGTCGGACGCTCAACCGACTGCGCCACCCAGGCGCCCCAAGGCATAGAAGATTTTTATGTTAGTTGTCTTAGGCCACAGGGTGCTGGAGTCCTCAGCTGTGAATCCCAGCTCTCTGGCACTAGGCTGAGGCCCCTAGTCATTATCTTTCCCAGTGAGGACTTTGTGGAGCCCAACTGTGCCTCAGAAGCCTCAGAGACCTACTTTGCTTAGTCACTGCCCCATCACCCTGCACTTCCAGTCACAAGAGTAGCAGCTCGGTGTTGGGATTGAGGGGAGGTAAGAGTTGGGGTTAGTCTTTGCTCCATGTTCCTAGCTTTGAAATATTTAAGTATCCCAACAGGTGGGTTTTTCCTTAGGATATAGGATTCTGGCTGGATTTCCCCCCCTCCCTTCTCTATTTTTATTGTTGTTGTTCTTTTTGGCATCACAATCATGTTAGCATCCCAAATATACTTCATCTCCAAATCCTCTACCCTTAGCTTAGCTTACAGGTTTTTACTCCAAAGTGGGAACAATGGTGAGATTTTTTAAACAATGTCAAATTTCACCTTCAATTTGCTGTTTTTCCTACTCTTAGCCCCATTTATCAAATTTCCCACTTTGGGTTCTGCATTGTCACATCCCCTCTCCCTCATACATCTGGAAGTGTTTTCCTGCTCCAAGCCATGGAACCTCCATCCCAATCCATTGCTACCTCTCCAATCTCATTTCAAAGGACTCTTTCATCAAAACTTGGGTACAGAACACTGAAAAAAAAAACTTTAAAGGCCAAAAAATTGAGCACAGTTGCTAAATTCCACAGACGGCTCGCTCCACATCTACAAACGTATTTGTAAGAGTGGTTCAACGGCACAGGAGAACAAATAACGAAGTAAAACGCTAGCCATAAAAACCTTCTTTTCTGGAAATATCTATACATTTTGAATGAAATGAATCATACCATCTTCATTCATCTATTAAATGCACCTTTTCATTCGGTTCACAACTATTGTTCACCATAATGGACACTGGAGAGACAAAAATGAAAAAAATATATAGTCTAGGGCCCCAAGGATCTTACCTTCTCATGGGAAACACAGGAAATAAAGAAAAAGATTGCAAACCTAGTGATTCCTAGTGATCATGCTCTATATAAAGTCCACGCATACCAAAGTGCTATAGAGAAAAACAGACTGGATCGGTATGAAGATCCCAAGCAAGTGCTAAAGTATCCCCGGGTATCTCCTCCCCATCCTCTGTCGATCAGTAATGGTTTTAAACAACATTGAAGTCACTTCACGATAAACCAAAGGAAAGATAAATTTCAACTCCGTCTGGCATCTCCAAGGGCATGAAGAGGTAACACACCAAAACACAGCCTTGTGTAGGAACTGACAAGGTTTTAGCACTGTCCTTCTGTGCCCCCTCTTTCGCTTCCTCCTCTCTACATTTGTTTCTCCCTCCCTGCCCACCACTTTTCTTTTCCCATGTTTATTCCTTATTCTCCTTCATCCAGATGTACTGTCTATAAAAGCTCACTTTGAAAAAAAATCCCTGTTGAATACTGAACTTTGATTTTCCTGTTCTTAGTACAAAGTTTGTCAGTTTATGCCCTTAGATGTGTGTGTGTGTGTGTGTGTGTGTGTGTGTGTGTGTGTCAACAAAAGAACAGACTAAATGAAGTTATTTTTATTTCCATATTGCTCTTGGCTGATTCTCTTTTGTGCGTCAGAGGCTTTCCAAAGGTTCCCAACTCGAGATCCAAAAAGTTCAAAACATGATTGAGTACAGAATAAACTACTCCCTTCATGCAGAGGGGAGCCCAGGGCCACGAGCATCACCAGCAACTGGAGAAGGAATCTGGGATCTGGAGCCCTAAGCAGCAAGACTTCCCACGGCCCACAGTTGGCCACAAGCTTCTGCTCTGTGCACCCCTGACATAACCTAGGAGTTAAGTGAGCAGGTTAGCTCCAAAATGGTCATTTCCCCCATGGTTGGCAAATACAGCCCTCCCCAAAACAAACCCTGGCCTCTCCAGACTTTCCCAGGATCCCTATCCCAACCTCCTCACAATCAGGAAGTAAGGCTTAGCCCAATAGGTTTCCAGGACTCTGCTCCAAGGCTCCCAGCCCTGAACTTAACCAAACTCCACCTTAACTTCCTCTTCTGAAAAATAAGGGAGTTGAACCAACTTTCTGAGTTACACTTTGATTGCAGTTATGTCAAATTATTTCTCCCTAAGGACAAATACAAGATAGGAATATGACAACTTGAAAAAAGTTTATTGGTTAGGAGGGTGGAATCTCAGGTTATATTTTACTGGTGAGACAGCAGTGCCCCAAATTCTGGGTTCAGGCTGCCAGAGATGGAACCCCAGCTCTGCCATATGCTAGCTATATGATCTCTCTGTGCTTCAAATTACCTCATCTATAAAAGGGAGATGGTATTGATACCTATTTCACATGGTTATCTTGAGGATTAAAGGTGTTCATGTTTGTAAAATGCATAGAATAGTGCCAGGCACATAGTAGGTGCTACATAACTACTGATTAAATAAATCATTTTATTCTGTCCCTGCAATGTTTGTTTAATAAATTCAAAAATTAACCTGCAATGTTTGTTTAACAAATTCAAAAATTAAGAAAATTTCACAACAGAAAGGAAAAAAAAAAAAAAAAACCTGTGACACTATGAAACACTTACATAACATATACTGTTGTTTAATAACCCAGCACTAAAACATCTGGGATCCAGATTTTACACTGCATTGTGAAGTTAGGGAAACCAATACACTGGAATGCATTCCCACTGCAGCAAAAGATATGATGTGTACAATTCCTTTTCTAATCAGGAAAGTCGCAGGCTTCCCGGAAATTTAGGTTACAAGTTTCTCATTTTCACTCTGCAACAGCATTTATCCACACCCCAGCTGGAGAATACATTTTATTGTGTGGTGCTAACATTGAAAGGATTGTAAACATGAAACCAGGCCTGGCACAGTGACAGCTGTCTCCTGAATACAATGACTCAGAGCAACTGTGAGTTTAAAGAGCCATGTCTTATGTGCTAAGTCCTCGAGCATCATTGTTTAGTAGACACCTGGAGAGCAGAAGAAATCGCCACACCCAACAGTTAGCTTGGTCAAAACTGCTTCTAGTCACTAAAAAGGTGCCACCGTCTGAGCTCAAGCATGCCTTTGATACAGGCTACTGCACTGCTAAAGGAGACAAAAGTATTTCAATTTAAGGTGAGATATGAAGGGGAGGAAACTATCAATAACAACTAACTACCTCCCGGATTCCTCTCTCTGGATAGCTAGACTTCACAATACCTTTATATGCAAATTTAAATAGCTCACCAGCTTATTCTTTTTTTTTTTTTTTTTACCAGCTTATTCTTAAACAGTAATGTGTCAGATCTGTCCTGATGGAGGTAAGATTTACTAAACACAAACTGGCTGTGGCTTTTCACCTTTCCTCTTTAAAAGTGCATTTTGATGGGGAGTGGGGCAGGGGCGAGTGGGGGAGAGGGGAAAATGGGTGACGGTCATTGAGGAGGGCACTTGTTGGGATGAGCACTGGGTGTTGTATATAAGCGATGAATCATGGGAATCTACTTCCAAAGCCAAGAGCGCATTGTATACACCGTATGTATAGCTAACTTGAGAATAAATTATATTTAAAAAAATGACAGGTTAACAAAATAAATTCAAAAAAAAAAGTGCATTTCTATAAAGCCATGGGAAGGAACTCAAACCTCGAATCATGAGAAAACTAAAGCCTGCAGCACAATCGCTGTCATCAAAATGTTTTGAAAACCCTATGGGAAGGACAAAAGGTGTTCTGTGGATGGATGGTGGTGATGGTAGGACAACAACAAGAAAGTACTTAATGCTATTAACTGTACGCTTACAAATGGCTAAGATGGCAAATTTTATGTCAGGTATTCACCACAATAAAAATAAAATTTAGAAAAACTCTGTTTAAGGGTTAAAGGTAAATGAATTTTCGTAATTAGTTTTAACTACGAAACATACACTCGTTGGGGGGCCTGGGTGGCTCAATCGGTTGAGCATCTGACTTCGGCTCAGGTCATGATCTCACAGCTCATGAGTTCCAGCCCCACATCGAGCTCTGCACTGACCGTTCAGAGCCTGGAGCCTGCTTCAGATTCTGTGTCTCCCTCTCTCTCTGCCCCTCCCTCACTCATGCTCTGTCTCTCTCTCAAAATAAATAAACATTAAAAGATTTTTTAAAAAAAGAAAGAAAGAAAGAAAGAAACATACACTTGTTAATTAATCAGACAAGGAGAAGGGTCTCCCACTACCTAGTTTTAAGCAGATCAAAAAACCTTTATGAGAGTTTTACAGCCCTTACCACTGTAATTCGTAAGTACTCTGACATTGGGGACAAACAAGGTAAAGACACATCTTCCACAAATCCTTAACTACTCATGCTTCTTATATGGATTGTGAGTTATACTGGATCTTGGAAAGACAGACTGGGAGTTAACACTGGGAGTTAGTTGAAAGGTTAGACTGGGAGTTAGTTGAAAGGTCCCCAAGCAACATTTAAAGGCTGTATACAAATTCAAGCTAAAAGCCTGTGTACAAGTTCACTTGTATGTAAGTTAACAAAACATTTAATACTGAAAGAAATCCTTACTCAAATGTAATGCAGTGTGTAAATGTGGTGTCTGTTAACAGTTCAAGCTGTAGATTCTTTTCATTCTTTACGCTTTCATTACACCACCCTAAATTAGCCCTTTTAAATCACAGAGGTCTCTAGGTACCCAGTCTCCCAAAAGCCCTCAGAAGGCCCACAAGGGGTTATCTAAACTGAAATTGGCAGACCTGGTAGACAAAGTTAATGGAACTCTCCATTCTGGAGAAAGACCTAGGGATGATCAAACACTGAAGTCCTGTGGTCCTTAAGCATCTGCTTGAATGTAGTACTTCACAGAGGAAGGAAGGAAGGCAATAACCTGAGACTTGGAGAAGAAGCAAATATAGGCGTGGCGGTGGCTCTGGACTGATTGTACAAGGGCAGTCCTGAAGGGCCTCACAAAATCCTACCCAACGCTTGGAGCACCCCTCTCCTGGATCAGAGACCTGGGTCCCAAACACCTTGAGCTGGACACAGAAAAACAAGCCCTTTACCACACAACGGGCTCCTGGGCCCTTGCCCTTGCCCCACCCCAGCGTCATCACCTCGTGGGCAAACAGCAAGCAGCTGTGTGGCCACACGCCCGGCACCGTACATCTGGCAGGCTGGGCTCCAAGCCTCGGAGCGCAGCACTTCCTGGTTGGTCCGGGATGCTGGTCCCCTCGCGCCGCCATCCCCGCCATCCCACGGCGCACGAGAACCCCCGGGCGCGAGAGGACACGGGGGCACCAGCCCCCACTGCCCCGGCGAGGCCCTTGGTGCACCCTGAGCGCACGCCCCCAGCCTCCCCTGGCGCCCGCGAGGCTCTGCGCTCCAGGCAGCGCCCGCCCTGGCAAAAGCACGGCCCGAAGTTTGTCCGCCTCTACTCTGCAAGAACTGGGCCCGAAGGCGCGCACAGGAGGCCCCGGGGCCTCCTGGGAGGCCGGTCCCGCGGGGCCGCCGGGCTCTGGCGCCCGCCGCCGACGCCTCTGCCAAGGTCCCGTCCAAGTTGGGCGGGGAGCGGTCAGCTGCCCGGGGCCGGCGGGAGGAGGGACGGAGCGCGAGAGTATCGGAAACCAGACGCCCGCGGGAGCCTGGCGCGCCCGGCCGCGGCGCGGCTCCTACCTGTAGGGCTAGGGCGGCCGCGGGCACCTGCGCGGTGACGGCGGATTCTCGGGCCTCGGGCGCAGCTGGCACAGCTGGAGGCGCGGGAGGAGGGGAGGAGGAAGGGCCTGAGGGGGCACCGCGCTGCGCCGCCGCCCGGAACTCGCCGCCCGGATTCGCCCTGGCCTGGCAGGGGTGGGGCGAGGCGGTGCCGGGTCCGGGTGCGTTGCCGCTCAGGCTGGCCGCCACGGCTGGGCCGAAGGGCTCCAGAGGCCGGGCCTCTGTCCTCCTCCCCGTTTCTTCTCTCTTCTCCCAGAGTCTCGTGACTCAACCTCATCAACCTATGGAATGTTCACTAGCATTATTGCTATTATTCTCAGGTGCTCTTAAGCCACCAAGTGCCCAGGCACCCGTTCCAGGAGCTTTGCCTGTGTTATCATACCCTCGCCTGCTGGAGCCGGTAGCCACGATTGGCCCTTTTGCAGGTAGGGAAACGCGGGTCGGAAAGAGGAAATAATTTGTTTGAGGTGACATAGTTAAGAAGTAGGAGCCTTGTTGACATCACCTATAAAGCCTTCTTCCAACTTCCAACAACTGGTGTTATTGCTAATGATAGGTAAGGAAACCGAGCCTCAGGAAAGTGAAGTATCCAGCCTGATGCCACCCAACTTAGAACACAGAATTCTGGAATTTGTGTCTTGATGTCTCTAAAACTGAAGCTGAGTATAATTCAGAAATCTTAGCATAAAATAGTAAGTTGGGAATAAAATGGAAAACTCCCAATCTACCCATGGAACTGTGCAAATAGGGCAATTTTTATGTTTTTAGTCCACCTAGAATAAAAATCTTAAGAGAAAGAGAACCAGTTATCTTGTGGCTTGACCAACAGGACTTTTGGAATGTAGTTTTGAATATAGGCCAGCTCCAACCTCATTACACAATATTGCATTCTGCCAAGGCGGAGGGAAGCAATCGGCCCAGCATACACCAAACTGTTAATAAGGATGGCCACTTTAAAGCACTTAGTGGATATTGCAAAGCTGAGGCTGGATGAGTTACATAATTTCTTACTGCAAACATGGAATTACATGAAATGAAAAATGTCGTATTCCAGTCCAGGGGAAGGGGAGGGGGGAGTGAAATTGCAGTCTGGAACTCTTTTTTCCTGTAGCCTATAGTTGCTCATCCCTCCCTAGACCACATTTTTTTCTCTTGAGCACATCTTTTCCTAATGATAGAAGAGTCACGAAGCCGTCACTCTTTCCTTGTTGACAGAAATGATTGATGTCTTTTAAATCCTAGGATGCTGACAGCTTTTTACAATTAAACACATGGCTCTCTGAGCAAACAGAGTATTGCCTAAGAAGAGTTTGGCAAGTGTAAGACAAGCATGTTACTGAAAGGCTGAATATCCTTTCCTCCTCTTCTTTCTCAAGTTTTATTAGTCACAGATGATTTGGTAAGTGTTCTACACACAATTAACTGCACTCTTACAAGCTTGTCTTTAGAAATTGTAATGCTTTTGATTGAGAAGCAGCAGGCTATAAAATTGCATCCCAAATTCCTAAGTGTCATCATTAAAACATTTGGCACTGACCTACAACAATAGGTCTTCCTATTAACTATAACGAGAAATAAAATTATTTAAGTGCCCTCACAATAATTGAATTTCTGCTTCTCTGTGCTGGAGGAATCAAATAGTAAAAGGCCATATGTTGTTGATAGACAAACATACGCTGTGGACTGCCAAAGAGAAGTTTTAGGTGTACTGTGATTCTGTATGTAATTATTTCTGTTTTCCCGAGAGGCTTGCTGATTGTTGGTTGTTGCTATTATTTTTCCAAATCTTGCCTGTCTTCAGAGTTGTCAAGAAAAAAGTGACTACAAGATCCTATTATATATCCATCTGGATACACATTTGACATTTTTATCAAATGATATTCTAAATTCTCTCTAATTTTCATCTTTTCTTCTCAGTATAAAAGTGACATATGCCCATTTTTAATAATTTCCACATGTATATTTTACAAAAATACAAAGTTTTGGAGATAACAGAAAACAAATTTTTTTTATTGAAATTATCTGTAACCCCCCCCCCAACACACCCATTGTGTGTTGGTACATTTCTTTTCTGTTATTGTTTGCTGCATTTCTTTTTTGTTCATTTTATATACCTAAACAAATATTCATTACCAAATTATCATCATGCTGTACAATTCAGAATCCTCCTTGTCTCACTGAGTATTTTTTTACTGTCACTCATTTTGTAAATATGATTTTTAATGGTTGAAGAATATTCCAATCATTTTTTTTAAATCTCTTCACCTACTGATGGCTTTTAGGATGTTCCCAGGCTTTGGGACAGTTTACAAACATTCTGGAATGAACATTGTAAATACCAATCTTTGTTGAAATCCCTAAATTCTTGAGATTCTAAATTCTTGAGTCCTAAAAGTGGAACTACTGAATCAACATTTATAAACATTTTCAAAGATCTGTGAGATGCTGTAAAAACACCTTCCACTATTAAGTATTAGTTGCTTATATTTGAAAATGTGATGGATCAAAATCACATCTTGTTTTAACCAGGACTCATTCAACAATCAATAATGATGAACACTATTTTTTTTGTGTTTATTATTTGTGCTATTTACTGACAATGATATATTCATGTCCATTTCCTGTTTTTTATCATATTATTTCTTTTGTTAGTTTTCATTAATGCTTTTAATAGAAACATGTTATGTGTATATACATATACATATTACTTAGAGAATACCCTATAAAATATAATGAATGCTAATACACATATTATTTACAGATTGTTCTTTGAAATTTGCATACAGTTGTGTTCCCCTAGATTTTCCCTCATGGTGTTTTTATATGTATACTGCTGTCCAAATCATCTAGGTCATTTTGAGATGCCCATCACCTATCATCTTTTCTGATAGTTCCATTTTCTTATAGAGAATTAGCCCTCCCCAAATGTGTATAGTCTCAGCAAGAGAGCAATTTTGTGCCGCAGTCTCCAAAGCAAAGGGCAGATCCTTCCTCCCTATTCCCACCACCACTTTATTTACCTCAAAGGCCAGGTGGACCATACGAGGAAGCAGGTGATGTTTGAGATGGGACCCACTGAGCAAAGGCAGTTGTAGCCCCAGCATCAACTTGGCCCTGACCCCGGTGACCCAGTGAGAGACAGTTTCCTACTTCCTGATTTTTTTTTGCTTTTAACCTTCTGCACTTCCTCAGTATCTGCTGCTCCCAGCCTTGCCTTAAGTCTATGAAGCCCCGGTACTCTTCTCTTTCAGACAGCCAAGGGTCTGCATCCATTGTTTGCCCCCAGTAATCCTCACTGACATAACCTGCAGGACTTCTGTGTCTTTCGGTCCACCTTCCAGTCCCCTGGTTAGCAACCATTTACTTTGTTTGTTAATTTGTAAACATTTGATTCTTAATGCTAATTAACCACAGCACACAGCTACTCTGAAAACACAGAGTACGGAGGAAGATATTTTATCATTGATCACCTGCTGACATAAATCAAGTCAGGCATCATAACAGTGACAGAAAGATGAGAGAACAGTGTACTTATCAAGATTTAAAGTTTTTAAAAACACATGACCTAATTAATTAATTTAATTTAATTAAAAAATACATGACCATGTCTATGGCCAAAAATCTCAAGAGAGAATGAGGAACAGAGTGCATATTGCCAAAGTATATTAAAGCTTTGTGTCTCTATATCTTCATTTTAGCTTTCTGTGGACCATTCATGTTTTATAATTTCTCCCAATAACGTTCAGCTTGTAAGCTATCTAGTACATGACTCTTTAAAAAGGGGCCACATTTGACGCCTACAGCCCCAACCAGGGATGAATCTTCTCAGTTACCCTTAGCCAGTCCCTTTGAAGGGTTTTCTGATCCAACAGTCATTCAGTAAGTCTAATAACTTGTTTAAAATATCTCTGTATTTTCAGTGTTTACTTGTTTGAAATGATACTCATTTTCATGGATTTGTGCATACATACGAGATAGGATGATTATTAAATAAGAAAACATATGAAATAATTTGGAAGAGTGAATATTTGTTTAGAACAAGTGTATGTTAATTGATTGCTACAATTGTGCTAAAGTAACTTTGGGAGCACCTGAGTGGTTCAGTGGATTAAGCATCCCGCTCATAATTTTGGCTCAAGTCATGATCTCACTGTGCATAGAATTGAGTCTCCCCTCAGGCTCTGTGCTGACATCTCAGAGCCTGCTTGAGATTCTCTCTTGCCCTCTCCCTCTCCTTCTGACCTTCCCCAGCTCGCTCTCTCTCTCTCACGCTCTCTCTCAAAATAAATAAACGTTTAAAAATAAATAACTATAAAAGCATCTGTACTTGGTTTCCAAAAAAACTCCATAAATTGCACAGTAAAAAATGATCTCAAAAAAGTAATGGCTCTAGGAACGTATAATTAAAAAAAAAAACCAACTTTTTTTTCAAAGCTATTTTATCCAAACATACTCCTGTATTTTTGACTTTCACACTCAACATCAAATTTAAATATCGATCCATTCATACATCCTGAAAAACCACTATGCTGCAGGTACCGTTATAGTAGCTAAGGATATTGCATGAACAGAAGAAGCCTCTGCTTTTCTGTAGGAAGACAGACCTGAATGCAATATAGAGGAGATGATGGGTACGATGAAAAACCATAAACCAGGGTAAAGGAAAAAGCTTCCAGGGTTGGGTTGGGGAAATTGGCAGTGAAGGCCTCTCTGATAAGATAACCTTGGAGCAGAACAAAAGGAGAAAGCCTGTCAGATGTCTGGGCAAAGAGCATCTAGGCAGAGGGACTAGGAGGTACAGAGATGGTGAGCTAGAAATGTGTTTGGTGTTTCCATGAAAGGGCAAGGAGGCGAAGGTGAATAGAGTGGTGTGAACAAAGAGAAAAGTAATAAAACTGGAATCGGGCGACAGGGAACAAGTTTCTAAAAGGAAGAAGTTTGAATTTAATGTTAATTGATGTGGAAAGCTTCAAGCCAAAGAACGACATAATCTAACTTGTTTTAGAAGGACCATACTGACGACTATATGGAGAATAGACTGCATGGGGGGGAGGGTAGAAGCTTGAAGACAAAGTAACCGTCCAAGCAAGGGTAGACTTGAGTGAGAGGCATGGAGGTGTTGGAAGTGGTCAGATTCTGCATCTTGGTACAGATAGCAAAGAAGCCAATAGTCAGGAAAAACAGTATTCAGGATGAGCCTTATTTGGCAGGGGTATCAGTTCACAGGGAGATGAATTAGGAAAGGCATCAGTGGAGCCAATTCGTTATATCACTGTTGCATTTTATCTTCAGCTAGACGAACGTTCTATGTGTTTGTGAAACGTAAATTTGAGCTTTTGCAATTTTGCCTGTAAGACTCCATTCTACCGCCCTTAGACCAGTTGCTGTACCATACATGCTCCCGTTTCAAAATTACAGACAGATTTCTCTCCCATCACGTTTTTGACTCAGGCTTCACCCAAATAAACGTACAACCAATTCAGCATTTTAGTTCCTAACTGCAGTGCTGGTTGAAATCAGATAGGACACCTTCAGTCTCAAAATCATCTAGTTTCAGACACCGTTCTATTCCATTATAATTGGCCTTCTTTGCATTTTTTAAGAAAAATATTTCTGTAAATATGGGTTTGGCTTTATTTTTTCCTAGTTCTGTTTAGATTTAAAAGGTATGTTTGCTATACCAGCAAATGTTTTTACTTAGAATAGAAATAGAAGGACTTATTACAAAAGGTTTCTTTAGTGATAGTAAGAAAGGCAAAACTTCCCAGGGTGAGAGCCACTTGGTCCCCTGCCCATGTGCCTTCTAATCGTTTAGAACCTCCAGAGAATTAGGGAAGTGTTTTCTTGGCAAACATTTGCTAACAGCTAAGGAGTTTGGAAACATTTTCATCTCCCTGCATCATTTTTCATTTTCCAGTAGAAATGCAATCCTAGGGGCATTCACTCTAAACTGTTGCTGGTATAGGTTCTCACACTTGTACAATATGTTGAATGAAAAGTGCACTTTCGGGGTGCCTGGGTGGCTCAGTTGGTTAAGCGTCCGACTTCAGCTCAGGTCATGATCTCACGGTTTGTGAGTTCGAGCCCCGCATCAGGCCCTGTGCTGACAGCTCAGAGCCTGGAGCCTGCTTCAGATTCTGTGTCTCCCTCTCTCTCTGCCCCTCCCTGGCTCGCACTCTGTCTCTCTCTCTCTCAAAAATAAATAAACATTTAAAAATTTTTTTTTAATTTTTTTAAAGTGCACTTTCAAACTAATGTCTTAGGCTAGTTTTATGACACCTGTCAAGACACCCCCTACCCTCACACCTCAGACTGGCAAAAGCAGATCTCAAAAATCTCTTAGCTCACAGCTTCAGCTGAGCTTAGATGTCCCCCAGAATCAGAACTTTCCTGTAAGAACAAAGTGGAATGGATTAATGAATGGAGTATTTCTTTATTAGGGCAAATTATTTGGCTTACATGCTAACTTAGGCTTACAGGCCCTCTGCCCAGAGATATAACGTCACTATCCTTATAACAATAAAAATTCAGGGAACAAATTTCAGGGTTATAGATCCTTGCCTTTAAAATACAATGCAAAAGACCCCTGCATATCGTCAGAATTACTTTCCAGTCCTTTACTCATCTCATATTCACTTCTGGGAATCTGCACAGGCCCACAAGCTCCAAAACCCTTAGGAACAGAAAAAATTAAGATACTCAGAATTTTATAAATTTTTAGAAAATTCGTAGAGCACATATTATGTTGCACCCCCAGCAAGGCCTGGGATTGCACCCCATACTGAACACCTTGTATTTCTGCAGCAAAAGATGTGAGTAAGCTACTGCATGGAAAAATAAAGACTGTAAAAAGCCTTACGTCAATGCAGATCAAGTTTTGCTGTCAAATGAATTACGAACAAAACTTTGGGTGTTCAAAGTTTTTTGAGTTTTAGAATTGTGGGTAAGGCACCAGGGACCTGAATTAAAACAGAAATGAATAGACTGTGCAGTCAACAGCCTTTTCCTAGTCTACCAATTCATTCAATATCTTGGGGGACAGTTTTTGTTTGTTTTTGCCAACGAATCAGAGATGTTGCATTTTTATAGTTTTAGCAAGTGTATTTAACAAGTGAGCTAAGACCCCATTTGATAGTCATTTGGGGGAAGGTTTTTAACATAAATTAGTAATGTCTACTTCCAAGTTTTTAAAAGTGGGCAGATGTGACCATTTTTGTAGGTGACAAGTTTTCTAAAATCAATCAGGAAGGAAGCATTTTGCAAAGTCTTCTATCATGATCACACCACAGCCCAAGTTTTGTTCAAAAGCAGGAACTCCCACTTGCTATTAAAGTGGCACTTTTATTTTGCAGGCATAGTGTATTTTAAAATTCTGCTGTACGATCCTAGAATTGCTAGGCACTTGTTATCACAGAAAAGACAGAATGTGGAACACTAGTGTTTTTAAAAATAAGAACATGTAGGGGCACCTGGGTGGCTCAGTCGGCTAAGCGTCCGACTTCAGCTCAGGTCACGATCTCGCAGTTCGTGGGTTCGAGCCCCGTGTTGGGCTCTGTGCTGACATCTCAGAGGCTGAGCCTGTTTCAGATTCTGTGTCTCCCTCTCTCTCTGACCCTTCCCTGGTCATGCTCTATCTCTCTCTGTCTCAAAAATAAATAAACGTTAAAAAAAAAAAAAGAACATGTAGTTCCTTTAAATTGGACAATTCTGAAAGGTAGTCAGCTATGATAAAATTGGAGACCTTGTCCATGATACAAAATGTTTTCACCATCACTCATCATCTCTACCAAGAACAGTAAATGGCTTACAATAGTTTAAAGATCTGGCTTTTATACTATTACCTCTATCAGCAACATCTTGTAGCAATTTGTACACTTTAGCTTCACTTTCTTTACAGCAAGAGCTTCTTGCCTCTGAATGATGCAGCGAATGCATTTATTTTTGAAGCTATCTCTGTATCTTTATCCCAGAATCCAAATTTTATTCTAGACAAAGCAGCTCTTCCACCAGTGGTTATTTTGACACAGTTTTCCATAAAACATTGTTCATGTTATGGAATTCATATATGTTGGGAATATATTTTTCTCCATCAGTACATCTTTCCATTATTCAGTAGCTCCCAGCCCTATCAGAGCAACACGCCCTTTTTATTATGACAGCATCCCCTCTATTATCTTAAAATGGAATTAATTCGTAGTTTCAAAAACTACGTATAATGTATTGACAATAAGGGAGAAGTAAGAGAAAGTAAATTATAATAAAATAGACTATCTCTCAATATGTAAAATTCTCAGACAAACCACACTAGAAGACATAAATAAAAGGATCAGGGGCTGGTATTGCCTTTGGTGAATACATTTTTGTTTAAGACAAATTTCCATTCAATTACTGCTACAAAATTGCTTCTCAAATTTTGATGTGTATACACATCACCTGCGGCTCTTGTTAAAATGTGGATTCTGATTTCAGAGGTCTAGGACTGGGCATTTCTAGTAAGTTCATAAATGATTATAGTGCTACTGATCCCCTTAAAGCTGGACACTTTGAATAGGGAGGGTCAACACAATTTCTTTATATTGACATTTAAGTGTGACAGTTACAACTGTTGACTGATAAAGGTGTTGCCATGGGTAACATAATTTTCCAAATAGCCTCAAATAAATTCAGGTCAGATTTTGCTGCCAAGTGAGTTATAAACAATCAGTTCATGACTGTTGAATGAACAAGAGTTGTTGGTAAACAACTCTTAGCAAAGTTCCAAACAATTTTTCCTCAGTTTGGACACTGGTTACATTCTCCAAAAAATGCAGTGTATATGAAAAGTGTGAAAGCAATATTTTGAATGTATACATAAAACAGAGTTTAGGTTAGGGGTGCCTGGGTGACTCAGTAAGTTAAGTGTCTGACTTCGGCTCAGGTCATGACCTCACAGTTGGTGGGTTTGAGCCCCCTGCATCAGGCTCTGTGCTGACAGCTCAGAACCTGGAGTCTGCTTCAGATTCTGTGTCTCCCTCTCTCTCTGCCCTTCTCCCACTTGTGCTCTGTCTCTCTCTGTCTCTCAAAAACAAATAAAAATGTTTAAAAAAAATTTTTTTTAAACAGAGTTTAGGTTCTAGGCTCAAATAATTAGCAGATTTTTCACCTACATGAATGTCCAATAAAACCTTTGGAAGTTGTGTGGGACAAAGAACGACTCTTCATTGTATAAAATCATTGCACACACAGCGGACCTCTAGCATCCCTGGCCTGTGCCCATCACATGCCAGTAAATGGCCCCTAATCATTGTTGATCAAAAATGTACCCACCCCATTTCCAAAATATTCTGGTGAGACAGGCAGTATGACTTCTGCTGATTACCACTGCTTAAGTGAAACTCAAACATTACTGTTTGCATTTAATTAAAACAGAATCCAACAGAAACCCAGACATTATAGAAACATTCATTCTTTCCTCCAACTGTATAGCAAGCCTCCAACAATGTGTAATTTGTTGTAACACTTGTTCCTTACATTCTCCCACAACTTGATTTATGCATCTTCCATAATTATTTGCTGATGCTTGGTTGCCATATTGTTTTCTTCACATTATTTTAATTATTTTTACTTCAATAGAAACTGGAGGGAGGATACCTGCATTTACCAAAATATTTTATTAGAACAGTTTTCTTCTTGGGCGCCTGGGTGGCTCAGTCGATAAAGTGTCCAACTTCAGCTCAGGTCATGATCTCATGATTCGTGAGTTCCAGCCCCATATCGGGCTCTGTGATGACAGATCAGAGCCTGCAGCCTGCTTCAGATTCTGTGTCTCCCTCTCTCTCTCTGCCCCTCCCCGGCTGGCTCTCTCTCTCTCTCTCTCCTCTCTCTCTCTCTCTCTCTCTCTCTCTCTCTCTCTCAAAAATAAATAATAAAACATTTAAATTTTTTAAAAAACAACTTTATTTATAAATAAATAAATAAATAAATAAATAAATAAATAAATAAATAATATTTTCTTCCTACTCTTCAGAAAATTGTAAGTCCAGTTATTTTTCTTGGGTTGTATAGTTTAATGTTTGCTCTCAGAAATTCTGATTTATAGGTAATAAATAAATTATAAGCAGAGTATTCCTTATATTAATCCTATTTTTTCAGTTAATCACTATAAAGTAATTTCTATAGGCTTCAACCTTATGAAAATAGGTTGATTAATATAGAATATATACACACCAAGAAATCTCTTCTCATAATTTTGTTTACAGAACTTTAAGAAGTCTGTTAGGCTAGCACTTAACAGAGATTAATTTTTGCAATAAATGTTAAAATGCAACTTAGATTCAATAGTTAAAAATGAGAAATATACTAATTTCTGTTTTTTCTTAGAGTTTTGTTTTTATATAATTCAGCTAGCCATACACCAAATACAGCATATGGATAGTAAGCAATGTAAATTTTAAATTTTACACAAATTACATATGTATCACCAAAATTTTGCATATAAATATTGAAGACAACAATGAATAACTTGAAATCTGTTCAAAGAAATTTAAAAAAATGAAGCAACTAGTTACGTACAAGGGAACACCCATAAGGCTGTCAGCTAATTTTTCAGCAGAAACTCTGCAGGCTAGAAGGGAGAGGTATGACATATTCAAAGGGCTGAAAGGAAAAAACTTACCATCAAGAATACTCTTACTGGCAATGTTATTATTCAGAATTGGAGGAGAGAGAGCTTCCCAGACACAGAAAAGTTAGAGGAATTTATCACCACTAAACCAGCCTTACACAAAATATTAAGGAGACTTCTTTAAGTGGAAAAGAAAAAGCCATAAGTAGAAATAAGAAACTTATGAAAGAAAAAATTTCATTGGTAAAAGCAAACATATAATTAAGTTAGTAGTTCATCACTTACAACCAAAGCTTACATGAAAGTTAAAAGACAAAAGTGATAAAATAGATATATCTCTATAAAATTAGTTAACGAATACATAAAATAAAAAGATGTAAAATATGACATCAAGTTCATAAATTGCAGTGAGGGAGTAAAAATGTAGTGCTTTTAAAATGTGTTTGAACTCAAGTGACTTAAAACCTAAAATAGACTGCTATCTATAGGGTGTTATATATGAACCTCATGGTAACCACAAACTAAAAACCTATTAGTAGATAAACAAAAAATAGAAAGGAATCAGGGAATATCATCAAAGAAAGTCATCAAATCACAAGTGAAGCAAGCAAGAGAAGAAGTGGGGGAAAAGTACAAAAATAACCGGGAACAATTAACAAAATGGTAACAAGCGCATACATATCAATAATTACTTCAGATGTAAATGGACTAAATGCTCCCCGTCATAGGCTCTATATGAAAGATATAAGGTGACTGAATGGATAGAAAAACAAGACCCATCTGTATGCTGCCTACAAGAGACTATCTTCATACCTAAAGACACACACAGACTGGAAGTGAACAGATGGAAAAAGATTTCACACAATAGAAACAAACTAACAAAGAAGCTGGGGTAGCAATATTTATATCAGACAAATTAAACCTCCAAACAAACTAGCAGGAATGCCCAGGTGGCTCAGTTGGTTAAGCAACCGACTCTTGATTTCAGCTCAGGTCATGATCTTGCATTTTGTAGGTTTGAGCCCCATGTTAGGCTCATGGTGACATCTAAAAAAATTTTAAGTTTTGTTTTAAAATAAAATCAAACAAACTAGCAAGAGACAAAGAAGGGCATTGCATAATGATAAAGGGATCAATCCAGCAAGAGGATATAATGATTATAAATATCTATGCACCCAACATTAGGAAAATCTAAATACATAAAGCAATTATTAATAGACATAAAAGGAGAAGCTGACAGTAATATAATAATAGTAAGGGCCTTTAACACTCCACTTACATCAATGGAGAGATCATCCAGATGGAAAATTAATAAGGAAACAGTAGCTTTGAACAATACATTAGATCAGATGAATTTAACAGGTATATAAAGAACATTCCATCCCAGAACAGCAGAATATACATTCTTTTCAAGTACACCTGGAATGTTCTCCAGAACATGTTAGGCTACAAAAGAGTCTCAATAAATATAAGAAGAGTGAAGTTATATTAAGTATCTTTTCCAACCACAATGGTATGAAACTAGAAATCAATTAAAAGAAAAAAAAACTGGAGAAAAATAAACACATAGAGTCTAAACAACATGCTACTAAACAGCCAATGGGCCAATGAAGAAATCAAAGATAAAATTTTAAAAGTACCCTGAGACAAATTAAAATGGAAGCACAACATTCCAAAATCTTTGGGACACACAAAAAAAGCAGTTCTAAGAGGGAAGTTTACAGGGATCCTGGCCTACTTCAAGAAACAGGAAAAATCTCAAATAAACAATCTAGTCTTGCACCCAAATTAATTAGAAAAAGAACAAAACCCAAAATTAGTAGAGCACTGGCTTTTGGGGTCTGGCTTATTTTACGTAAGGTAATGTCCTAAAGTTTCATGCATATTGTAGCAAGAACTTCCTTCCTTTTTAAGACTGACTAGTATTCCACCGTATGTAATATGTATTATATTATATCACATTTTGCATTTTGGTAGGTTTTGTGTTTCTAGTAATTTGTTCATTTTATCTAGGTTATCCAATTTTTTGATGTACATTGTTCATAGTACTCTCTTATAATTCTATTTCTGCAGAATCAATTGTAATGTCCCCACTTTCATCTCTGATATTAGTAATTGTGATTTTTGCTTTTTTTCCCCTTAGTCCATCTAGCTAAAGGCTGTCAATTTTGTTGATCTTTTCAAAGAACCAAACTTGTTTTCATTGAGTTTCTCCTTTTTTTTTAGTCTGTATTTCACTTATCTCCGCTCTAAAATTTAGTATTTCCTTCCTTCTGCTAGCTTCGGGTTTAGTTTGTTCTTCTTTTTCT
This sequence comes from Prionailurus bengalensis, assembly GCF_016509475.1. Classification (NCBI taxonomy): domain Eukaryota; kingdom Metazoa; phylum Chordata; class Mammalia; order Carnivora; family Felidae; genus Prionailurus; species Prionailurus bengalensis. The sequence continues at coordinate 95,045,566 of NC_057350.1, read as the reverse complement.
AGTTCCCTAAGTTGTAAAGTTGGGTTGTCGATTTAAGATCAGAAAGTGTCTATTTTTTTTCATAGCATTTACAACACGCCAAAAATTGGGAACCCTGAGTATGCTCACACACAAACTCTAAACATTAGAAAAGCAGATTTCAAAAAACATCTAAAGAAATTTTTGACGTGATTACATAGCAAGAGACTATTCAAGGAATGTTCTTGAAGTTTCTTGGCCCTCCAAAGTATAGATAGAATAGATGGAAAGAGGGACCCAAAATTCAAAAGAGTAAGAATTTTATTAGAAAATATCAAGCCCTGGGGTGCCTGGGTGGCTTAGTAGGTTAAGCGTTCAACTTTGGCTCAGGTCATGATCTCACAGTCTCTGTGTTTGAGCCCCCCATTGGGCTCTGTGCTGGAGCCTGCTTCAGATTCTGTGTCTCCCTCTCTCTCTGCCTCTCCTCTCCTCTCTCTCTCTCTCAAAAATAAATATTAATTTTTTCTTAAGTGTGAAGCCCTGAATAAGGGGACTCATGATAAATACTAAGTTCAAATTTAAAAGACTATTTCCGGGGCGTCTGGATGGCTCAGTCAGTTAAGTGTCCAACTTCAACTCACATGATCTCACAGTTTGTGGGTTGGAGACCTGCATCAGGCCCTGTGCTGACAGCTCAGAGCCTGGAGCTTGCTTCAGATTCTGTCTCCCTCTCTCTCTGCCCCTCCCCGGCTTGCACTCTGTCTCTGTCTCTCTCTCTCTTTCAAAAATAAACATTAAAAAAAATTTAAAAGACTATTTCTTAAAGAATATTTCTCTTCCTAGAGAACTCTTAGCTCATCTAAGTTCCAGTTTCTAAACCTAGGTGTTTGACATTCCAGCCACTAAAAACATTGTAGTTGCAATCACATAGTCTGTGCTTGGTAATGAAGAGTCAGGAAGAATATGAGAATCACCAGGAGACTGAAAAAACGAAAACTGGTTTCCAGTGTTCAACAACAAAAAGATGTGACTCTAGATAAAATGAACTAATTGTTCAGCCATAATTTGTTGAACACCTAACCTATGCTAAACACCAAGCATAGTTTGGGGAGACAATAAGAAAATAGAATCCCTAACCTATAGCTTACATTCTAGTGGAGGGCCATCATGAAAAGATACAGTGCTGGGGCACCTGGGTGGCTCAGGCAGTTAAACGTCTGACTCTTGGTTTCGGCTCAGGTCATGATCTCACAGTTCTTGAGATCCAGCCCTGTGTCGGGCTCCGTGCTGACAGTCCAGAGCAGGTTTGGGATTCTCTCTCTCCCTGTCTCTCTCTCTGTCCCTCCCCTGCTTACACTTTCTGCCTCTCTCTCAAGATAAATAAATAAACTTAAAAAAAAGTTACTGTACTACAGTAGAGATTAGTGTTACAACAGAGACCAGAAAATAGGTACAGTGAAAGGGTAGAGAGGGACAACCTTACGCTACCTGGAGAGGTAGACAGGGCTTAGGTGCAGATAAAGAGAATGACCTTCACCAGCTGATGAATGGATATGCTAGGGAAGAAGAATGAGGAAAAAGCAGGGAGAGAAGGGCATGGAAGTTTCTTCTGATGTGTGAAAGAAGAAAGGCTATCTTCAGAGTGGGGGATGTTCTGGCAACAGCCATCTTAAGCTGGGCTTCTGGTTCATATGTCAGATTGGACATATATGTTGGAGGGCAGATGACAATGGTTTTACTTGGGCGTCATTTAATACAGGTAGGGCTTTAAGCTAATCAAGTTATCTGTTCCTCCGATATTATTTAGAGCCATTGAAGAGGGCACTGTGTCAAGACAGTTGGCTGGTCACTACTGACTGGTGGTTTCCACTGGACATCAGCAGGAACACCTGGGCACTGACTTGACACCCATGTGGCTCCCTTGTGCAGATGACAGGCTGAGGCTGTGTTCTCTTGATCTAGGGCTTTCATGACTGTGATATCTCCAAGTCTACACCTCAGCCTTCCTTGAATTCCTCTGACCTGTTCACTAATACTCACTCTTAGGAGAGCCTGGGTAGCTCAGTCGCTTAAGTGTCCAACTCCCGATTTTGGCTCAGGTCATGATCTCACTGTCATGAGGTCCAGCCTCGTGTTGGGCCCCATGCTGGGCATGGAACCTTCTCCAGATTCTCTCTCCCTCTCTCTCTGCCCCTCCCCACTCACATGCATGCTTTCTCTATCTCTTTCTCTCTCTCAAAAAAAAAAATATATATATATTATATATATATAATATATATTATATATAATATATACATTTATATATATTTATATATATATTTATGTATATATATTATATATATATATTCAATCTGCAAGTATGCATGTGAACATTTCTATTTTGCAGCTAGTCCTGCAGCTTTTGACATTAAGGATCAAAATTCTCTTACCCTTTTTTTCTGGTTTTGTCATACCCATATCCCCTCAAGGTGCCAGGTGACTATTGTCCAATTCTTTGAGCTGGGGGGAAGGGAAGATAACAGAGTGAATGGTGGAAGGGACTGAATAAAATGCGTGCATGGGAGAGGACAAGAGATGGGAGTGGAGATAGAGAGGCAGTTAACCAAATTGTTTACAGTGCTAAGTAGTGAGATTTTGAGTGGCTTTTGTTTTCTCTTTAATGCATTTATGTTAAAAACCTGTTTACAAAGAGCCACTTATTACTTTTATAAACAGAAAACTACTCATGAATATTATTATTTTTCTCAGATAAAGAAGAATCACAATGAGTCAGCAGGAGTTCCCCAGGAATTAGTTATCATAAATAAACCTGATATAATATTTAGATAGAGCTACTAAGTGGATAAATCAGGAGAATACATATACATGGTATTTCTGATTATTTTATTATGTGGAACCAAAATTGATTAAATAATCTCCAAAAAGTGTTTATCATAATGTGTGACTCTCAACCTAGAGTAATGCCTTTAGCGAATTGCCACAAAGCCCCACATAGCTTCATCTAATAACTTACATGAAAAAAACAAATTTGTGTTTATTAAATTTGCAGCTGGAAACTGAGGGAAAGATATCAGAAGCACGATTCACAATAACTTCAAAGGAACAGCAGCGTGGGTTATATTAACTGAGATACCAAGCAGTGATATGTGTCCAGTTCAGCAAACCAGCTCTCCATGCCTGGGATGGGAGGCGACCGGAGATAGAGTAGGTACAAGACCAACAACCTGAGCTGCCTGCAGGCTCGGGAAGATCTGCAAACACCGGTTCCCTAGCCCAAAGCTACCATGACGTTAGGCATCCTTAATGAAGACGCCACACCTGGAACAAGGTGAGGACTGTTCCTCCATTCTCTGATTAGATGGCAACCTTCATCACTTGCATATCTGTGCCCTACTGGCCCAATTGCATTGAGTGGGGGAGTGGGGAAAGGAGAGATGGCCCTCATCCCAGAGAATTTGGGAGCTATTTTCCAGTGCCAGTGGACCAATACTACCTACGGCTGCTGGTATTCTTGGAGTCCACGCACTTGTTTGGACCCAATACTTAGATCAGCTAAAGAACAGATACCTTTCTGCAATTTCCCGAACTTGTAACTTCCTCCCCATTGAGTGTATTTGTGCAAAATATTGCACAAGGGCTTTCAAAAATTGTTAAAGCTAAGCTTGTTTCTAAAGTCCAGCTCACGGTTCATTTTGAGATTGATGGGTAAAAGATGTTTTCTACTCTCATTTGCTAAAACCATGAATCTGGATTTGGTCCTAGGTAGAGAAAGTGTTCTTTATGATGACATCTCCCATAAGAGGAGATTCTGGTTAACCTCACTGGTATTGATTGACAGTTTCCCAAAAGTCTTTAAGTTGGCATTTAGATATGCGCTCTAATTTAGTCATCTTATTATAAAATCTGCAGTGTATTTAGCTATGAATACTTATAACCAAGTAGGTAATAACCTTTTTTACAGGAAGGAAATGTGTACCTCTTAGGATTTTTATTTCTAGTCCTCTTCTTTCATCCTTTTAAATTTCTTTCTTTTCTTTCTGTTCTTTTCTTCCTTACTTTTCTTTGTCTTTCTTTTGTCTTTCTTTGTTTTGTCTTTCTTTCTTGTCTTTCTTTTTTGCTTTTCTTTCTCTTGTCTTTCTTTCTGTTTCTTTCTTCTTTCCTTTCTTTCTTCTTTGCCTTCTTTTCTTCTTCCTTTCTTCCCACTCTCCTTCCTGCCTATCTTTCTATAGAGTCAGAGAGTACTAAACACAAAACAGTTGATGACTGGGAGCGAGAGCCCAATCTTTATGTAACAGAGGGCCCCCAGACCGGCCTAAACTGTTGCAAATTCAGACAAGCCTAGGGAGGTTCCAGGGCCAGCTGTATTTGTGTGAGACTGAGGAGTCCCCTGAGGAAGAAAACTCCCGAGGAAGGAGAGTCAAGGCCAGAGTCCTCGTCCAAAGATAATGTACTAGACCATACTCCCACTATCTGCCAAGGACATGCAGCAGAGCATCACATCAGCTGCTGGGTGAAGGCCCAGGGCCCAGGGCCGCCTAGAGGCAACTGGAGGAAATGAGTGTGGGATCCTGTGTGGCAGGACTAGCAGACTCCCAGAGGGAGACAGGAGACCATTCTCCGGCTGAATTCTGCAGGAGGGAGTAAGGTCAGAGGAAAATGGTATGGCCTAGGGAATCAGAGTGTTTTGAAATATTTTGGAAAAAAATCTAAAGGGAAAACTGATGTACATCAAAGAGCATATTCCCTTATCATTCATGATGAGAAAAATGCTGATAAAAGATAACTCACTTGTGCTATAGAGGTAGGTCGTCTGTTTACAAACACCTCCTTTAGGTTAGGGAGAATCTACGGATTGCTCATTCCAAAGTTACTCTAACGCCAGTATTTAAAAGGAAAATTTTTGCTCCCTTAAAGGTGCACCCCAGGGGCACCTGGGTGGCTCAGTTGGTTAAGTGTCCGACTTCGGTTCAGGTCATGATCTCATGGTCCATGAGTTCGAGCCTGGCGTGGGGCTCTGTGCTGACAGCTCAGAGCCTGGAGCCTGCTTTGGATTCTGTGTCTCCTCTCTCTCTGCCCCTCCCTGCTCATGCTCTGTCTCTCTCTGTCTCTCAAAAACAAATAAACATTAAAAAAATTTTTGTTGAAAGTGCACCCAAAAAAAGTTGCAAATCTCCTCTAAGGAAATAGAACACAAATTTTGCCTGACTGGAATTATTATACTTTTGAAAACACAATTAAACCTATGTTGTAAATACTTCTTCCACTCGACAAAAGTATAAATGCACTTTGAAACGTCTTTCTTATAATGACTGTCTTTAACTCAGAATTAACAAGGAAAAGGTAAGCAGATTTGGGGAGATTTTTTTATTGCTATTATTATAAACACATACAATGACTTCTTCACAGTGTGTGTGGGCTTAGCTGGTTGTACACAAACATTTCTAGACATCAATAATACTTCTATACTTTCATAAGCTTTTAAGTATAGCACCTTGCAGTAATATGGTCTCCCCTCATCGCTACATTTTCTCATTTGTGGACCTCAGCAAGCACATCTCCAGGCTTCAGTTCGGGCCAGCTCTGACGTCGCTGGGAGCATCAGACTCATTGACCTCAAAATGCATATAGTTGGGTTCTATAATGTTTTTCGGGGTTTTTTTTTCTCTTTTTTTTTCTATATCAAGAGAGGAGAAAAAAATATATAAATTGCACGTGGCCTAAAATGGACGTCGTCTGGAGATGACGACTTGTGTTAACTGCATAGCCTTGCTTCCCGTCCACAGAACACGTGCCCATTTCAATATTTACAGAATGTATTATTAGGGAACATAGAATAATAAAACATGAAATGAGGCAAAAGCATAGGAATTTGGCTTTTATTTTCCTTTTGGTAGAGAGATTTTTGTCTCACTCTTGGAACGAACTTAAAATAAAGGCTGTTAAGTGAGGCTGGAAACAATTTTTTTAAGCAAAAGCAGGAGTTATATTCACCTTTTTGGAATTGTACAGATGTAACCTGTCTAGAGAATAAGAAGGATAGAAGGGGCGTCTGGGTGGCTCTGTAGGTTAAGCATCTGACTTTGGCTCAGGTCATGATCTCCCAGCCCATGAGTTCGAGCCCCACGTCAGGCTCTGATCCTGCTTCAGATTCTGTGTCTCCCTCTCTCTCTGCTCCTCCCCAGCTTGTGCTTTGTCTCTTTCTGTCTCAAAAATAAATAAACATCGGGGCGCCTGGGTGGCGCAGTCGGTTAAGCGTCCGACTTCAGCCAGGTCACGATCTCGCGGTCCGTGAGTTTGAGCCCCGCGTCGGGCTCTGGGCTGATGACTCGGAGCCTGGAGCCTGTTTCCGATTCTGTGTCTCCCTCTCTCTCTGCCCCTCCCCCGTTCATGCTCTGTCTCTCTCTGTCCCAAAAATAAATAAACGTTGAAAAAAAAAAAAAAAAGAAAGAAAAACAAGGACACCTGGGTGGCTCAGTTGGTTAAGCATGCAAATCTTGATTTCAGCTCAGGTCTTGATCTCGTGATTCGTGAGTTCAAACCCCACTTCGGGCTCTGGCCAACAGCACAGCCTGCTTGGGATTCTCTCTATCCCTCTCTCTCTGCTCCCCCCAAAAATAAATAAAATTTTAAAACTTAAAAAAAGAAAAGAAAAACAAAGGGTAAGCGTTTTGTGATTTGTGTATGCGTGTCTGTGTGTGTAAATGATAAGTCTATTTCCGTAGGTCTTACTGTTTCTTATCTCATACACACACACCAGAGGACTTACCTATATAAGGTCCATACAGAAGTGGGTCTGACTAAAGATGGCAGAAACTTCCTCAGAGTCTACCACATCGTGCGTCTCCTTCCTGCCACTCACTAAACATGATTTACAAAATGGACGCTTTCAAAAATTCTTCCGTCCCTCCCTTTTATAGGAAATAGACAATTTTCCTAACACATAAACACCTCTTACCCCAAGTTTACAAGAACGTGGATCAGGAGTCTGACCTATCTCTTTTGAAAAGCTGCCCATCTTTCATATGGAGCGTAACAGATGAAGTGCAAAAATAGTAATGGATACCACTCTAGGCGATCATTGATGCTATAAGGAGCGAGGAAAGGAGAACCTCTGTGAAGAGAGAATTGGAAGAAACAGTAGAATTTGCTCTGTTTTTAAATATCCTAAGTGAATATGGTCTAAAAACCACAAAGCATAGTTTTATCCTCAAAGGATGTAAAGGAAATAGAATCTTCAGAAAAGAAAGGCTGATTTGTGCTGGGGAGAAAGCTGAAAAGAACATTTTATAAGAAAGTCAAACTTCAGCCAAGCCCTTAGTTTTTTCAGCCTGAGGCCTGAACTATAAAAATTGGAAGGAACTCTCTCTTTAGGACTAGACCTAAGAGTTTATATTATGGATCCTAGCAGCTAACTTTGTGTTAACTACTTCTCTCCCGCTATGCTAAGCCTGGTAATGGGATTAGGATGCTTCTACTCTGGCTTCCTTCTTCCACCTTCCTCTCTGCTAGGAAAATCTAGGACTGTTGGGCATGGAGGACGGCACTTGTTGGGATGAGCACTGGGTGTTGTATGGAAACCAATGTGACAGTAAATTATATTTTAAAAAAATAAATAAAAATTAAAAAAATAAAAATAAAAATCTAGGACTATTATTAGCATCATTGCCTGATTATTGGCGACACAAATAATTATTGGCAAATAACCAAAACTGAAAAAAAAAAGTTTAGCAACAATATATGAGACATTGTTCTGTTCCATATATCCAGACGATTTTAAACTCAGTATCAGATAATTATAACGTGTGACCTGTAGAACTTGAACATTTATGCTGAGCTTATATCAAATTTATCCAAGTTGAAACAACTGAGTAATGATGTCAAAGATTCATACTTAATAGTTGAATTGTATTCCCTTTAAAACTTAAAGGTGAATTGAAAATTTAGGAAAAACTATGAAATTCTTTTTTTTTTTTTAATGTTTATTTTGAGACAAAGATAGACAGAGTGTGAGTGGGGGAGGGCCAGAGACAGAGGAAGACACAGAATCGGAAGCAGGCTCCAGGCTCCGAGCTGTCAGTACAGAGCCCAACACGGGGCTCAAACTCATGGACCATGAGATCATGACCTGAGCTGAAGTCGGACACTCAACTGACTGAGCTACCCAGGCTCCCCAAAAACTATGAGATTCTTAAAGCAGGAGCTGTTTCTCCCTACGGTATTGCCATTCAAATTGAAGAACTGAACTAATATAAGTAATGATGCATCTGTCACTAGAGGGGGTTAAAGCATTTCTGTCCTCTGTTGCCCTGGGGAAAGAAAGGTTCTAGAGAGTTGTCCTTCCTCCCCCTTGGTATGTGTGGGAGTATTAAACCCCAAATAGAAGAGTGCTAAACTTTTTTTTTCATATTTTGTTTTTCTATAAACAAACTTTATCTGTGGCCTTGTAGCAGACAGTCAGTTCCAGGAAACACACAGCAACAATGTCATTCCCCTTGCATTGCACATAATATAAAAACAGAGTTTAAGTAAATATTTGAATTAGGACAATTTGAAAAATTTGACTTTGGAGTAGCCTTTCCCTGGCATGTATCGATCACTCCTTTGCAGAGTGGCTGTTTCGGTAGATTCAGTATGCAAGAGCTGCACCATTTAAATGAAGCTGGTTCAATGAAACACAGCAAATACTAGCAGGGTATCGTCTTAAAAACTCAGCATTTGCAGAACAGAACTCAAATTAGGAGGCTCAGCTCCTGCTGCGTATCAAAGAAATCTGACTTTAAATAGCGGTAGAGCAACACCTAGTGCTAAATGTAGATATAGCAGAAAGATCAGTGGTCACAACTGGCTTATTAAATTACGTTAAGGTTGCAGTTAGACAGCTTTCTGTATTGGTATTTTGACCATGGAATTAATCTGTGAAATGACAGGCATGGACTGGCTGATCTCTCAGGTCCCATTCCATTCTGCAATTCTCTAGTTGGGTCATTACTATGTACTTTTCATTCTTATTGCCCCACATGTTTTTTAGCGAACTTGTCAGTTGGGTAAAGGAGGCTTGCTTAGGCCGAGCTTTTATCTTTAATGTCAATTAGCTTTGTGTGGATCATGAGGAAGAAATAGAAAGGCTTATGTACTGGGACAATGAGATGGGGAAGTATCTAGAAATGCCTTTTTCTCCTCTTTAAAATAAATATATAAATAAATAAAAACCAGGGCAGGGTATCTGCGTTGTTGAAAAGAGAAAGGAAAGTGTGGGCCTTTGTGTACACAAATGATAGCATCATCTGATAAAAGTAGGTGTTTATACTATGCTACCCAACTCCTTATGTCAAAAGGATGCACTTAGTTTACCAGTTGTCCTATCTCAGAAAAGATCACAATATCATCTGAATGGAAATATGCTACAAGCATAAGTTTGTATAATCCACTTCTCATGAGTACAAATTTTCATATCTTCACTATTTCATTTTTCTATAGAGTAGGAGAAGACACTTGTTATCTATGAAAAGTAGCCAGATAAAGAAGTCGATGAAACCCTTGAATAGACAGAGATGCATAAAGATCATTCAATTAGATAGATCCCTGTGAATATGAGCCGCTTTAAAAGTTGGCATCACCGTGGATTAAGAGGCACATTCGAGCTTTCTCCCAGAGGCGGAAGTTCTTGCTAGACTCACGCGGTTCGTCTGTGGCCTTGTTTCTTCCTCTATTTAACACAGAGTCATGTGGATGTTTGTCACATGCTGGTAGAGCAAGGTTAAAATAATCCCAGGATGGGCACACCTCTCCTATATATTCACATACAATGCACATGTATCTGCAGTGCGGTCTCACAGCTCAGAGAGTCAACCTGGAAGATTTTCTTCGTGTTTCTATGTGGATTTTCATGGAGAGGGAATGGAGAGATTTAAGGTACCAAGATATTAAATGTTTCCAAGTGAAGCCCTGAGGAGCCAGCTTTCTCAGCAAAATGGTCTAGATAAAAGCAGTTTCATTCATTCATTCATTCATTCATTCATCAGTACTTCCTAAGCATCTACTATGGGCCAGGTATTATTCTTGGCTCTGGAATGTAACAGGGAACAAAACAAAGTCTTTGCCTTCATGGAGCTTTCATTTTAGTCGAGAAGACACACAGCTAACAAATAAGGCAAGAGCTATGAAGAATAAAGTCAGATGATAAAAATTAAGCTCAATAGAGGGATGGGGGAAGAGATTGATGAGAAAGGTCTGTGATGAGGGGCTTTTTGAGCAGAGACCTGGATGAATTGTGGGAATGAATCAAGTGTTTGTACCATCCTTAGCTCACCTTGCTTTCTTGTATTATGAGCATACAGAAAACTGAGGTTCCTGATATTTTAACCATTGCTTGGAGAGTAGAGTAAGGACTCTGTTTCCTGGCCAATCAGAAGCTGGTTTAGAAAGGTTAACCCTACCTAGACGCTCTCAGCTAGTGGGTGGGGATTTATCTTTGAGTTCTCTGCATGTCCAGAGCCTCACTTAATTCTCATCAGTCTATTTATCTACACGAGGTACTCCATGGCTCCTAAGGGTACCAGTTGCCTCCCGGCTTTTCATCCCTTTTCAAGGAGCTGGAAAAGAAGAGCGATTTGGCTTTACGTTCCTTCAATCCTTTCCCTTCTTGGCCTTTGCTGTGTTGGTTGACAAGTTTTAATTATTTTATGACACAGTCACCAGGGCTGGGCTGAGATCACCAATTTGTTACTGAAAGGCTGTTAATTATCCAGCTGGCGGATGCTGGCTCAGGGTTGTCTATTGGTGTGCCAGGAGGGCAAAGTGAGGCCTCCGGAGAGGAACTCTAGGTGAAATCTCTCCAGCAAAAATCCAATTGGCCAATAGACAGTGTGCAGTGCTTGGTTTGTTCCCTTCGCTTATACCAGACAGAAGTGGATCTAGCTGGTGGTTCCCAGCCCTCAAGGAGATAGCATTTTTACTGATAAAGGCTTCTTAGAGACAGGCATTTGGGCCACGCAGGCAGTTTAGCTCCCTTGGGATTTCTTTCAAGTCACGGCATCTTAGATATGGAAGGAATCTTAAAAATTATCTAGTCTAACCTCCACATGTTGCCAAGAAGGACATCAAGATGGTGAGAGGTTTTGATTTACTCAAGGTCACACAGCCGTGGTCTTTCCCTACTGCATTATGCTGCTCCCCCCGTCTTATTCATTTGTTTTAGCCTCCACCCTTGGCCAGCCATTCGGGAACAATGCGTGCAACAGCCATCATCTCCACACTAAGGGCAAGAGCCCCCACGTGAAGCACTGAAAGATGGAAAACAAGGCACAGCAATGCTCTAGATAGAAATTCGGATTTCTACTTCAGTACATAGAAATGAAACTTTGGTTTCAGTTTTCCCCTTTGTTCTAATTTTATAAAATGAAATAACGAGGAATCTCTCGCTCCCTCCCTCTCTCTCTCTCTAACTGGGAGTAGAATCAGCAGTTCTAAAACTGTCTCCTCTGTGTATACGCAGCATCATCTCCCTTCCTATTATGTTCTTGGTTTGAGTACAGCCCTGGTATACAGCTTTGGTATACTTCATGGTTCAATTTTCACATCTGCATGTATGTTTTACAAGATGTAGTACATCTGTAAACTGACCTGGTAGTGAAGAACAAAAATTACCAGCTTCGGAGTCGAGCATCCCCAGATTCAAAGCCAGGATTCAATGCTGATTGGTTGTGTCACCTTTGTTACTTAACACCTCAGAACCTCAGCTTTGTCATCTGTAAAATGGAAAAAACAACGACAACGGTAGTGAAGCCATCCTCACCGTTCCTCCCTCTCTTTTGCTTATTGCATGGATATAATTGGATCCAAACGTGGGTTTAGTTTCTCACAGAGCAATTTGGTTCTTTCCTTTTTCAAAAATGCCAAGAGAAGGAACTAAATGAGTATACATTTCCTGTCTAAGAGGATTTCAAGGTCTGTCCCTGAAATCAACTTGAAAACAAGCATAATCTGAGAACATTTCAGGTTGCATAGAGTTCCTTCTCTCTCATTCTGCTCCTTTGCCCTTTCTCTCTATTTATTTCCCTTTTGTCCACCCTACAAATATCTTTTGTAAAATGTACATGAATGGTCCGTGGTTTCCATCGGTCCTCTGTCCTGGAATCAACTCTGTCCAGACCCAGGCTTTGGATCTGTGAGTGACGCAAGAAGCTGTTTTTGGCTTCGGGAATGTTTTCTTCTATGTTCTGACTCCCCTCTTGTCCTTCTTTCCTCTCCATCTTCTCTCCACCTCTCTTCCCCAGACACCCCCACTGTTTCTCTCTTCCTGTTTTCTTAGTTTCTTCCCTGCTCCTTGGTGGCCAAAGCACCAATCAATCACAGCCGTTGCCACAATCTCAGTTCTATCTGTGGCTCCTCTGTCTCCATGATTAAACAAGATAGGAGCAGCCTTTCCAAGGACAGACCATCTCCACAGTAGCCTGTGGGAGGCTGCCTGGCGAGGTCAAGCCTGCCAATAAGAGCATTTCCTTGCAGCTGCAAGGCTCGGGAGAGCAAACTGACAGCGAGCTGCACAAGTTTGCCGCGACACACTTAAGTTGTTTTGCTCTGCAAAAACATGGGAAAATTCTGATAAATTCCAGATGATTTCAAAACACATTCGGGGGTCAGATATACAAAAGGCAGATAAAATCTAAATTAGGTAAGTACAAGTTGATGCACAAATCTCCATTTGGGTCCAAACATCTTGCAGATTGGAAGGCTTTAAATTTGACAATTCCCAGTTAGGGATGATAAAAACTGAACTTTGCTCTCCTTAAAACCCCAAGCCATTATGAGAAGAGAGGGTTCACTCAAAGTTGAAGTCAAATGGTTAGTAAAAAGCAGAAGCAAATGAATGATCATTAGGAAGGTTTTTATGCTGTTAAGACACTTGAATAGCTGGAAAGACAAAAGAGTATATAGAAGATACTCATCACTGGGTCCGCATGAGCGATATATCTTCACAGTGTAAGCTAACATACCTGTTCCATTGTCCCTGTGCTAAGAAGACGGGCTCCATGTTGGTGTTGAAGGCAGGCAGTGGATTTTTCCTTACAGTCCTTATACTGTGACCTGCTTTCATCAATACTGTCAAGGATTATTGAGCCAGTTGTAGCCATATGTCTGAATAAAAGTTAGACCTTTCATTTTATGCAGTTAATAAATTTGCTTTTTTTTTTCCTCACCGTTCAATTTAAAATTTTTGTACCTATAGAAAAGCTGAAAAAAGCATAAGAAACACTAAACTAGTTTCACCAATGGGACATTCTTTTATATAAGTATCATGCCATTCATACTCCCAAGATACTCAGCATGGATACACTGCTATCCAATATTAAATGCATATTTAAATTTTTCCAATTGTCTCAGAAATATTTTATTACCTTTCATGACATGGACATTTTTGAAGAGTCCAGGCTACTGCTTCGTAAATGTGCCCGTAACCCGAATTTGTCTGATTGTTTCTTTGTGATTAGATCCAGGCCAAACATTTTTGCCCAAAACACTATTCAGGTGACAATGTAGACTTCCGTTGCATCATATCAGGAGGCACTGATGTCAATTTCTCCTGGTATTGGTGATACAAAGTTTGATCACTTGGTTAAGGTGGTGACCACCATATTTTCCGCTGTAAAAGTATCCTTTTCCATTGTGCTTGAATCCCAAGCACAAGGGGGGTAGCAGAGTGTTAATTTCTAATTTTGCCATTCCTTTTGTATATATATCAGATGGAATCCTTAGTATCAAACCCGGGTCTTTCTGATGTCAAAGTCCATGCTCTTTCTGCTACAGGAGCTACCTCTCCAATATGTAAACAAATGAAGCTAATCATCTGAAGCTGCTGGGACAATAAAGCATTTTAATTTCATCTCTTGTTTAGAGGTCTGTTTTCTTTTACCTTGACAAAAACAGTCCCCTTTCTGTAACTTTGAGACCCACTTAAAAAAAAAAAAAAAAAACAGAACAAGATGCATGCAGAGCTATTTCTAGGGTTCACATGTAAAGAGGTAGAGAGTGTCCAAATCAGCTTCTCTCCTTCAGCATTGCTGACATTATCCCACCCTTTGGGGGGGATTTAGGTTACATTTCTTTCTTTCTTTTTTTTTTTTTTTTTCAGTGGCAAAGCTGGATTGAAGAGGAGTTTGGCACAACCTCTGCCATTCTTTCCTGAGCAAAGACCGCTGGATCCCCCTAGGTAAGGGGGAAGGTAGGGTCTGCAAAGCAGCCTCCAAGGAGGATTGATTGCACACCCCCTTCCTGTGGTGCCAAATGGGAGGCAGGGGGCGCTGGAGGGGGACAGGAGGTGGTGGGGGCCCTGTGAGCCTTGCTGCGTGCGGACACCGGGAACACGGAAGACATGGCCCATCTGAGAGGAAGCCCTGGTCACAAGCAGAATTACACTCTCTCCTTTCCAATTAGCTGCCTTCTCTGCAAGTCTCTTTGCTTTAAGGAAGCTGGTGCGGGTAGATTCCTGCGGAAACGTGTGGCTGGGAAAATACATAGCGAGAAATCCCTGGTTCTACCTCTGTCCCTTTTCTTCTTCACATTAAGGGGCAACAATTCTTCTAATCACGAATAAATTCAGGTTTATAAGTCACACTGGCAGTATCAGGGTTAGCCCGACAGTGTTACAAACCCTAAAAAAGCCCCCCCAGATTAAAACAAAAAATATTCTCTTTGTTTGCCATCTTTGTACTGTTTAACATGAGTATTTCAACAGTCTTTATTTTCCAAACACGCAAACAGGGGAGAGTGATCTGACCCACAGTATATTGACATACCATGTAGCTATAACCTTGAGATAAAAAGTAAAGGAAAAAGTCAAAACAGCCCAAACCAGATACTAACACAAACAAGTCTTTCCTCAGTCCAGACCCCTTCCCTCTATAGCAAGGGCAACACTAGGATTAGCACAGAGAGGCTAGCACTCTGTGGTTAGCACTATGTGTGGCACAGTGGACACACTTACCTCTATGCTGGGGCAGACGCTCAGGGCCCAAGTGCACAGCTACAAGGTCCAAAGTATTAGTTCATTTGTTCAACAAATGCGTATTAAGTATCTATTCTGGGCCAGACACAATTCTAGGTGTTGGGAACATCTTACACATCTAGGGCTTGTAAAAGACTTGGAAGGCCTCTGCCCTTGTGGAACTAACCTGGTGGCATTAGGAACAAAAGAGAGAGAGAATATCCTCCCACAATGTTGACAGAAGATGGGAAATAACGGCTATTGCAGAAAGCCTGAGCTGATTTCCTGGATCCTGTATATCCAAGAAAGCCACTGCTTCAAAATCTGGGTCGCACTGTGGAATTGCTATAGAAGGCCAAAACACGGAAAGAAAAAGGCAGAGAATCAGAGAGAAGCTTCCCTCCTCACCATTCATGGAAGGATCCTTTAGGAGTTTTACCGTATTGATCAGGAAGAGTCAAACCCAATGTCTGTAAGTTGATGCATAAAAGCAACAGTAATGACTGTGCCTCTGTCCCATGCTGAAAGAACCCCAAAGATGGACCGCCCAATGTAATAATAGGGAGATAACTAAGCTTCTTTGCTATACAGAGCTCGGTGCTGAGAATTTTACATGTATTGGCTCATTTACTTTTTTTAATCACCACTCGGCGAGATATACACTAATTTTATTCCCATATGAAGAAAGACCCAGAAAGTTAAGTAAATTAGCCCTTGCCCAAGGACACATACCTGGCAGATAATGGATCCTAGCTCTGTCTCATACCAAAATCCGTGTTCTAAACCACTGCATTTCCATTCATAAAATTATTTTTCATCATCTCATTTAAAGGAAAGAGTATTAATATAGAACAGGAAAATTATTCAGCTTTCAGAAAACGGTCTGTGTTTTCAGATTATTATCTTAGAAGAAACAAACGTGTCCTATTAGTCGAAAGCAAATATGTACCACTTTCTCAAATACATGAGAAATTAAGAGATAAGCCTTTTACAATCACTTCAACGTACATAAGCCCAACGTCTAATTATTGAATTGAATTATGATTCAAGAATGATTGGAGAGTAGGGGCCGTGGCGGCTGAGGTCATGGTGGTGGTTGTGAGGTGAGGCAGGCCGAGGGGGGACAGCCTGGGGGGGGGGGGGTAGCCCGAGGGGGGGTGGCCCGAGGGGGGAGGGCGGGGGCTGGTGGCAGCAGCGGGTGGACTCGCGATAAAAAAAAAAAATTAAGAAAAAAGAATGATCGGAGATTGGTATTTCATCCGACTAATAAGTTACTGCTCAAAGTGCATTTTACAACCACATACACTTCCACCTTCGTCCTCTACTTGATAATTGAATTAATAATAAAACAACTAAAATGAAACTGGTTTCGAGAAAACAAGACAGAACTCCATGCTGAAGCGTATGCCCCTTTGGGAATGAAACCGTGTCAAAAATCTTTATCAAAACTTCAAAAGTATGGTAATAGAACTGAACTTTGAACAATGGGGAGAGGTCTTGCGTTTGCTTGAAATCATTGAAATTAAATGTAATGAAAAGTGATCAGAGTGCTTATTTTTACTTTGTTTTGTGGGAAATTGTGCTGGGAATGTGGATCTATTGTGCACAAAGGATGTTGGCTTTATGCTGGAACCACCAGGCAGGTTGAGTTGAGAAACAATTAGCTCAGTCAGCAAGCCTTTGAATCTGATTAAGCCAGGAAGTGGGCACTCCCCACGACAGGGCAGAATGAAGGGAATGGAGGCCGAAATCCAAAACAAGGAATGATTTCTCCCTCTCCCTCCCTCTCTCTCTCTCTCTCTCTCTTTCTCTTTCTCTCAGGAAACTAGTATTAGAATTAATTGTATCAAATTTATGTCAAGGATTACTTCATTACAATTCACTATCTTTGGTGAAACAAATGCAAGCTTGTTTCCAAGTAGATCAACAGTCCACATGCGTCATGGCTACTGTCTCCAAGAAACTTCTGTTTACTGAGGCCTGACATACCCTCATGTTTTGGTAACAAAATATCTTTGAGATCCAGGACCCAAGTCACAGAGGAAGATGCAGAGCCTATCCCAGGCTGCTGGCCGAATTCTCATTTCTCTGGGGACTCTCAGTGTATTCTCTGGAGTTATCGCTTTCTTCCCTGTCTTTTCTTACAAGCTTTGGTTCACAGGATGGAATGTCTGGATTGCTTGCCCCATCTGGAATGGAGCTTTGGTAGGAAAATATTTTATTACATATATTGAGAGAGTATAGAAAGAAGGGAGGGAAAGAAGAAAAAGAATGACATGTCTTTTTGGGGGTGCTCCTGGGTGGCTCAGTCAGTTAGTTGAGTGTCCGACTCCGGCTCAGGTCATGATGTCATGGTTCACTAGTTCAAGAGCCCCACACGGGGTTCTGTCCTGACAGCTTGGAGCCTGGAACCTGCTTCAGATTCTGTGTCTCCCTCTCTCTCTGCCCCTCCCCCACTCATGCTCTGTCTTTCTCTCTCAAAAAATAGACATTAAAGGGGCACCTGGGTGGCTTGGTCGGTTAAGCGTCCGACTTCAGCTCAGGTCATGATCTCACGGTCCATGAGTTTGAGCCCTGCGTCGGGCTCTGTGCTGACGGCTCAGGGCCTGGAGCCTGTTTCGGATTCTGTGTCTCCCTCTCTCTCTGCCCCTCCCCTGTTCATGCTCTGTCTCTCTCTGTCTCAAAAATAAATAAACGTTAAAAAAAATTTAAAAAAAATAGACATTAAAATAATTAATTCATTCATTCATTTCAAAAAAAAAGAATGACATGTCCTGTTTAAGTTTTGCAACAATACAAAGAAGTCAAAATTCTACAGAAAATTAGATGACTGTAGAACATATATTTCTATTAGTTGTCTCTTAAATGTACAATCTTTCTTAATATCATTTTATCATATACACTATCACGTGTACTATATATAATGAAATGCTGTTCAAGAAATTCTTAAAAAGTTGTTTTAATCTTCTCACCTTGGTTTTCTGAGAAATTGGAATCTATCTTTTGAAATTTGAATTTTATTGTTTTAAGTTTTGTTTTGTTTTGTTTTAATAATCCCTACCCTCAACGTGGGTCTCAAACTCACGTCCCTGAGATCAAGAGTCACATGCTCTCATGACTGAGCCAACCAGGTGCCACTAAAATTTAAATTTTAGAAAAAGAAATATGTAAACCATAAAAAATAATGTAAAAAAAAATGGAGAACCGAGTAAAATAATCTTCAGATGAATGCTTTCACTAGAAATACTCAGGTGTGTTGACATGATCCAAGGATTTGCAAGCCCCAAACCTTAGTTCTCCCACATTTTTCTTTGCACGCAACTGTTTGAACTGCAAATAATTCAAGAATTTGGGTGATGTACTTCACTAACTTCACAGTTCATTAGCAAGTGTGCATGTGCCAAACATAAGTAGGCACCAAGTAGCTGCTCCGTGTCTATTTACTGAATGACTGTACAAAGGAAGGATTAGACCAGTACCCCAGCCCTCTGCGTCAGAGAAATGAACACACCTAGCCTTGTGAGTAGGTGTCTTCCATGGCGGTATGATTTAAGAGGAGTTACAGAGGCTTGCAACAAATCCTTCTCTCATTGTTTCCTGTGATGCATGACATTCACCATTGAAGACTAGACAATTAGACTTTAAAACCTTTTGATCTGAAGGAGTTTTCTATTAAAATGTGGCCAGTCTTGGGAGAGGCAACACTTTAAATCTTAAAAAATCTAACTGTAACTAAGATATCACCTAAAAGCAAGACGTTATAAACTATCATTTTAATCTATTTATTAAGTAAATATGTATTGATAACCTACTACATGCTTGAGTTAACAATGGGGGAGAAAAAAAAAAAAAAACAAGGTCTCAATTTTTAAAAACTCCATCTAGTGGGACTTAAGGATGGTGAGTAGATGGGAGAAAGCCAAATGGTACGAGTGTGGGACTGAACAAGGAAACACTTTGATGATGTTTTCCTTTTTTCTTTTCTCTTATTAATTTTTTATTTTTTTATTTTATTTTTTTTAAACTTTTTTTAACGTTTATTTTTGAGACAGAGAGAGACAGAGCACGAATAGGGGAGGAGCAGAGAGAGAGCGAGACACAGAATCCGAAACAGGCTCCAGGCTCTGCGCTGTCAGCCCAGAGCCCGACGCGGGGCTTGAACTCACGGACCGTAAGATCATGACCTGAGCCGAAGTCGGACGCCCAACCGACCAAGCCACCCAGGCACCCCTCTTATTAATTTTTTAAATGTTCATTTATTTATTTTGAGAAAGAGAGAGCAAGTGGGGGGAGGGGCAGAGAGGGAGGGTGAGAGAGAATCCCAAGCAGGCTTTGCACCCTTAGCACAGAGCCTGATTGCAGGGCTCAAGCCCACAAACAGTGAGATCATGACCTGAGCCAAAACCAAGAGTCAGACGCTTAACCGACTGAGACACCCAGACATCCCCTCTTTTCTTTTTTAATACATTCTTTTACATCTACCTCCCAGTCTTGCCGGTCTGCTCTTTTCCTCATCTCCTACCTGAAACCATACGTTCATTCAAAGAAACAGTTATTGGGGCGCCTGGGTGGCTCAGTCGGTTGGTTGGGCGGCCGACTTCGGCCCAGGTCATGATCTTGCGGTTTGTGAGTTCGAGCCCCGCGTCAGGCTCTGTGCTGACAGCTCAGAGCCTGGAGCCTGTTTCGGATTCTGTGTCTCCCTCTCTCTGACCCTCCCCCATTCATGCTCTGTCTCTCTCTCTATCTCAAAAATAAATAAACGTTAAAAAAAATTAAAAAAAAAAAACAAAGAAACAGTTATTAAACATTTACCAGAATGCAAAAATGACAGTGAGGTTTATTCAAGCAGCTTCCACACTTTTTGTTGATGACCCAGAGTAAGAAAAACATTTTATATCCAGGACCTAGAATGTACATAGTTGCATGTATATAGTTCTCTCTAGATAAGTAGTTAGATTTTGATACATATATAGAACATAGAACAAACAGCTTCAAAAAAACAATATTTTACCTTCTGTGTAAAATGAATTGATATTTTCTATTCTATTAATTTTTTTTAATTCTGACCACAGAACTGACCCAGTGTTTAATAAAACCATAATTATAGTCCAACTCTGTATTCCTTTCTTGTAATTCTTTGCCTATCCCTGCAGCCTATCATAGAACATTCAGCAGACACTGAGAGTTGATTAGGATCACAAATTATTGAATATAGATTTGCTCTATGCCAACATCTGTTTTATCAGTTACTCCCAGAGAAATGACAAGGTCTGTCTCCAGCATACAGCTAGTTGGTGGCTATTTGATTTTGAGACCAATGGCATAGGGAATTGGAATCCGAAAGGTAGGATTTGGAGAGACGGAGCCTATGTTCAAGTCCTGATTCTGACATTCTTGGTATATGGTCAAGAGCAGGACCCTCACTCAGCCAGTTATACACTGCCTTACCTATAACATGAGGAATTTTGTAGGTAAAGAGAGTCCATGCAGAGCTGTCTAACCCTAAGATGCTCAGTGAGAATGACCAAATTTGAACAAAGATGGTGTAATAAAGAGCTTCCCCAGTTTTGAAGCTCTACACACATGCTAGTTAATACCATGCCTTTCGTCTGTGCTGTGAGCGAGGAAAATTTCTACCCTCCAGGGTACCCTTCACATGGGGAATTCATTTCCTGATTTCAGGGGCACAGAGGAATGTTCTGGCACCAGTTGCTTAAGTAACTTTAATTCAAAGTAATCAATACACCAAAGTGGCGTATTTGGGGGCTGCCTGCCCTGAATCCCATCCATGCCCAATATCTGTCCAAACGCTTTGATCCTCACCTCTTGCTGCCTGCTCACTTGCCCATTCCATTCCCTGCCGAGTGGCTGAATTCCCCATCCTGTTAGCTTTGGGACCTCATCTCCTACCACTCTTCCCTTAGCTCATTCCATTCCCTTAGTCATCACACTGGCTCCTTGTTGTTTTCAAATATTCCAAGGTGTGTTTTTGCCTCAGGGCCTTTGCACTATCTGTTCTCTGCCTGGAGCTTCCTCCCACACAAGGCTTATTCTCTAACTTCCTTTTAATTCTTTGAAGAAATATCACTTTCTCATTGATGCCTTCCTTCATTACCCTCATTTCCCTATTTAAAATTGTAAATCTCAGGGTGCCTGGGCAGCTCAGTCAGTTAAGCATCAGACCCTTGATTTTGGCTCAGGTCATGATCTTATGGTTCTTGAGATCTAGACCGGCATTGGGCCCTACCCTGACATCGCAGAACCTGCTTGGGATTCTTTCTCTCCCTCTCTCTCTCTCTCTGCCCCTCCCCTGCTTGCTTGTTCACTCTATCTCCCTCAAAATAAATAAATAAAACTTTAAAAATAAATAAATAAATAAAATAAAATTGTAAGTCTCTCCCACAACTGGCATCCCCAGTCTCTCATTCCCCACTCTATTCTTTTCCCGATGGTCCTTATCACCATCTAATATACTACATAATGTACTTATTTATTGTTTGTTAATACCCCTCCCAACAAAATGTATATTGTACAATGGTGGGGATTTTTTTTTTCTATTTTGTTTACTGCTGTGCCTCCAGCACTTGGAACAGAATGAGTCACATACTAGGTGTTCCATAAATACTGTTTGATAAATATGGTTGAATAAGGGAATGAGTCCGTGCTCAGGTGGTACAAAATGCATCATATCACTGAACTCTCATTAGGTTGCAAGGACTAAAAGTCAAGCCAGTATTCACACTAAAGCAGGACAAAATCGTCGTGAAAAGGAAAGCAATAAGAGTGCTCACTCTTTCAGTAATGTCTAAGTTTGGAACATGTGATTTTTTTTTTTCTTTTTCTAGTGAGTTTCCTAGTGAAGCACAGCTCTGTCTGATCGGGGTCAACTACAAAAGGTCTCTGACTCGTGCCACAACTTTCCTTCCTTCCCACTTCTCAATGTGCCTGAAGAGTGAATCTTCCTTTGGTGGAAAGACAATGTGTGCATTTCAATCCTATTGACATTTCCTTTTGCAAATGACTCTATATCCCTTCGGAGACTTAGAAAAGACAGATTTTTACAAGCGGAACAGAACTTTGCATTTGTTCAGTGCCTTCATTTGAGACTTTCTGAATTCTTCAAAGTATCGGTCCTCAGAACTCTCCTCACTCTACTCTGATAGCCACAAGATAAGCAGTTTTCCTAGGATTTCTGAACTAGGTTATTTAAAGGCCATCAGCTGCCAGAAAGTATGCAGCAAGATCACAGTGCCTGATGGACTGGGCTCTACTTGAATCCCAGAAAACGTGGCTTGGCACCCTCCAGTGACTTAGTTAATGGCAAGCAACAGTGCTGTATCCAGAAGCCTACCTGGAGACAGGAACTTGGGGAAAGGTGGGCAAGACGTCCCGTGCAGGTCCCAGTTTCCTCCTCTGTCAGAGAAGGGACTTGATTGTACCATCATCACTCAAGCCACTTATAGCTTCAGTGGTCCTGAGATTTCCAAACACCTGATGGCCAATTTCCGCTTAGATATCCTAAACTTCTGTAAGCCCGGCTTGTTCCCCCAAAACCATCTCACCACCAAAAGCAGTGATTTCTTCTCCTGACTTTCCTGGCTTTGAACTCGATTTCAAACCCTAGAGTGACTTTTGATTTCAACGCTTCCTTCCAAACTAGTGCTTCTTAAACTGAAATGTGCATATGAATCACCTGGGGATCTTGTTAAAATCTGGGGTGAGGCCGGGCGCCTGGGTGGCTCAGTCGGCTCAGGTCATGATCTCATAGTTAGAGGGTTCGAGCCCCATTTTGGGTTCTGCGCTGTGCTTGGAATTCTCTCTCTCTCCCTCTCTGCCCCTCCCCTGCTCATGCTCCCTCCCTCTCTCTCTCTCTCTGTCTCTCTCTCTCTCTCTCTCTCTCTCTGTCTCTCTCTCTCTCAAAATAAATAAATAAACATTTTTTAAAATTTTATTTACAAAATCTGGGTGAGGCCTGAGACTCTGCCTGTCTCACAAGTTTCCAAGTGATCCCGATGCTGCTGGTCCTAAGACCACTCTGACAACAGTGTCCTAAACCAACCCACCCTCAGCCTCACTCCTACCCCACCGCATCCAGTCAGTTGCTAGCTAACTTTTATTTTTCCCGTAAGGCATATCCTTATCCATTCTTTCCTCTTCATGCTCACTGGGCACCACCTCCCCCTCAACTCCTTACCACTTCCCACCCCCACCCAGGTTTCATGCCTACACGACTTTGATAGCCAAATTGTGGGAACCCATTCATTAATGAATCATAAAATCCATCTATTGCATAGCTAGCAGCATTTATAAAAGTAGAATAGAATAGAATAGAATAGAATAGAATAGAATAGAATAGAACAGAAATGGGGCTCAGGGGGGTCGGTTAAGCGTCCAACTTCGGCTCAGGTCATGATCTCGCAGTCTGTGAGTTCGAGCCCTGTGTCGGGCTCTGTGCTGACAGCTCAGAGCCTGGAGCCTGCTTCCGATTCTGTGTCTCCCTCTCTCTCTGCCCCTACCCCGCTCATGCTCTATCTCTCTTACTCTCAAAAATGAATAAATGTTAAAAAAATTTTTTTTTGAAGACCCAATTCCGACAGAGATGCCTAGGCCTCACCTCATTCCTACCCAGCACACACTTGAGCACAGGCTTGTCTTTCTAGACCTCTGCTGTGTCAGTCAAGCTCCTCCTTCAAAAACCTTCAGTGTTGCTTCATTGTCCAAACGAAGCCGAGATATGTTAGCCTGAATTTTGAGGCCCTTCTCAACCTAGACTCATGTGGCTTTCAAGCCTGATTTCCTACTCTTTTCTACCAGGAACCAGAGCTCCTGCCCCTCTGGATGGGAAGGAAGGGAGGGAAGATGGGTGTGCCCCTGTCTCACTGTTTCCCAAGCCTGGCTGCCACCTTCCCACCTTTACACGCATTTCTCCCACTGCCCAGACTGCCCTTCCCTCTGCCATCTCCTGCTGAAATCACACCCATCCCTCAAACCTGCTTCGGGTCCCGTTTCCCCCATGCTGCTTTCTTCCACGATCGTTCCCCCTGGAAGCGGTATCTTGTCACTGGGCCCTTCTCACACGGAGTGTACTCACTCTTCCTGCCTCATTTTGTGGACATTCTTATATGCACATTACTTTCACATCTGGACTGCAAATTCCAATGAAAGTTGGAGCCACTGTGTGTATGATTATTACTTGGTGAGCTTGCTTGTCCTATTTATCCTCTCTGTTCCATCTTCTAAAAAGTAGGAGAAGATCAGGGCACCTGGGTGGCTCAGTCGGTTAAGCTTCCAGCTCTTGGTTTGAGCTCAGGCCGTGGTCTCCTAGTGGTAGTGAGATCAAGCCCCATGTCAGTCTCCATGCTGAGTGTGGAACCTGCTTCGGATTCTCTCTCTCTCCTTCTGCCCCTCTCTCCCGCTCATGCACACTCCCTCTCTCTTTAAAATAATAAATAAATAAATAAATAAATAAACTTTTTAAAGTCGGAGAAGATCTCCATCATTATAAGGATTAAATGAGTTATCACATGTAAAATGTTTAGTGTAGTGCCTGGCATACATACAGTAAGGGCTCAGTAAATGTTAATTTATGCTATTATGCCATCTGCAGAGTGCCTATCACATCCCTTGTTGGCAGTAGACTCACAACAGATGTTTATAAGTGAATAAATTAGCCCATATTAAAATGATTCCTCTAGGGGCACCTGGATGGCTCAGTCGGTTAAGCATCTGACTCTTGATTCCAGCTCAGGTCCTGGTCTTGTGGTTCATGAGTTCGAGCTCCATGTCAGGCTCTGTGCTGTCAGGCTCTCTCTCCCTCCCTCTCTCTCTCAAAATAAATAAAGTGATCCCTCTAAAAGTTTCTATTACTGTTGTGATGCCTCCCCGCTCCCTTCAATTCGTCTGCTTCTGGGAACCTTTAGTCCTTTATGTCCTTTACAGGGGGCAATTTAAAGATCCTGTGGGAGGGCGCACAATTATCATCCGACCAGAGTGTTAGTTGCTACCGTTGCAAACCCCAAGCAATCTCTCTGGAACTGCCTGTGGAGCAGAAAGCTAGCCTGCCAAGAAGAGTAGAGAGAGAGCAGAGTGCAGGACTGGGCCTTCTCTCCAGGCACCTCCTCTGGGTCCTTTCTGAAACCCGACTGCCCTGTTGTGCCCAGCTCTTGCCTCTCAGACACGGCCTCTCACATTTGCTTTTCCCATTTGACTTCTCTCCCCTACCCTCAAAACTCTTCCTTTCTCTTTCTTCCCTCTTCCCTGTCTAAATACAAGAGTTTAAAAAAGAAAAGAAAGCAAGAAAACAGGAGGCTATGACTCAGGGGACACCCGCCCTCTGTCTCGCAGGCATGCTGGACAGGGGCACCAGGGAAGATGGGTGTGCTCGCCCCTGGGCCACCTCTGTCCACAGGGTGGGTTTCCCAAGTTACTGAATGGCATTCATACACCAGCCTACTCCATGAAAGATCTTTTCAAAGTTTTGTGTAAACAAAGCAAAATTCAAGCTGGCAGCTACAACCAAAATATCAGGCGACTGCAATTCGGCTGCATTTTTCAACTTTTGAAAGGAAAGAAACGGTTCATGCCAAAGTGGTTAAGGCAGCCTGGAATCTAAGCGTCTAATAATGTCAGCTCTCTCCTTGGAGTTACACCAGGAGAGGAGTGTCCCCTTCGCTTTTCTCTTGTTTGCCCCCGTGTTTCTCGCCCGTAGAGGAGTAACGTGCCCATTGGATGCCTTTGCCTCTGAAAGCGTAGACTGGCCCCCGGCTCAGCATCAATGTTCAATTGCTCTTCATAATTCTGTTTTGTTGTGCTATTTATGCTGGCTCAACCTCCACAGGGTCCCTTGGAAACTTTCCTCTTGAGAATCAAGCCAACCTCTTTCGACTACAGATGGTTCTGTTTTTATCCACGGGAGTTTTATGGTGTGGCAATGCCACGTCTGGAATTTCAGCCGGAGCCACACGAGAAGTGTTGTGTGAACGTACATGTGCACACTTCTCCCCCACCTCTCTCGAATTCTCCAAGTCGGGCGTTCAAAATAAAATATGCCAGGAAAATGAAAAGCTGGATCTAAAAAAAAAAAAAAAAAAAAAAACAGGCTGGACACAGAAGCTACAAAAGCAGCATATCACAAAACCATATTGGTAGAAGCTCTGATTTCCACCCCCTTAAATTTGTTGATACTATATATACAGTCATGTTTATTTCTCTGTCAAAAACCTAATTCGTAACTGCTTTTACTCCTGCCCTCATTCTATATCTGGTTTCAGGCACGTCTCTTCCTGGTTGTCTCTCTCAACCTCAAAACATTCCCTGACCAGGAACAAATGATTTATGGGTCAGGAATAAGCAGTTTCCAGGCTCAGTGACCACAAAAGGTCTCCTTCACCAGACCTGGAGCTGAATCAAAGATGAGCCCAGAATTCTTTTTTCTTTTTCATTATATATTGCCCTGACACCATTCCCTCCTTTGTTGAACTATTTTCATTCTGCACTTTGGATCTTTTTCCCTCAATGGAGGCTATTAAAAAACAAAACAAAACAAAACTTTTGAAAAGCTGAACACCAGTGCACCCAGAACAATTAATGTCCCGCCATGCATTCACTCTAATTATAATCTTTGTTACTTGAGACACGGAGATCACATATTTGCATCCTACCAGTAGGCTGAGGCTCCTGAATCTCAAAAGAAAAGCAAAGAGTAAAAGATAAT
The DNA here is from genome assembly GCF_016509475.1 of Prionailurus bengalensis. NCBI lineage: Eukaryota > Metazoa > Chordata > Mammalia > Carnivora > Felidae > Prionailurus > Prionailurus bengalensis. The sequence continues at coordinate 95,018,912 of NC_057350.1, read as the reverse complement.
GCTGTTGCTGGGCAAGTTTTCAGGGTTCTGTGACACATTTCCTTTCCGGTTCCTCCCATTTGTAATTTTAGCAATTTGTGGGAAAGATGAATGATAGACAATTAATCAAAATAAAACATATGGCAAGGGTTATAAAGCCAAGCTTTTATTGCAGTGACACCTTACAGTAGGGGAGGTTATAATTGCAATGGCAAAGGCAACACAGAAAATAAAAAAAAAAAATAAGCTTGTATGAATCATGTCTTTATGACACTGATGGCTTTTTTCTTCATTGTCATCCCAGATGAGGAAGAGATCAGAGCCATAAATCCATTTAGCCATTTGCTGTTCTTTCTAGTTCATAATAAAGTTGTCAAACCATGAGACAGATTGAACTCTTTCCAGAGGTACATTCTATCATGGATATTATTTTTCCATTTTCCTTTCACAGGCCATCATGACCGGTATACTTCTGCTGGTGGCTCACAAAGAGTGGACCAAGAGATACCTGGTAAATATATAGAAGACCTTGAGTAGGATGGTTGAATAGGTTTGAAGGTCAAACCTCTACCAGTTCAGGATGGAACATAGAGAATGTGATTTCCAATTATAATTGAGTTCCTTCTGATTGATGCCTTACTATGACGGATTTCAGTAATAAACTGGCTTTAAATGAATATTTTTTATTTTTATTTTAGAGAGAGAGAGAGCATGAGTGGGAGAGAGGGAGGGAGAGAGAGGAAGAGAGAGAGAGAGAGAGAGAGAGAGAGAGAGAGAGTCTCAAACAGGCTCTACTCTCAGCTTGGACAGAGCCTGATGCAGGGTTTGATCCCACAACCCTGGGATCGTGACCTGAACTGAAATCAAGAGTCGGACGCTCAACCAACTGCCACCCAAGTGCCCATTAAATGAATAATTTATATCTGATTTCTTCTCCAAACACTTTCTACAAGTTCCTGCGATTATTGTAAATATTTAAGTATTCCAATTTGGAGAGGACAGAACCAATGTTATGCTCCCAAATTTCATTCTGAATAAATGGATCTATAGGCTCCTCTGTTTTTAATAATGTATGTTTAAGTCTCAACTCCTCAGCTTGGGATGTCCTTCCGCTGTCTCTGTTACTTCTCCCCCCCAAAAAAGGATGGGAAGTCTATGATATATTGCATTTCAATAGTAGGGAGCCAAGTAATCCCAGGATATAGAAAGACTACTTTGTTCTGATCATAGATCTTCCCGTGGCTCAAATAAGTGTGAGTCACCTGGGAATCTGGCTAAAATGTAAATTCTGATACAGTAGATCTGGGGGAGGTATGAGATTCTACATTTCTAACAAACTTCCAGGGATGTCAGTGCTACTGGACCATGGACCATGCCCTGACTAGATAAGGCAGGGATTCTGGTATTCATCTTTTTCCCACCGTAAGCTGGCTCTTAACACATGATAGAAGATAAATAAACACATGTTTGTTGAATGGAATTCAATTAGTTTTTGGCTCAGTTGGCTGATATGTTATTCTCCCAGAGTGTAGATTCAAGAAGAGAATAAAAGGGCCTAAAGAGAAAATTGTAACCCATTTCTCCTTCACTTCCCAGTAAAAGAGATTAATATCCAACAACGCTTTCTTTCTCCACATTGCTGAGAAGCTTTTGAAGAATCTAGTTTCCAAAGTAACAATTTATTTTTGTTTTATTTTCAGTGGGAAGCTAGTTTCACCTTTGTGATTCTAAGCATTATGGGATGTCCACTTCATTTTGCGATAGCCTTGGAATCTGCTCTCCTTGGTCCATATTGCTTCTACTCGTTTTCAGGGATTGCGGGGACCGGTTACCTCGGTTATGCAGTTGCCTTCCCTTTTCCATATGCAAAATTCCCATCAGCTTGCGTGGACCCACCACACTATGAAGCGTACCACCTGACGCTTCAAGCCTTCGACCTGTGCCTGAGCTTCGCCATGTTCTGTGTGTCCCTGACAGTGTGCATCAAGCTTTCTTCAGGACTTATCTGGAATAGACACAAACATGTAAGTTTTCAGAAAGGGGGAACCAGTTTTTTCCATCCTGAATGCTAAAATGGAAAGTCTGCCATATTAGTACCTGATCTGTCTCTCTTACTTATCACTGTATCTTTTATAATCAGACTTTTCCCACTATTTCTACTTCTACTCCAGCAAAGAGGCTGATATACACCAACATCAAATTTACCTTTCTAACTTTTTCTAAGATGGCTAATAAGAATGTTAATAATATTTGGGGCATCTGGGTGGTTCAGTCGGTTGGGCGTCCGGCTTCGGCTCAGGTCATGGTGTCACGGTTTGTGGGCTCAAGCCCCGTGTTGGGCTTTGTGCTGACAGCTCAGAGCCTGGAGCCTGCTTCAGATTCTGTGTTTCCCTCTCTCTCTGCCTATCGCCAGCTCACATTGTCTCTCTCTCTCTCTCTCTCTCTCTCTCTCTCTCTCTCTCCCTCTGTCTCTCTCAAAAATAAACATTAAAAAAATTTTTGAAGAATATTAATAATATGATAGTAATAGAAGTATGAACTGAATGTTTACTATGTATCAGTGTACTTCCCATTTCACACATAGTAGACTATAGCTAAAAAATGATGTAATTTGAGGGCTCCTGAGTGGCTCAGTCGGTTATACTCCCAACTTCGGCTCAGGTCATGATCTCACGGCTTGTCTGTATGAGCCCCACGTCAAGCTCTACGCTGACAGCTTAGAGCCTGCTTCAGATTCTGTGTCTCCCTCTCTTTCTGCCCCTCCCCTGCTCATGATTTATTCCTGTATCTCAAAAATAAACAAATATTAAAGAAATAAAGAGAATTATGTAATTTGCCCAACATCACACAGCCACTGAGCAGGAGGACCAGATTCAGAACCCAGAGCTATTTTTCTTTTTTTTTTTTTTTTAATTTTTTTTTTTTAACGTTTATTTATTTTTGAGACAGAGAGAGGCAGAGCATGAACGGGGGAGGGTCAGAGAGAGAGGGAGACACAGAATCAGAAGCAGGCTCCAAGCTCTGGGCCATCATCAGCCCAGAGCCCGATGCGGGGCTCGAACTCACGGACCGTGAGATCGTGACCTCAGCTGAAGTCGGACGCTTAACCGACTGAGCCACCCAGGCGCCCCCCAGAGCTATTCTTCTTAACAGTTCAGATTTATCCTGGGCTTCTTGTCACCCACATTGTATCCTCTCTCCTTCGCTAGACATCAAGATGCATAATTCTGGCCTCCAGGAGGGTTAGAGCAGGATCAACTGGGAGAACAGTACAAGTGATTTCTGATTCCAAATTCCTACATCTGATATGGGTCACTCCATTGTGGGTTGAACAGCCTCCTCCTGGAAAGAGATATTTCCCACTGCAAACTCTTATACTGGCTTGATGATTCAAGTTAGTTTTATATTAAGGTCAGGTGAACTTGAGTTATGTTAGCCAATTTTTTTCCCGGTTTGATCATATCAGCACAGATCAGCAAAGCTGGAAGACAAGAACTTGGCACTCTCAATACCTTTTGTGGTCAGTCTTGTCCTTTCAACTTTTACATAAGTCTGCAAAGGAAATCCTGTACATTCTTAGGAACAGAGTTGATTTTGCAAGGAGGCCCACTGAGAGTTGAGGCTAGTAGACTAAAATGACCTCCCCTGCTGTACTGCCAGTGCATCTAGAAGTTTAGTATTTGAAATTTCTCCCTTGTGGGGACTATCCCAACTTCCTAGAGCCCTTTTGTTAAAAGGAACATAAACCCAGGAGAACCACACATTAAAGTGTTAGCCACCCATAACTCCTTGGCATCAGACATCTGGCTGCCATCTTTGGGCATGACACCTAAAGTTTAACAATGGATGGAGGTCAGCGAGAAAACTATGAAAAATTATGTCCAGAGCTTGGTAAGCCAGCCTCATGGAAACCCAATAGTGAAGCCACCTGAAGTTCCTGGAAAGAGAAAAAATTCATTGAAAACAAAGCAAAGTTCTCTAAGTTTAGAATTTTGCCTTTGCCCATCTTGCTCAAAACAAGTGATTTCTAAATTAAGTGTGTAATTTCTAAATTGGATGCAAGATCCAACACAACTACAACATGTTGCTCAATGTGGATCAATAACATCAAAATCACCCAGGGTTCTTATTAAATCAGATTTCTGGCTTTCATCCCGGCCCACTCTTATGGCGGAAACTCAGGGGTTGGAGGCAGGGAATATGCATTTTTAGCACATGCCCCCAAGAGATTCTGCTAAAAATTCTCTTCCTAGCACAGGATTCTCTTACTGTCACTTCTGGACAGAATCTCAGTTTTCCCATGTGCATAAAATGCAGCACGAGTTTGGGTGAAAGCTCTCGATAAATTTAACAAGCAGCAAATCTTTGGTGAGCGTTTTTGGATGATTTGACACCACTTAATCCATGGTGGTGGCATATCATGTTTCATTAGCAAGGATGAGTGGCTGACACAATGGGATATGAGGTTCTGTATTAATAAATACACCACCGCCTCCCCGAGCCCACAAGGGGCATGTGCAGCTTGAGTAAACCTTTGTTACCATGTTACCATGTAGAGATCTCAGTGATACTATGCAGAGTTTCCAGCAGTGAAATAATGTATTGTTTGTCAAAATTCTAGAAAACATATAACCTTCTTAGAAGAAATGGCAGATCACTGGTCAGGATATAGAATTCTACATGGTGATTCTGCATTTAATGAGCCTCCAAGAGTTTTGATGTTAGGTTCCCTATGTGCTGGAAGAGACAAATCATATTTTTAAAATTTTATTAAAAATTATAAATGTATTAAAAGCTATATAAATACTGTAAAATATGCTGCTGATTTACTCTTCTTTCATATATGTATCAATGTAAATATGCATATGTAAATACAGGAATATTTATGCATGTAAATGTATGTAAATATCAGGAAAATCAAAAGCTGTGAAAATTTGTAAAAAAGAAGAAAGTGATAGTTTAAGGGAAGATTTGGGGGAAATTGTATTGTGTTAGAGAGTAAAATCATTTTTTTTCATGTATGTAATAGTCAATCTCACGATAGAAAATATTCACTTCTAAGAGTTTTTCCGTAAGTCTGAAAACATGTTTTCAGAAATTTATCAAACAGTCCCTTAGGAATCACCATAGTCATCATTTCTCTCTTCCCTGCGCCTTTTCACTTTAGGAGAATTGAAGTCACCTTGCATCCCAGGCAACTCAAACTATTATAACAAGATACCATAGACTTGGTGGCTTAACCAACACACATTTATTTCTCATGGTGTGGGAGACTGGAAGCCCAAGGTCAAGTTTCCAGTAAGGTCGATCTTCACTGAGGCCTCTCTTCCTGGCTTGCGGACGTCACCTCACTGTCCTTCTTGGGCCCTGCTCCTGGACAGAGAACTCTGTCCTCTTCTTATGAGGACACTAATCCCTTCATGGGGGTCCCATCCTCATGACCTCATTTAAATTTAATTTTCTCCCGAATGACTCACGTCTATATACCATCGCAGTGGGGAGTAGGGCTTTAACATAGTGATTTGGGAGGAAGACGCTAACAGTAGACAGCATCTGGTTGAGGGTCACACAGTGTTGGTGTGTGTGCGTATGCAGTCAGTTGGTCCCCAACTAAAACCACAGTGAGAAATGCTTGAAAGAGGCATAAAGGGTTTTGCTTTATGATGATTTTGATAAAAGCATTATATGAGTGCTACAGACTGAATGTTTGTGTCTCTGAAAAATTCATGTTGAAGCCCTAACCCCCCTCCCCCCTCCCTGCCCCCCTCACCCCCTGCACTGTGCTGGTTTTAGGAGGCGGGGCCTTTGGGAGATAATTAAGTTTAGTAAGATCAGGAAGGTAGAGCTCCCATGATGGGATTAACTTCATGATGCCCTTATAAGAAGGTGAAGAGGCCAGACTCCTCTCTCTCTCTCCGCCACATAAGGATACAGCAAGAAGGTGGCCATCTGCCAAATAGGAAGAGGGTTCTCACCAGATGCTGAATCTGCTGACACCTTGATCTTGGTCTTCCAGCCTCTAGAACGGTGAGAAATGTTTGTTGTTTAAGCCACCCAGCCTATGGTAGTCTGTTACAGCGGCCCAAGCTAAGACCACAAGCCCTTCCAAATTTTCCAGGGCCTCATGGGAGGAGCTGGAGCTGGAAAAGGAGTAAGAGTCCCCGCTTCTGTGGCTACATGAAACACCATGAAGTGACCCTGTGGGCTTAGGACTCAGTGCAGGGGGCAAAGGAGCACCGCATAAGATTAAGTTGAGACACTAAAACGCAAAACAACCATAGCCGAAATTGTCTACATTCTTGGTCCAGTAAGTAATAAAGTGATGGGAAAGGAAAGAATTGGGACGCCAGACGTGCTGCAGCTGTCCCCTGCAGCTACTCCGCCCCTCCCCCACGGAATGGAATGGCTCCCTCTGTTTTCCTTTCATTATTCATTGTTATGTTTGGGGTTTTGTTTTTTTGTTTTTTTTTAATGAAAGGGGAAAGAAAATATTTTCCCCCTTAACATGTGATACAATGGTTTTATTTTTTTTTCTCAATGAATTGAGAAATATTTGCTTCCCATAAAAGATGTAGGTAAACCCTTGAAACAGTGAAAAAACATATGAGGACAGAATATTTATTAGTGGAGGACCGTCTTCCTCCAAACACAAGACAAATCTGCAGAAATATATTGGCTTCAAATCTTCTAGCGGATGTACCCTGCATCATCAGCAGTAGCAATGTGTTTTGCCATAAATTCATCCATGACTCTCATCCTAAAGGTCCGAGACCTCATGTTGGGCTACACCAAGGTCTTTCTGGTGCTTCTGGGAACTAAATCCCCTTGGGGAGATCCAAGTAAAACCTCAAGTAGGACCACACAGCGGTCAGAATGCACTGTATTTCTTCCTCATGAGTTCCTTTATGTGGTCTCCTCAACTTGGTCAATAGAAAAATCAGAATCTAGAAAAATAATTGCAATCCAGGGCATTAGCATTCCCTTGATCTCATTATGTTCTCTGGAATAATAATGCTGGTGAGTAGTAGCAGAGTGATTGTAAGTGTATTTACTGGGCAGTGACTACTTGTCAGGTGCTTTACCTCCTTTCTTCCTCACAACACTGCAAAACTCATTCTCCCCCTTTCACAGATGAGGACATTGAGCCTGCCATGTGGAGTCAGGATTCGCTCCTGGTCTCAAAGGGTCTGGAGGCCAGGCTCCACCCTGCTGAGCCACACCTTTTGGAGAGCGTATTCAGTTTTACAGACTCCGAGTGGCTTTGCATAGGCATGCATTTTGTGGACAGTCTTTCTTAGGTTTCTCACAGACAAAAATTAACTCACATAAGCTATTTTTTCCAGGATATTTTCATTTCATTTAATCAGCAAGACGATGCCAAGGGTGATAGCAACTTGCTAAGAGAGGAAATGAGAGGGAAGTGTCTATTGTGATGTATTAAAATAAGCTTGATATTTTGTCAAAGCAGAAGAAATAGATGAGGCAGTAACCTGAAAACTGCCTTTTGTCAGTTTTTATTTTATAATCATTGTATCCACATATTTTCCTTTTGACAGTCAGTTTAATCTTTTAATATAAAATATCCTACTAGGGTTTTTTTTTTCCTTGCTCCTTACTTTTAATCTAAAATATTATTATGGGGACACTGGGGTGGCTCAGTAGTTAAGTACCTGACTTCTGCTCCAGTCAAGATCTCACAATTCGTGGGTTCAAGCCCCGCGTCAGGCTCTGTGCTGACAGCTCAGAGCCTGGAGCCTGCTTCAGATACTGTGTCTCCCACTCTCTCTGCCCCTCCCCTGATCATGCTCTGTCTCCTCTCTCTCTCTCTCTCCCTCTCTCTCACTCTCTCAAAGATACATAAACATTAAAAAAAAATTTTAATGTTATTATTATGAATATATTTTTCAACAAACTTTAAATGCTGTATTTAAAACAAATAAGATATATATTTAAACCACAGAAGAAAGTTTTGCTTTCTAAAAGAGCAGAAACTTGAGCAGAAGTCAGAAACTTCCATTCTCTATAATCATATGGTGCCAATATGTGAGCACAAAGCCATTTAGGGAGGTAACAATGTTGGCTGGACACTTTGCATTGTATTAATTAACGAAGAGAATATGCAGTGGCTGTTACTGGGCACCTGAGTTCATTCCCCCAGGAAAGAAGAGAGAGACCCACGAGCAAAGTAATAGGGTGACACACAATCAAGGCTATGAGGATTGAGGAATGACACAACGTCACTTCCCTCCCAAACAGGCCCTACCAGCCAGCAGGGACAGTGGGTAAGGCAGCAGTTCACCCCTGCACACATCAGTCGTTGTGGACTTGAGCTTCCTCATCTCTAACACCACAGGGCTTGGCCAGCCACGTCCAAAGACCTTTCCAGATCGGTCTCGGTCTGTGATTTTCAAATAAAACTTTATTCCATTTGGGAAGATTAACACTCAGAAGGGAGGACTGCAGGGGTGGCTCTTCACCTGTCCTAAGCCATGTTGATGTGTCGCTGGGGTACCCCACATAGCCTTTACCCTGCTAGCTCCAGAAGGAATATACACCAGGGACACCTGGGTGGCTCAGTCAGTTAAGTGTCTAACCTCAACTCAGGTCATGATCTCACAGTTCGTGGGTTCGAGCCCCGCATCGGGCTCTGTGCTGACAGCTTGGAGCCTGGAGCCTGCCTCAGACTCTGTGTCTCCCTCTCTTTCTGCCCCTACCCTGCTGTCTCTCTCTCTCTCTCTCAAGAATAAAATAAACATTAAATTTTTTTTAAAAAAAGAAGGAATATGCACTAGCAATATTATCCAATCAAGATGGATATGAGAGTTGTCACAGATTTATAGACCGCTTTAACCACTTTGGGAAAACAACTTTCTCTGCTCAGTATTCGGTCTGTCATATCAAACCAACCAGAATTATCTTGTTGGTTGTCTTTTTTTATGATTCAGGTAAAAGTAATATATCGTGTTACATTAATTTTAGGTGTATGATATAATGTTTCAGCAATACTACGTATTTTCTCAGTGCTCATCAGGATAAGTGTACTCTTTGTGCACTTGATCCCCTGTATTTATTTCACCCATTCCCCTACCCACCTTCCCCCTGGCAAGCCACCAGGCAGCCACCAGTTTGTTCTTGTGTTTAAAAGTCTGTTTTTCCATTTGTCCCTTTTTTAAATTTGTTTGTTCGTTTTGTTTCTTAAACCCAACATAGGAGTGAAATTGTATGGTATGCGACTTTCTCTGATTGACCTATTTCACTTGGCATTATACCCTCTAGATCAATCTGTGTAGTTGCAGAACTTAACCATTGTTTTACCAAATAAGTAAGGAGTTTTAAACTCCAGTTGATGTGCAAAAAGGTTGTTCCAAATGTTTTTCTTCTCTTATTTCATATAACTAACCTAGTGTCATGGATAAGAAAGAAAGCTGCTAGTTAAAGCAATAGAATTGCTAAGCGCTGGATGGTAATTAGTACCTATCTGACAAGAGGAGTATCTTGTGTTCACTAGTATATGACTTCCCTCCTATTACGTGTTGAGGAATCTGATTCCAAAGCCCTAAATACAACACTCATTATTTATACTTGCCCCTCAACATTTAGTGAACGTATATTATTTGCCATATACCATGCTAAAAGCTGAAGGGTAGAGACAGAAGGATAAGCAAGACATATTCTGGTCCCCCATTGACTTACAGGGACTGAGGGGAAATGTCACCTGCACCAGAAGGACCGGGAGCCCACATGAGGAATAATGAGATTTGAATTAGGTAGTGTTAGTGGATATGGAGAAGAGGTGAAATATTTGAAAGATATTTAGAAGGTAGGATCAACAGAACTTATTATCAGTTAGCATGAGGAATAAGGGAAGAGCTCAGGAAGATGCCAAGGGGTTTCTTTTTTTTTTTTTTAATTTTTCTTTAATGTTTATTTTTCTTTTTGAAAGAGAGAGAGAGAGAAAGCGTGAGCAGGGGAGAAGTGGAGAGAGAGGGAGACACAGAATCTGAAGCAGGCTCCAGGCTCTGAGCTGTGAGCATAGAGCCCAATGAGGGGCTCAAACTCACACACCATGAGATCATGACCTGAACCAAAGTCGGATACTTAGACTGAGTATCTGAGCCACCCAGGCACCCCATGGGATTTCTTGACCATGAGAGACAAGACAGTCCTTAGATTTAATGGGTGAGTCCTACTTTTATCACTTAGGGTTTCATAGCCCGTCATTAATAAAAAGCCATTTTAAGAACCTAATAGAAGGCATCAAAAGGACTTCTTCCTGGGGTTCAACTCAATGAGGTACTGAAGCTTGCCACTGGACACTCCATGGCTTTAGTTGGTTACATACCAGATCCAAATGATGCCTTGCTTTGAGTTCATAATAAACCTAGTGCTGAAGAACACGGGCTATAAGAACAGTTTCAATCTAGGCCATATTTAACAACTTATCTCTTCATTTCTTCTACTGACACTCTTATGGCAAAGGCTGCCAATGAGCAACCTGTACATAGCCAAGCCCAATGGAGTCTTTTCAATCCACGTTTCCCTTGACCTCTTCACAACCTTTGAAACTATTGACCACTTTCTCCATGAAATCCTCTCCCCTCTGACTTCCATGGACCATTTGCTTTGGTTTTCTTCCTTTCTCCTTGGTTTTTCCTTTTCAATCTATCTGATGGCTCCATTGCTCTGCTGAATCCTTAAAGGCTGGTGACTTCAGTTATCACCTTTGGGCTGATACCTTACACATCCATGTCTATAGCCCAGTTCCTTCTCCTCCTCTAATGAGTTCCACATCTGACTATTTTCTGGACACTCTCCTGGGGGTCTCACAGACACATCAAACTCAAGATGTTTATAATGGCGCTGATCATCTCCTTGTCCCCAACACCTGCTCTTCTTCCTGTAAATCCAGCTCAGTTGCCAGCAGTCCTGGTGACACTCAGGACAAGCCTGAGACTTGGAATCATCCTTGATTCCTCCCACCTGAGCTGATCACCATCTCCTGGCAGCTACACCCCTTATTCACTGTGTCCCCCTTTCTCTGTACTGATCAAATGGCCCTGGTCCAGCCCTCCATCTTCTCTCACTCAGACATCTTTGCTTCCAATCTTGTCTTTCTTGAGAAGTATCCTCCACACAGGCTCTAGACTGAACCTTCTGAAGTTCCAATGTGCTCTTGTTACTTTCCCGCTTTACATCCTTCCGTGACTCCCCTTCACACTCAAGATACAGCCACGCTCCTCTATGTGACATTCATGTGTGTGTAGCTTCTTTCCAAGAATATGTGTTCCTTGAGAACGGAGACTGACTAAAGTGAGCTAAATGGTGGGACTGGGAGGATGAGACTCAGAAGACAGGAGAGTAGCAGGTTGCAATACTAGATGCCACGTTTACGTATTCCTAGCCAGAGCTAAAATCTTACCTCACTCTATGTCAGGAATATTTCAAATTTAAAAGCAATTCACACAACATGCAGGAATTTACTGTGGTCATGGACTCCAAAACAGAGCTCCAGGAAGGAATACAGAGGAAAAGTAGATATGAACTTCCATACCAAGGAAAAGTGCCTTATTGAAGAATTGCTTTCAGCATTATTTATGGTATGTGGAGATCCTGAGAAGTCATGGTACTTTTGAAGTCAGACAGTTTGAGGTATAATTGTTTCCTCTGTCACCTACCATCTGAGTAGCCTTGAGCAAATCAATATTGAACCTCTTTGAGCCCTAGAGATAACACCTACCCCACATGTTGCAAAGTGAAATGGTATAAATTACTACAAAGACCCTTACACAGACTTGGCCCTTGATAGTTGCTCAAGAAATGTTTGCTTTCTTCCTCTTACTTCTAATCAAATTTAAATTCTTGGCTCTCATTCAAAGATTTTAGAAAGAACCCTTTAACCTTCTGTTAATTTTCAAAATGCCCCAAGCCAATCCAAACCAGACAAAACAAATAACAAATGACCAAAAAAGATATTCAACAGAGAGATTCCTCACTTCCTTAGACAGTCCCTGCCCACAAAAGTAATGGTTCTTCTGAACTGTTTTATGCTTATGCCAGATATTTTATTACACATATATTTCTTTTTTATATCTTTCTGCCATCCCCCTTCACCAATATCACCAATATTGTTCTCTCTGGTGATTCCTTTTAAATCCTTAAGTGGTACCATGGTGCTGTTACTTGAGTCATCCTTCATTGGGTTCCTGTGACATAAAAAAGGCTAAATTAAATGTCAGAAGTGACACTCTATTTTCTTTGATAAATTGTAGAAATAAACACTACTTTATTTTTTTTCTTCTAGGGTCAAAAGAATGGACAATAAATTTGAAGCAGTGTTCCTCTTAAATTTGTTATATTTGTGGCCATTATTTTGAAATACAAAATAATTTTCATCTTCAAACAGTTTTTTCTGTGTTCTTATAAAATAAAAGTTGAGATAATTGTACATTTATGCCCTTTAGATTATCAACCTTGTTTTTTTCTGATTACATATTATGATTTTTAAAATGGAAATTTTATCATCATTGTCATAAAAATTTTTAAATCTGAAATACAAATTTCCAGTGAATGAATGTTTTCTTTAAATTCCTTTTGTCCCTGTTTAGTGTTTCATTAAACTATAATTCTATCTTACCTAAATTAAGCAACCATTTTGCTCAGCATTTCTTCATTGCCATTACCAAAGCAACTGTAGATCTTCAAACACAATTAAAACATAGAATAGTAGCCATAATGAGAAGGGTCTCCTGCAAGGGGAGAATGAGCCTCCCTCCTCGCTTCTCTATAAGTTGTCTATGGCACTCGTGACAGTTTAATAGTCAGAAGGGACCATAGCTGGGGCGCCTTGGTGGCTCAATCTATTAAGCATCAACTCTTGATTTTGGGTCAGGTCATGATCTCACGGCTCATGAGTTCAAGCCCCTCATCGGGCTCTGTGCTGACAGTGTGGAGCCTGTTTGGGATTTTCTCTCTCTCCCTCTCTCTCTGGCACTCCCCCACTTGTACTCTCTGTCTCTCAAAATAAATTAATTAAAAAAAATAAAATAAAATAAGAAGGGACCATAGCTGTCCTTTTGGCCAACTTTTCACAAATGTCCCAAGGTCTAAATGCCCCTGACAGCTCAACCATTCCCAAGAGGCAACCCCATTCAGCAGTTGAGTGGCTCTCAATTGAGAAGGCACAGCTTATTTGGGTGGCTGTAAGAGGTCTTGGGGCACCTGGCTGACTCAGTCAGTAGAGCATGCAACTCTGGATCCTGGGGTTGTGAGTTCGAGCCCCACATTGGGTATAGAGATTAGTCAACAATAAAATCATTTTTAAAAAATGTAAAAGGTCTCTTCTAATCTGGCCAAAGATTTGCTTCTTATATTCTCTATGTCATATATTCTTACATGTCTCTATGTCTCTATGCCCACAGGTCTTAATAATATAGCACAGTGGTTCTCAAATGTGATTCCTATGCCAGCAACAGCATCATCACTGGGAACTTGTATGAACTGAAAATTTGGGAGCTGGGTCCCAACGGTCTGCGTTGGGAAACCCTCCTCCAGGTGATTCTGATGCATGCTGAAGTTTGAGAAGCACCCGTGGAGCGTAATGGAAAGCAGGCAGGACTTCAGAATGAAAAACACCAGGATTCAGATCCTAGCCCTCTGGTCAGTTTAGGTAGGTAATGGGCTCGGTTCCTCCCTGGTCAAATGGAACTGATGAGGAGAGCTGATTCCTAGGCTTGTTGAGAGAATTCAGTGACACTATCTAGGTAAACCACATAGCAGAAAATCAAACACAAGAACAAAAACAGTGTCTAGTGTTGTTGATTCATTCAACACATTTATTAGATGCCTTTGAATATCAGTGTCTACGGAGTCCATTAATTTGAGAATGCACAAGTACAGAGTGAAAATTTTAGACGTAACATTAAAAAATTTTTTAATGTTTATTTATTTTTGAGAGAGAGCCAGAGCGTGAGTGGGAGAAGGGCGGAAAGAGAGGGAGACACAGAATCCGAAGCAGGCTCCAGGCTCTGAGCTGTCAGCACAGAGTCTGATGTGGGGCTCGAACCCGCCGACCACAAGATCATGACCTTACCTGAATAGACATAACATTTTAGACATATCATGGAAAAATATGATATTTAGAGAAGCTAAACAACGTGTTCCAGAAGACACAACTGAATTGCTGGTGTCTGGAAATCCTCTGGGTACCACTCAGACCTCAGCTCTGCAATCAACACATGTTCCTCTGTCACCTAAGAACCTATAAGACGTCTAGCTCTGGGCCTGGGACTTATCCGTATAGAGCCTGAATTAATTTTAATATTATTTGAACATTTTGAGCCAGGACTGAGTGCCCTGGCTATTTATTTATTTACTTCCATTCTACTTTCTTATTTGCATCCGTCTCTGTTTTGAAAGGGTTTAAGGTGACTTTTGGTCATTTTATCAAGAATTAAAGTTTCAGCTGCTATGGCACCAACCGTGGGGCCAGTGAGGTCCAGTGATTGCTTCCTGGAACTTTGGTGCTCAGCACCAAAGATCCCAAACACAGTTCTAAAGATCCCAAACTGATACACAAGTGAAAGAGTCTAATACCAAGTGCTTTAGGCTGACTGGAATCCCATGTAGAATGTGTTAAAAATTATATTCAGTTCTCAAGAAATATGTGGGGGTTATTTCTTGCCCTTGCTTTCACAAAGAAATGAGCAGACATTTTACTATGCCCTTGCCTGGGAGAACTAAATTTTTGGTTCATGCTCACCATCACATGCCAAAAAAAGGCTGCTTTACAGGCCTTCCGGAAGGAATAAGGCACCTTTACTTTAAAACAGCCTGTTTCCAGTTTTGTGTGGCTGATAATATTACTGGACTAGTGACAGAGGCCAAGGCAAGAAAATAGGCTGGGTTACTTATAACTCTTTGAATGTGGACACATCAGCTTGTGGGAAGGAAACTATTTAAAATGGGGCTTAGGGAAAGGGGGGAAAAAATCCCCTTTCCCCATATGAGATTCTTCCACAGTGTTGTCATGCAATCTTGAAAACCTCCATAGAACAGTGGATCACTCTCATTGGATATATGCAAATTATCTGAGACCCAGTGGTTTCCTGCCAGGCAAAAACTTATAATAACAGAGCAAGAATGCAATCTGAGCCCTTGCTTTCTGCAATCCCTGAAAGAACAGAGTCGTTCTTGACAGGGCAATTTCAGCCCTTGACATTCCAGGAAATAGCTTAATAATGTCATTTAGGCTGGGGTTGTAACCAATCCTAAGACATGGAGACACAAATGCCATATGTAAGATTTAAAATATCGGTTCAGGGACCATTATTCATTTTCACAGAGAGTTTAACAACAAAACACCGCCACAACAAAAACTAAGCCATGCATCCTAATTAAATTTAGCATTGTCCCCACTAATTAAACCCAATATGAGGAAACGGAAGGGTTCCTGTCCAGAAATTTCAGACACATCCTGAAGACTATTTCTTTTCCGTTGACTTTCCTAGGTACTAGGACCATGTCATGTCCAGGATGTGGTAACCAAACAAAACTGTTTTTTGATCATTAATATATGTCCAGAAGTGAATCCCATCTTGGGGCCTCACAGGCCTTTATGAGACACGCTGGCCTTTACATTTCAATGTGTTTCATTTTCTCTGGGTGCTGTACAGCTGAAAAAGGTTACAAGACTCAGGTTAAAAGTCAGGAAGTAGATCAGGGCCCCATACTATGACATCACTTTCTTGCAATGCAATGATGCAATGACATTTCCTGCAGGAAAATGATTAGAGTTGACAGGCAGCCTCAGTTCCCTGCAGTGGAAGGTGTCGGGCCTCCCTCACTCCAGCTCCTGCCTCCCTCCCTCCTGTCCCTTGTCTGGGGCTTCTCAGAGGCCAGAGAGAAAGAGAGACAGACCCAAGCCACTTCCATTTTGTGAAAATCCTGATATATTTAAAATGAAGGTGTGTTAGAATTTAGCTACACAACTTGTGGAATATATTAATTGTTAAAACAATTGACACTTTTAAACAAAATATATATACTTTTGCCATTTACAAAACAGTTTCTAGATCTATTATTAAAGGTGACATAGGGGCACCTGGGTGGCTCAGGTAGTTGAGCGTCTGACTTCTGATCTCAGTCAGGTCATGATCTCAGGGTCATGGAATTGAAGCCCACATCAGGCTCTGCACTGAGCGTGGCACCTGCTTGAGATTCTCTCTCTTTTTCTCTCTCTCTCTCCCTCTGTCCCTCTGTCTCTCTCTCTCTCTCTCTCTCTCTCAAATTAAAAATTAAAAAAAAATTTTTTTTAAGTGACATATAGGCAGAGCCACAAGGGTACATGCTGGCCAAAGGGAAGAGCAGGGATTAAAGTTGACTCACTCTCTGATCATCAACCCATGCTTGCTGGAGCGGTACGAGATCTTTTCCTGATTTACACAAATGTCTCCTCACTCACAATAGGATGTTTTGTAACAGACACAGGTTTAAGTTGAATGACGAGTCATTCTTCTGCTTTCAGTCCCCGGTGTCTCTATACCTGTAGGTGTAACATCTTTCAGGGGCATATCCAGAAGTGCACATTTTAGGACCTGCCTGATTATGAATGCTAGGCCAGTGAGTCTCCTGCCAGAATCACCCCAGCATGTAGAGAGCCTTTTGGGGGGACTTATAAACAAGTGCTGCTCGTGAGCCCCCACAGGCTGTGTGGGGCACATGGCTTGGTGAGTAGAGGCTCTGAGCAAGGCTTCGCCCTGGCTAGGTACTTTTATGTTCAAATTGTTGTACTGTAATGGCATTAATGGCCCTCAATATGGTGGACGCTGCTCTCAACTCCATACTCAGACAGAACTGCCCGGGCCCTTAACACCAATTTAGAGACCCGAATCAAGGCAAGAAGAATCTAAGGGCTGGCACCAATACTGGGACTCCACATCAAACTGTCCTTGTTTGTCCATCTGTGGCCTCGTAACTCGGTTCCTGGATTTCTGCCTCTGTGTGAGCTCTAGTGGCTGGGTGCCTGGTGAGTGCTGCCTGGGACTAAGCGTTGATTCCCTTGATTTACCTTACCATGCCTCTTCTGGAGACCTCAGGTCTGCCCCCATAAACAACAGAATGAGGACTCCAGACTTAGAAGCTTCTGTCATTTTTCTCCTGCTTGTCACCCTGCTTTGGGATCCTCTCAGGAGTTAATGGCATCTGCCGAGCAATGACTGCAGCTATGACGAGAGAACAGCTTCCTGGCACATCTTTTGTCTGTTTCAAAACAAAACTAAGGCTAAGGCACTTTTATGTCAGAAGAGAGTCAGCAGAAGTTTCTACTCCAAAAAAAAAAAAAAAAAAAAGGTTATGACTTCAGAAATGTAAAGTCTTAGGATCCCTGATGGATTTACATGCTGGAAGCAATGTTTCTAGATAATGCACTGGGTTTGCCAGACAGGTTTAAGCTCTCTGTGGCAGTTGGATGGATACGTGTCAGGGATGCTATGAGGCACGACTTACACAGAGCTCAAAAATTGGGAGTGCATCTATAAATCATGACACAGTAACTGGATAGAGCTTGCAGTGACAATATACTAGCTCTGGAAAAATTAGCAAATATCTCAAGGGCTAATGCATTTCTTTAGGATGAGTCAAAACACAAGCAGAGTTGTCACTCCTTTCCTTCACTACCCTCTGGGTGTTCTCTCAAAGGTGTAGGTCTTCATGAGTAACTGTTTCCACAGTCTCTCAAAGTATCAGTGGCTACAACCCGGGAAGCATGACATGCCTAGAAGGACTATAAAACTTAGATCACGGGCAAGAATGTAAAATGTCCGACATTACTGGGTTTTGATTACTGTGCCAAATTTGCATTCATACGCTATCTAATCACTCCTGTGAAGCAAATTCATTATTTCCTAGAGTTGAACTTACGAGGAAAAAAAGAATTTATTTTACATTTGGTATTTTTGTAGAGTCACAAGTTCTGGAGCCTGTATTTTTCACCATTTGAGTAACCCTTCTGCTTGCCCATACGTGTTGAAAGTGTCATTTAACCTGAATACACAGATCAGACTTGCTGAAGACTTTACCCTTTCACCTTGCTGTAGGCAACAAGAAAGATCAAAGCTTCCTGTATGTTTTAGGGATGACCCCTTCTTTGTTCCGAACACTTTTCACATCTCCTGTTTGTGGAAGCTTCTGCAAAGACTGATTATTTCTCCATTCCATAAATCTGCTTATTATAAGCAAGACTGCCATTGCCCATTTGGCCTCTTAGAAGAAGGAATTTACTGATGTGGACAGATACTTTATCATAGCTTTTTAAAATCATAGTATTTAAGGGTACCTGGGTGGCTCAGTTGGTTAAGGCTCTGACTTCGGCTCAGGTCATGATCTCACGATTCGTGAGTTCAAGCCCCGCGATGGGCTCTGTGCTGACAGCTCAGGGCCTGGAGCCTGCTTCGGATTCTGTGCCTCCCTCTCTCTGCCCCTTCCCCACTCATGCTCTGTCTCTCTGTCTCTCTCTTTGTCTCCCAAAAATAAACATTAAAAAAATTAAAATCGAATTTCCTTATAAAAAAATTAAAATCATAGTATTTAAAACACATATTTTAGGAAAAAGAATGGTCAGAATTAGATTTTTTTAAGTATTTATAATCAATATGCTATAATGATAAGGCTGAGATACAACAAGGAAAAAACTCATCTGTTGTCAATTCTGCCATGAAATAACCAAATGACTGACATACTTTATGTATTTTATTTCTACCTTAAATGACCTTAATTTATTTGTTAATTCATTAGTTCTTTTTGGTTGGAGTAGAATATAAAATGAACCATGATATATTATTTCATTTAGTTCGTTAATTTATTACTGATTAAGAATACATGAAGTGACTACCAGAGGACAAGGGACAATGACTTGTAGATTGAAATCTTCTAGTTCACAAAACAGAGATGATACAGAAATAAACACCATGAAGGTTACACGGGTTCAATACTTTCCAGGCTAAGGGCTGAAAAGCAAATCTTTTCACCTTTTTTGGTCTTAGTTTTCTCGTCTATAAAACAAAGGAGCCAAAATTAATCGTATGGTCCCTTTAGCTCTAAAATTCTGGGACTAGGGGCACCTGGGTAGCCTAATCAGTTATGTGTCCAATTCTGGATTTTGGCTCAGGTCATGATCTCACAGTTGGTGAGATCAAGCCTAGCATTGGGTTCTGTGCTGACAGCAAGGGATTCTCCCTCCTTCTCTCTCTGCCCCTCCCCCACTCATGCTCTCTCTCCCTCTTTCAAAAATATATAAACATTTTTTAAAAAACTAAAAGAAATACATGCCAGTGCTAAAAGCAAATTTAAGGGGTCCCTGAGTGGCTCAGTCAGTTTAAGCTTCCAACTTCCGCTCAGGTCATGATCTCACGGTTCATGGGTTCAAGTTCTGCATCAAGTTCTGTGCTGACAGCTCAGAGCCTGGAGCCTGCTTCCAATCCTGTGTCTCCCTCTCTCTCTGCCCCTCCCCCACTTTCACCCTGTCTCTGTCTCTCTCTCTCTCAAAAATAAACATTAAAAAAAAAAACTTAAAATGTTCAAACTCTCACAAGCTTTGTTTGTCAAATATCATAAAGAAGGTAAGCTCAAATCTGATTTACGACCACTGATGGGGAGGTGGACGCTATTACAGATATGGTGATCAATGAGAGGAAAAATATGGAGTTTGGCCAGAAGTAGGAGAAAATATCTCAGTGGAATAGACACACTGGGAGGGAGGGAGCCACAGCAGAGAGCTGAACAGCAAGACTGGGCTGAGTGCACTGCAAGTCTCAGATCAATCAATCAACAAGGATTTTATTCTGCTCAGGTTACTTTATTTGTTAAGGGATTCTTAAGGGGGCGCCTGAGATAACATGGCCAAGGATTATAAGCCATACTAAGTATAGAAGACTGTAAAAATATCTTAGCATCTAGCTCTATAAGACCAGTGAAAGAAGGACATCTGTAAGTAAAGAGGGCTTAGAAAATATTTTAAGAATGCTCTGAGGTTCAGCTTCAAACGGAGGGTCCTGGCTAAGGATTGTGAAGAAATAGCAGTTACAGACAGCCAGTGGATGATAACCAAAATGGAGTTACTCTCTCTCTAAGCAAAGACTGCGGACAACCACTATTTGGGGAGGATATTACCAAACTGTTGCAAGCAATTACTTTGGCTGCCAACCAAGGAAGCATCTTCACATGTCCTCAAGACATAAATGACACTTTAGTGACGTAGATAGATTGCCCGCACGACTCATTTCTCTCAGAGATAGAAAAATATGTGATGCCCTATAATGCTGTGTTCTCCACCATAATGAGAACTAGGTGAAGCCCACTGCATGGCCCTTTTTGCTCTGTTTGCCAGGAAGCTGGAGACAGAATTTAGACTCAATTTCAGGACCTACATTTAAATATCTAACCCACTGTTTTGAAATTTGTAACTTTTCACCTGATCTTTTGGGCTACCCAATTTTGCTATCTTTGTATCTTTAATTACATGCTGCCTCATTCTTTCATTAATTTCACAGATTATTTATAAAGCATTTACTATGTGCCAGGCACATCAGGAGGGCAGGCGGAATGTGGCTCTGCCTGCCAGGCAGGAGACTCTATCTCTGGCTTATGCTGTGTTTAGCTCTTAGGGCTTGGTGTTTATATTGGGGATACAGTTCAAGCATTTTCCAGATGAACAAGGGTTCTGGGACATATAGCTAGTTTTCCTAATAACTCACTCCATTTCATCTCAGTTAGGAGTGGATTTTTCCCCTGAGGGTCTTTGATCCTACAGCTGCAGACATTCTGGCACCAGGGAGCCTTAGAGGTCAAGGTTCCAGGACACACAGAGGTCAATGAAATCAGGGGACATCTTAGACACCACTGACAACCAACGGGAGTGAGCACTGTGGCTTCCAAGATGGATGGATGATGTCATTTGTGGTATAAATAAGTGTGTGCTTACCACGCTCAGACTGGGATCCAACAGGTGTGTCCCAGAACAGTGCTGTTTGGAAGAGACCCTCTGAGGAGAAAAGAGTCAATAAACTTCGTGCTTCCCTTAATCTAGGAAGTCTCTTTTTTTATGTCAGACTCCCCAAAATTGAGCATCGTGGAGTACTTCAACTTGAATCTCAGTTTCCCCGTCTGTAGAATAAACGAGCTGGATTTGCTAGGCTTCTAGCCCCTTCTAGCTCTAATCATCTGTCACTTTATGACCCATTTCTCCTTCCAGCCCTTTGGCTACACTGCTCTGCAAAGATAATCATCATTATCACTCTCTTCAAAAGCAATAAAACGCAATATGCAAATACAATGATAACACCTGTTTAATGGCAACACTGAAGGGCAAGCTTGAGACGTATTGAAAGATTATTGAGTTATAGCAAAAACTTGCTAGGTATGGTTGCTTTTCAAGATCATTTCCTTCATAGCGTATCCAAGGCAAATGGTTTACACCACGTCTTAATATACAGGTATATACGCACCCACACTCACATATTAGTACAGTGATGTATATATAATAAATGTGAAAAGAATCTGAGTAACTTGTGAACTTAGGAAATAGGTTACAAACTTTTTTATTAGTTTACAGACATTTTCATTTCATATCAGTGATTTGTATGTAAAACAAACATCTGGGAGTATAACAGACACAAATAAAAGGAAGACACAGTTTCTGCCCCAAAGAATTTACGATTCAGCAGAAGTACTTAATTTGATATATTTGATATTTGTGATATTTGAAATATGGACGTATGAAAGTTACACATTTATTTACAGTGAAATATCAATAGTGAGTACTACCCACTATGCTAAATGCTGATTGAAAATGGTAACTAAGGTCTCTGTGCTTTATACCCCTATCAGTTGGTTAAAAGGATACTTATTGGGCACCTGGGTGGCTCAATTAGTTAAGCGTCTGACTTTGGCTCAGGTCATCATCTCATGGTTCATGAATTCAAGCCCTGCATCGGACTCTCTGCTGTCAGCACTGAGCCTGCTTCGAATGCTCTGATCCCCCTTTCTCTCTGCCCCTCCCCCTCTCACACACTCTTTTTCTCACAAAAAGTAAGATTTTTTATTTCTTTTTATTTCTTTTTAATTTTTTTAATGTTTATTTATTTTTGAAAGAGAGAGAGACACAGAGCGGGAGCAGGGAAAGAGCAGAGAGAGAGGGAGACAAAGAACCCGCAGCAGCCTCCAGACTCTGAGCTGTCAGCATAGAGCCCAATGCAGGACTCGAACCCACGAGCTGTGAGATCATGACCTGAGCCGAAGTCGGATGCCCAACCAACTGAGCCACCCAGGTGCCCCAAAGTAAATTTTTAAAAAAAAAAGGATTCTTATTCACCCATCCATCCATCCATCCATTCATTCTGCAAACAATTATTAAATGCTTACTATGGCAAAAACACTGTAATAGGCACTTTGGAGGACAGAAGCATGATTTCTTAATGATTGCTGTCTTCAAGGATCTTAAAATTTAGGGGCAGTGAGCTAACAAAGCAGAATGGAAAAGAAGCATCAGTAAAGGGCCAGAGAACACTTGGAGGACAGAGTAATTAGTCCCAAAAGTTAGGACAGCTTCCTTAGTGGAGATGGTTCTGGGGCAAGAAAGAATGAAAGACATTTTAATGGTGGAGACAAGGGGGGAATTCATCTTCAGAAAGAGAGATCAGTGAGGACAGAGGCACAGAGGCATGAAAATGAATGCATGCTCTGGGAAGAGCAAGTAGCCTGGTATGGCTGGAGCATGGTGTCCAAAGAGAATAGGGAGAGATGAGGCCAGAAAGTTAGGATAGAGCCAGCACATGGAACACGTGCAATGCCACACTAAACCTACTGATTCTATTCAGCTAACAGTAGGCAGTCAATAAAGGCTGATAAGGATAAGAACAAATAGGAGGTGGATACATACGAGATACCGAACATGTAACTTCCGTAATGAACTACTGCTAAAGAGTAATTAAGGAGGGTAGGAAAAAAAGGTCTTCTAAATTAGGAGATTTAGGGGCTGCAGAGCAACAGGAGGAAGTCTTGCTCTTCATGAACACATTCTTTAGATATCAAAGTGAACATTTCTTACTCATGAAGCCTCCCTTGCACCCTGATTGAACCAGAGCTCTCTGCTGTGGAACCGCAGAGATTCTTGCACTTTTCATTCATAGTACTTCGCAGGGTTTGTAATTATACACTTGCCTGCATTTGATTAATGTGTGTGGCCTTCGTTGGACTACAAGCTCCATAAAGGCAGGGATTTTGTGTTTGTTTTGCCCTTCAATTTTACTGTAGGCTACTCAATATGTCTGACCCAGAGAAGAGACTAAAATATTTGATGAATGAATGAATGAATGAATGGAAGGAAAGAAGGAGGGAAGGAAGGAGAAAGAAAGAAAGAAAGAAAAAGAAAGAAAGAAAGAAAGAGAAATATGGGAATGGACACTGTTGGAGAAGAATACTGAGAAATAATATTTCGGAACTCATAACTAGGTGTGGTGGTTTTAAAATATGGCTGCAAAATTCTTTGACATTGCTCTCATCGAAAGGCGGGCTCTAGGGGCGCCTGGGTGGCTCAGTCGGTTGAGCGTCCGACTTCGGCTCAGGTCACGATCTCACGGTCCGTGAGTTCAAGCTCCGCGTCAGGCTCTGTGCTGACAGCTCAGAGCCTGGAGCCTGTTTCGGATTCTGTGTCTCCCTCTCTCTGACCCTCCCCCATTCATGCTCTGTCTCTCTGTGTCTCAAAAATAAATAAACATTAAAAAAAATTAAAAAAAAAAAAGAAAGGTGGGCTCTATAGCATTTGCCATTGAATCTGAACAGCCTTGTGACAAACAGAATGCAGTGAAGATGAGGGTATCTGATTTCCAAGGCTAGGTTGAAACTACTTGGTTCTCTTAATATGATCGCTCTGGGAGAAGCCAGCTACCATGTAAAAAAATTTGACCACCTTGAGACCACCAGGCTGAAGAATCGACCTTGCTGGACGTTCCAGTTGATATCGTGAACTCATCTCTGCCAAAACATGTGACTCAACCTGTCTTCAACCTTTGGGACCTTCTCATCTGCCAGCTGAGTACCTTTGAGTGACCTTAGTAATTTCTTGGAGAAGCAAAAGAATTGTCCAGCTGAGCCCAGCCTGAATTAGATAGAATCTGTTTGCACAATAAAATGGTTCTCGTTTTATGCCAGTCGATTTGGGATAATTTGTTACTAGCAGTAGTAACTGGCACATCAACCAAAGTCTCAATAGAATCCTCTCCAATCACCGCCCGTAGCAGTTGAGGAAACTGAGATCCAGAGAGATTAGCTTGTTTAACCATGTTTCTAAATTGGCAGCGGTAAAAGAGAGGAGGCCTAGGAACTAATCTTCTGACCCTCAGGCCACTGCCTTTTCCTTTCTAATATATGATAATGCATCAAGAAAAACTTCTGTTTAATTATATGCAGGGTGCAGAGAACAACTCTTTGTCATGCCACAATTTTACCCTATTGATGCTTTCTTCCCATTGATAATTAAATGGATTAGTCAAACTCCTTGACATATAAACAAAAAAGCGAACTGTGGCCTCCCTTGTGTGAAGCTTACAAATGTCGATGATGTGTGGACATTTGAATGCAACTACCTCCCAATTAGAGGAAGAAGCATGCTCAAGTATATAAGACACAATAACATTTCTTCTCAAGTTTGTGGCATTCAAACTCTTCGCTGACTAGGTTTTCAAGGCTGTCAGTTCCAAATTCACTGAAAGATCTTTCCTGCTGAAAGAAAAATGCCGCCTCTATTAATATCAACCTTTTCCTCTGCAGAACACTTGCTTGCTGGTGATTTATTATGGACAAGCTGCTTCCTGTTCCTTTTGAAAGTTAAGATTCTTTTTTTTTTTTTTTTTTTTTTTAAATTTTGCAAGTAGAAGAATTCCCCATCTCTTGTGCCCAGGGCAATTTAGTTAAGGCTAATCTTCAGGACAGAGTTTGGGTATTTACAACTCACAAATTGATGCTTCCCCATACCACACAAAAGAGAAAGGGTCTGCTGCTGTATCTGATGTCAACTGGGAACTAATCCAAAACACAAATAAGGAAGACCAACTCATGCAACGTTTACGGGAAAAATTCTTTTGGATTTTGGAACTTTGCAATTATAAAGATGGAAAATTTTTCCCTTAAAAAGATCAGAGGTTAATTATCCTTTTGTTCGTGATAATTTCATTATTTTTAAAGAGACTCTGAGGAAAACAACTAAATAATCTGATGCGTATGCTCTCCATTAACTGTATCTCGAAGACAACTATGTACACGGATGACTCAAAAGTTCATGTTTATCTTATTACATTTTTCCTATTCCTACAGTGAAACCCATGAAAAGTCTAAAGAAAGACAAAGTCAAATTCACTTTTATTCAGAATTTTCATAATCACGGCTTCACAGGTTTTAATAAATGTTAATCTGTTTTAAATCCCACTCCTCCTGATGTAGAAGATACTGGAGTAGAGCGTGGCTTTAGGTAATGTTAGGTATTAGGACTCTCTCAGTTGCAGATGCCAGAACACCCAATTCAGACTCGTTTTAACAAAAAGTGGAATTGATTTGCTTACATAACAGAAAAGCACAGACTTAGAAGGCACCTTGGGCACAGCCAGAAGAGGGGGCACACTGGGGCTAGGCTTCCACCTCCAGACTGTCCCTTTCGCTCTGTTTTCCTCAGTGTTGGTTGGCACCTTTCTCAGGCTGAACCCATGTAATGGAAAAGATGACCACTGGCAGCTCTCAGCTCACATTCGGCCAGCTTCCAAGCTCAGCAGAAGAATTCTGGGTCACTTCAGACACAGGCCTGGGATTGATCCTGTCTGGTCCCTCTTGAGTCACGTGTCCACCCTCGTGGAATTCTCCTCGGCTGCACCTGTAAGGTACTGAGGATGGACTTACGGACTTACCACGAGTTGTAGTTGGATTTGAGCATAACTTATGTTTAAATAAAATCTTTGCCTTAAAGTAAGTGTATAAAATGGCATGCCAAGGGATACAGCGAAGCTTTCCAGAAACTCTGCCTTTCTTTTAAGCGATTTTCCCATACATATCTCACCTCCTTTTCAATACCAAACTTATCAAAAGCTGAATCTATATTTGCTTCTTCCCCTTTCTTGCCACAATCCTCCTGCCATCTAATCTCACTTCTCTGCTCAAATGCCATCAACAGCCAAGTCCAATGGCGTCCTTTTGGACCTCCTCCTGCTTGTCCTCTTGGCAGCATTAGACATTCTGAGCCACTCCCCTTTTTCTTGGACCTCTCTATTCCTACAGCTCACGCTCCTTCTTTTTCTCTGATAGATTCTTCTTGGTTTTCTTCACTAGCTTCTGCTATGTTCCACATGCCCCCAAACATACCTGTTCTCCAAAGTTTGGTCTGCAGCCTTCATTTCCTCTAACCTTATCATCTCTCACTGGGGCCACTTCATTCAGTTCCATGGCCTCAACCTTCTCCTACCTGATGTAGACTTTAGGATCTAAGTTTAGTCTTCTGTCTGCTCTTAGGTGTGAGACAATAATTTCTGAGTGTTCCTCTACACTTTGATGTCTGTCTTAGTCTGTTCCGGCTACTGTAACAGAATACCATAGACGTAGTGGCTACAACCAATAGTTCTAGAAACTGGAAAGTCCAAGATTAAGGCACCAGGGGATTCAGTATCTGGTAAAGACCCACTTTCTGGTTCATAGCTGTCTTCTCACTGTGTCTTCACATAGCAGAAGGGGTGAAGTCACTCTCTGAGGTCTCTTTTATAAGGGTGTTAATCTGGAGCACCTGGGTGGTTCAGTCAGATAAGACTTCGGCTCAGGTCATGATCTCGCAGTTCATGAGTTTGAGCCCCACATCAAGCTCGCTACTATCAGTGCAGACCCTGATTGAGATCCTCTGTCTCCCTCTCTCTGCCCCTCCTCTGCTCGTGCTCTCTCTCTCTCTCTCTCTCTCTCTCTCTCTCTCTTAAAAATAAACATTTATAAGAGTGTTAATCTTATTTATGAGGGCTCCATTCTCATGACCTAATCACCTCCCAAAGACACCCCCCCCCACCTCCTAAGACCATCACCTTGGGCATTAGAATTTTAGCATATGAATTTGAGAGAGGGCACATTCAGTCTATAGCAATGCCCTTCCATCATCAGAAACTCAGTATTTCCAGAAGCAAATTTATTAATTGACTCCCTGTAGTCCTCCATGCCCTACGAAGTGTCACAACCATTCTACCAGGTGATCATCCGGGGTGGAAGAAAATGGAATAATTTTCACTATTCACTTTCAACTCATATCCAATTGGACCTCCAAAGACCCCAGCCTGCACTTTTCTATGACAGCTGCCACTGTTCTAGTTCATAGCTTCACCCACTCTTCCCTATTACAATAACTTCCCAGCATCTTATTTTTTATCTAAACCATCTTACTGAAAATACATATTGTTTACTCTCAAAATTGTTCATTCCATCCCATTCTCTAAGTTCAAAATACTTTGTTTGCAAGGCTTTCTATCACTAAACTCAACCCTTCTTGTTAACCTCATCTCCCATATGTTCATTTTAGACATTCTCTCGTTGAGCCACACCACCCAACCGTTCACATCTCTGCTCATGTCATTTCTTCAGTTTCAATAATGTTCTTCCTTCACCTATCAATACTCTACTCATCCTTTTAAGATCTGCTTGGGTAGACAACAGTGTGGTTCTCCTCCTGCTAAACACATAGTAGATTGCACTCTTCTCAGTCCTTTGCATCCAACAGTTATGTCACTTGGTTTGGCCAGTGAAATATAAGTACAGTGCCATATGATACTTCTGGACAGAAGTAATATAATTTAGAGTGAGATGGGATATTTTTTCTTTCTTCTATTTATTTCTTTTTCTCTTTCTTTCTGCTTTTCTTTCTTTCTTTCTTTCTTTCTTTCTTTCTTTCTTTCTTTTTTCCACTAAAGTGATTGGCAATGTCCCTGATGATGACTGCTCTGATGGTCTAGAATAAAGACGGTCTAGAATAAAGCTCCCACTCAAACCATGATAGACAAGTAACATGAGCAAGAAATACATGTAGGTTGTCTTCATGTAAAGCCTGACTCCATTTTTTGATGTTGGACTGCTGATATCTTTTAACCTCACCCCCCCCCCTTCCCTTCTGTTCCACATCTACACAAGCTGATTAAAAAACCCTGGGTGCACCTTTCTTTGATGCCAGTGGGCAGTTCAGACCATGTAAGCCCCTTCTTGCATGAAGGAATACTCACTCTGGCCTATCTTCTAATTATTATAAAAATCTAAGGCTAGTCTTCTTTTCTTGTTCCCTCAAGCTTCCCAGAAGTTTCTTGTTCCCAGAAACTTCACTATGTGATAAGTCTTCTCATATCATCTTGCTATATGTGTGGCATTATTAATCTTAACATCTGAACTAAATTTGGGGTGGGAAGCCCCATTCTACTTTTGAGAAATGACCATTATAATTTGGGGTTTGAGGTTTGGTTTCCTTTGCAGAGGCCATAGCTGGGGTGCTACAAAGTGCTATTTCTTGATCTGTGTGTTCAATATATGAGATTGTTCACTTTGTGAAAAATTATTGGTTTGTATGCTTATGATGTGTATGCATGTATGTGTGTGTGTGTGTGTTCTACTACAGTAAAAGATTACTTTTAAACATTTATTGAGATTATCCTAAGATAATTTCAACCTTGTTTTCTTTATCATTATCTCAGTATATGTATTGAAATGAGGTAGTGTGTACGTATGTATATGATGAAAAGGTAGTTAATGATAGAAGAAGAAAACAAGCTTTTGAAAAGGAAGCTAATTGTTAAGAAAGGCAGAATGACATAAATTCTAAATAGAAGTACAAGCAATATTCCTTTGTAATTACAGAAGGAGAATATCATGTAAAGCTTCAGAGAGAAAGTGGAATTATTGGTAGTGCATCAGTCAGAGTGGGCAAGATTATGCTGCATAACCACTGTTTCCATTACCATCAGTGAGTCTTGCCTGTCTGTGAAGTTCATATAAATATAATTTTACAGCATAGTTTCTTTTGTGTCTAGCTTCTCTCACTCAGCATTACATTTACAAGATTCATTCATTTTGCTGTATGTGTTGGTAATACATCCCTTTTTCTTGCTCTGTAGTATACCATTGCATGAATATACCCACAATTCATTTCTCCATTTTCATATTGATGGTCAGTTTTTGGCTGTCATAAATAATGCTGCTATGGACATGTCTTTTGCACATATATGAATTCATTTCCATTATGTATATATGCAGGGGGGAAATAATTTGGCATATGATATACATATGTCTTGTTTTAGGAGATACTGCTAAACTGTTGTCTAGTGTGATTATACCAACTTACATTTCTACCAGCAGTGTGTGTTACTCTGTATCTTTGTCAGCTCTTGGTATTGTCAGTCCTCTTAATTTTAGCCATTCTAGTAAAAGGGTAGTGAAATCACCTATGTTCCCTGATGGATAATATTTACTGGCCATTTGATTACCTTCATTTGTGACACCTCTGTTCCAGTCATTCGCACATTTTTCTATGTAGAAAAAGACTCAGACTGGATGGTCTGCTTCATTTCTTGTTGATCTTTAGAAGTTCTTTAAATATTCTGACTCTGAGTCATTTGTGAGTTCTATGCATTGCAAATATATTCTTCTATTTTGAGCTCACCTTCTTATTCTCTTCATGGTAACTTTTGATGACAAAAGCTCTTAGTTTTATCAATGTCTAATAAATACATCAATCTTTTCTTTTTTTGTTATTATTTTCTATGCTCCATTTAAGAAATAATTCTTTACTTCAAAATCACAAAAACATTTTCCTGTTATTTTCTAGAAGCTTTACTGTTTTTCCTTTTACATTTAGTTCTACAATCCATCTGGACTTGCTTTCTTAGTACAGTGTGAGGTAAGGGGTCAAGATTCATTTTTCACATATATATACATATCCAATATAGGTATGCACATTGACTCTTGGTATAATTTAATCCATTAAACACACCAATTATTTCTCAAATCTCAATTTCTATAAGGTTATTATATCATTCTTGAGGTTCCTGAAACACTGCCTATAAAGCGGCAACCTCTGTTAAAAACTCCTCATGGTTTCCTGAAATCATTTTATTGGTAGTGAGTGGGGAGAAACCATTATGCCTCCTTACCACTAGTCCTAGAGATTAGCAGGTTGGCACTGCCTCCCTAGCCAGCAATTTCAAGGCTTTCAGGAGATAACAATAATTTTTGTCCACCAAAACAAAAATTGTTTGTCCTTCTCTCTTGGTCCTATCAGCCCACCAGCACACATATATACTTTATCATAAATTAAGTTCCATTCTCTGCCATGGTATTTTGGGAACATACTTTTTTTTCTCGAGTTTATGAGTCCTAGTAGTCTACACAGAGTGAGTACTCAGCAAATAGTGGACCACCACCTATCACCTATGGGAAGATGTTCTCTTACCTCCCCAGGCGATGACCCACAAGGAGCCACTAGATGTAGCTGTGGAAGGGCCACGGCCTGTCTCTGGATAAAACTGCCCAAGTTCCTACTCCAGGTCTATTTCCCAGGATCAGTGGGACCACATGCAATTCCCCTAACCATCCAAAGCTCAGTCTCATTCATCTGCTCACTCGGGTAGTAATACTCTAGTATTATCATGGGCTTTGTGTTAGTATATGATAGGATTGTTGTGCAGAATATTACATGCAAAGTGGTTGTATCACTGCCTCTCATATAGTCTGCACCTAATAAATGTCAACTACTATTATTTCCTGCTATTAATGCAGAAGCCCAACTAACTAATCCGCATCCTCGGGGCCCTTCACAAAATGAAGTTTAGAAAACTGTTACAAGGAGGTGAAATGCTGGTTTTTACTAGTGTGCATATAGCCAAATGCCCCACCATAGGTTCTCAGGTTTCTTCCTCACAACCCAGAGATACTTTGAAAAAAGAAAAAAACAAAACACTATCTTTAATGTCAACCTTTTCCCAGAGATAGACAGACTGAAATAAATAGGTAATAAACATGCCAGCAATGAAATGAAAAAGAAATGTATTCTTTGGTTACAGTCTCCTTGGATTATCATAGTGACATTGCTTTAGGGTGTCACTTCCAAAATGACTTTTTCACTTGACTCTAAATTTCCAGGGAAAAGAAAATGCTCCCTAATTGAATAGGCCCTTAATGGCATGTGGCGGGGGGGGGGGGGGGGGGCATGTGGGGCAAAAGAATAACTATAGTTATCAAAAATAAGTCAATATTAAGATTATAAAATCTCTTTAATTAGTATAATAACAGGGATTGAAGGCCATATCTCTAAAGACTTGGCTTTATGCAGGTGTAAGATAAATTTAGCTATCAGAAAGCCAGAGACAACTTTCACTCTTTCTTCCACATAAAGCCTAAGAATTATTGTGAACTTATTTGACTAAAGTAACCAAAAAATCTTTTCTCAGAGAATGAAGGAGACTGGCTACTTCAAATAAGAGCACTTTTTATCTCTTCCTTAGAAGTAACTTTTGAAATACTGTGTTTTGCTCGATTTGATCCTTTTTCTCTCCAAATATATCCAGGGTTCCCAACATCTACCTGATGAACAGTTTCAGAGATGAGGCTAAGACTATCTGAGCTGGGGAGACTTTATTAAGGGTGCAAACTTCTCTCCCTCTTAAAACATTTCTTGATATATAGAGAAACAGAGGAAGGATAGGAGCTAACTCTCCATCCAGCTTTTCCAGAGCCCCACTAAAGAGGAGTTTCCTTTAAAACCTGGTGAAGGTGATTCAGGGCTAGTGAACTTGAAAAAGGGTGGGATTTTTTTTGCTATATTTGGCTTGTGGGCCAAGAATTTAAATACTGACAGGCTCAATATAATGCTTCATCAGTGATGTTTAAGTGAGAGGCATACAACCCTGATCCACATGCAGGTAAGCAACAACCTGAACAGCAGGCATATCTGAGCAGGGATAGTAATGAACTTGGATAAAAATCCATTTTCCTAACAGTTGTACCTCTCCAGGTGCAGTCCATCTCCCAAGAGGGAAACCAATCACAGCACAAGAGGCCAATCAGAGCAAAATAGCATTCCCAAGATGGATTTCTTTGGTGGCATGCAAAGAAGCATGTATGAATCACCTGGACAGATCTAGAGAAGAAAAAAACATCTAAGGCTCCAGGTCATTCCAGGTCACTTACTGAATTCAGGAGTGAGAAGTCAATAGGATGGCGTCCTGGAGCTGGTCTCTGGAAACAGATTCGGGGAGAGCTGGTCACCTCACCAATACCCTCCACACAGCACCAGTAGTCTGACCCCACCCCCCCTTGCCTCTCTCAAACCGTAAAATCATCTCACATAAAATAGAAACCATATCGCCTAAAAAATGCGTTTAGCAAAGGAGAGCTTTGTTCATTAGCTTTTTAAATTAAGGTTTGATTCTTTGGCTACTGTGCTGAAAAGTCTCACTGTAGCTTTATACGGGCCTCTCCACCACAAAATGATGTTCTTCACACACTACGTTACTCAAAACTTCTTTGTTCAGTATTATTTGATTAAAGTACCTTCTGATGTCTTAACAAATAAAAACCATGAACCGAATACTTCTCCCATCCTACAAATCAGTAGATAATGGTAGCTCTAGGATTGCTTTTCCTTCAAAATTAGAAAGGAAACATGGATAACATTGTCCCCTCAGGAATTGTGGAGCATTAATACTGGAGCAGTACTAGTAACATACTATTAAATTTCAGGCAAGCCACTTAACCTCTCTGCCCTTTCTCCATCTGGAAATTCAGAAGATAAGTGGCCTACATCAACAATGCTATTTCAAAGGCAAACTGGTAAAAGATTGGTAAGCACTTTACAAATATTAAGTGCTCCATAATTACTGCTTGTTGTGACAAACTCTATTTTAAACTCATCCAGGATACAATATATATATATATATATATATATATATATTTCCCTGTCTTCTAGTCTAGGCTGAACGGTATGATCTGGACAAAAATATAGCAAAAAAGAAAATTAATCCTTACTAGATCTTTGGCTGCTATGAAGAAGGGTGCTCTTGAGAGAAATTTGAAGAAGCAAATTTTGATATATTGAAGGGGGATGTGAAAGCACAAATAATGCTACTCCAGCAACTGATTCCTTCTTTCCCTGTAACCGGTTCAACACAGATCTCCAAATTTCTCTTTTGTTAAAATACGTAACTTGAAATAGATACTACAGCTAGGGTGGATATTTTGCCTATTAAGTGTAAGGCGTTATGACAAGAGCAGAAGCGGAATTATCCTCAACCTGAAATCACACAAATTTGAACCTTGCAGGAGTTCTGTTCTCCTTAAAGAAAAATGTGGATGCATGAAGATTGTTAAACCTTCCTCTTCTTTGGGCCTACAAGGTGGTCTTGCAAAACATGTTACTTTCACAAACTGTAATCAATTAATTAATTAATTTTTAATCAATTAAGTATTTATTGACCACCTACTACTATCTGTAAAGTGCTGTGCTAAGCTCCCATGTATGATATAGTTTAAGACAAAACAAAACAAAACAAAAGAACAAAAGATAGTTTCTCTTGCTCTTAAGAGCTCTGAATCTAATTGGACAGATAAGATATACACATGGGGCAAGATAAGTGGCACCATGAGACTGTCATTGATATGAGCCAAATGGCTAGTTCAAATAGTAAGTGAGAGACCAAGGGGGCAAACTGTCCTGGGCTGGGATGGTCAAGACAGGCTTCTGAAGACAAGCAGGATTAAGCCCTGGACCTTAGTGTATTGAGTGGGGCGGGAGGCAGGGGATTGAGAAGACTTCATTTAAAGATGACCATGCGAAGTAAATGAAATGAAGGTTGAAATGTAAGCCAATTGTACCAGTTCTCTTCTGTCTCTCTTTTTCTTTCTCTTTCTCTCTCTCTCTCTCTGTCTCTCTCTCAGGCACACGCACACATGCATGTAAAATATAAGGGGAGAAAGTGCTCAGAGGTAAGTATGCCATACTTTTTGGCCTTTAAATATTAAACAGACTTCTATTGTACTTATTTTTCCTCCCTTCTCCCTCCTCCTCCTCTTTTCCTTCTTCTTTAGCCTTAGTCTACCTAGGAATTGGAGTACCAATCACTTTCAACTGTCCTGAGGCACTACGAAAAACTATAGAAATTCTCATGTCTGCTTCTGGAGAATTCCAAGGCTCTGGGTCTCAGAACCACAGAATCCTATCAACAAAGGAGCTTTAAAGGCCACGTAGTGCGGGGCTCCTGGATGACTTATTTGGTTAAGCATCTGACTCTTGGTTTCGACTCAGGTCATGATCTTGCAGTTGGTGAGTTCAAGCCCGGCATAGGCCTCCAGGCACTGACAGTGGGGAGCCTGCTTGGGATTCTCTCTCTCCTTCTATCTCTACCCTTCCCCCGCTCATGCTGTCTCTCGTGCGCACGTGCACTCTTTCTCAAAATATATAAATAAACTTTAATTTTTTAAAAAAATAATAATAAAATCCACTTAGTTCATGCTACTCTGAAACAAGCCTGACACTGAATCCTTGCAGCAATCACGATGACACTGTGGCCCATCCTGAATATGGTTTCAAAGCTGTCGGAAGAAAATACCCCTGGGGACCCTTCAAACTACGTTGTGCAGAAATTAAATCTAAGACTCTCAGATTGTGATCAATTTTTTTTTTTTTTGCCATTTATCATTTGCATGAACGCATTATAAATCAGTGAGTATTTTGGTAAAATGCTGATGACATCAGTTTGAAGATCTAATTTCAAATTCAAGACAGACTGCATGCAGGTCAGCCGAAACTAGTTGCATACATGGTAGTGTCCTGCTTGATTCTCGTCAGTGGACATCAAGGAAGAACAGGAAAGAAGGAGGGGAAAGAAGGAAGAGAATGCCTTTAATTAAGGGCTTCCCCTAGGAAATTACCCAAAGCGTGAGTTGAGGTGCCAAAGAGTCCATGTTGCATATTTAGATTCATCTTCTGTTATACTTACCAATGACAGCCAAGTCAGCTTGCTGGGCATTTAAATTAGGGGAACAGTAGTTTGCTTTTCCAGGTTTAACTATCTGACAAGTTGTACTTAGACTTGACTGACTGTGTCATATTCTTTCCAGCCACCCCCCCAACCCCCCCCCCCCACACACACACACATCCACACAGAGGGAGACTCTTACCTCCACCACATATTATATCTAGGGGGATTCTAATCTAGAAAACGAAGAAACTGGGCCTCTTCCCTAGAATAACAGAAAACTAGCATTCACCAACAATAGACAAGTTACTTTTTATAAATCATTCTGTTGTAATAATTGTGTTCTCCTATGTAAGAGTTTTTCACAAAAATATGTCTTTTCTCCTTAAGCAAAGCATTTCAATCCTCAATGGGAGATTTGTGGATCATTGTGGTTTTAAGGACAGTTTACAAACTGGCATAACCCTGGATACAAGTTTTGAACAAAACTCAGGGATGTTTAGGAGAAGCCTTTCAAGTTGAATTTTAGGGGCACCTGGGTGGCTCAGTTGGTTAAACGTCCAACTTCAGCTCAGGTCATGATCTCATGGTGCGTGAGTTTGAGCCCAGCATCTGACAGCTCAGAGCCTGGAGCCTACTTCCGATTCTGTGTCCCCCTCTC
The DNA here is from genome assembly GCF_016509475.1 of Prionailurus bengalensis. NCBI lineage: Eukaryota > Metazoa > Chordata > Mammalia > Carnivora > Felidae > Prionailurus > Prionailurus bengalensis. The sequence continues at coordinate 94,983,254 of NC_057350.1, read as the reverse complement.
TTTGTGCCCCTCCTCCACTCGCACTCCCTCTCTCTCTCCCTTTCAAAAATGAATAAACATTAAAAAAATGTTTTTAATTGAATTTTAGCCATTTGTATTGCAACATTTGGAAAAGTAGTCTGTTAAAATCCAGAATTAGGCCTGGTCATTTCCATAACCTTTGGTAAAAACTAAGAACTTTACTATAAATGAATGTTTCTTTCTAACTATTAATTTATTGGAATTAGCAGTTTTTTGTCTTAGAAAAATTCAATACATGAAACTAAAATAGAAAAACCAAGAGATGGTGTCATTCAATCAAGCAGGATCAAGCAGCACTTTTCATTTTAAAAACGTGGTCAAAAATAATTGAAGGAATTGTCATTGTTATGTTACTAACATGTTCATTTCTGTATCAATCTTTTCTTTAATTCATTTATTTGCCAAAAAGTATACTCCTTATCTCACTGCAACACGGTGAGATTCTCCACACATCCAAAGAGTTTGTAAAACTGTTTTTTCTTTTTTTTTTTCCTTTTTTTTTTTTTAAGGCAACTCTCCTGAAATGCCTAAAATGAAAGGGAGTTATTGATGTCTTCCAGAACTTTAATTGCAAGAACAGCTTTATCTCCCAGGCAGACAGACACTACACAAATGTTTGGTTTACCCCGTATCACACAGTTAACAAGGCTCTTGTAGGTTCAAGGAAAACAGATTGTAAGGCTTTGCCAGGAGGACTTAACATTCTAGGGGGGAGAAAACTGACAGATAATTCTGAAGACAGTGAATTTTAAAATAACCTCAACTTAGACATAATCCTCTAGGAAAAGGTAGAGTGTGGAATGGGAGTTTTTAGAAAAGATGAGAATGGGTGTAAAAGGCAAGGAAAGAAATGTGTTGTTTGTTTGTTTGTTTGTTTGTTTTTTTAACTCTTGTACAACTAGTGCAAGCATCCTAAGAAGATGGTTTGTGCATTGTGAGGGCCCTCATTTCCGACCTAATAATCCAATCTTCCTTAATTCAAAATTGTTCAAACTGTAGAAAGAAAAAACCTGACGAAAATAGTCTTGCACCTAACTTGCCTGTTTCAGTTGAATGCTAAGTCTACTTTTCAACTAAGATTTAAAAACGTAGTTTTCCTGTGCGTGCTGCGCAGGCGCGTTCCCCGCACTGTCCTTGCCCCACCACGGGACAGAAGGTAACAAAGTGTCTTCACATGCTTCTTCTGAGTGTACATCCCGTCTGCGTTTACTAACTTGCCAATGGGCTTTGTTTGTAAGGAAGTTACGAGACTGACATTTATGGCTCTCCAGGCAAAAGAGAACAAAAAGAGGAGATTCCGCATCTTAAATCTGTTTACCAGCTGCTGGAAAAGGTCAACTTTGGGCACCAACAGCTCATACAAAATCCAAAGGTATCCGAGCCGGCCCTTCCCCATTTCTCATGTGGGGCTGTAAAACACAAAAGCTGCACAATACCTGCCAATAGACTGACTGCCAGACTAAATTAAGGCATGGTGAAGAAATTACATGTGCTTCTGTGAGAAATGGAGTCTTGAAAGACCAGTTCTTTGCTCACATCCCATGAGTTAAATTGCTTAAAAGCAGACATTGTGGTTATGGTTCCCCGCCATGTGGTATTTGCTGAGCTCTCACTGGATATCCTAAAACACTTAAGCCTAAAGGGTTTAAGATGTCTTTGGAGGCCATAATTTGGAGAGAACAACTTTATCTTTGTGGGAGACACAGGACACAACCCAAATGTTTGTTAGATTCCTTCTCTTTTTCTTGACGAGCTTGTCACACAGTTCTCAAGCAAATGGTATGGGAAAGTAAATGATTTCGTGGAGAAGAATCACTGTGGTTTACCAATGCTAAGGCTAGAGGCTTCAGTCAGGTGACACTCTAGGTTCACAGAGAATTGAAGACAAGTTGAACATAGTTCCTCAAAAGTCAGTAAGATACGGGTCATATACCTTGACACTGGATTTGTAGGGAAATGCCAAGAAAGTTCAAAGGTGGGATTTGTTACAATGGTAGAGGGGTAAATGTTCCAGGCAAATGGGAGAGAGATGGCAGGAGAGGTCAGCAGGTACCTACAAAGGGATTTTCTAACCCAAGGACTACTCTTTAGAGAATTTTCTCTTCTATTAAAAGGACTACTTGGGCCAAAGAACTAAGAGGGGGTAGACAGAATAGTAGAATTTTCAAACAGACAGAAATGTTGAAATATGCATAAACCACACATGGATCATCTCATCTCTGCTTAAAATCCTCCTTGGGTTTCTTCTCACTTCTCTTCATGTGAAACCCACGGCCTGGTCCCCATCCCTGCCCATCTCTGCAACCTAGTCCCACAGGACAGCCTCTCCAACTTCACCCCACTCCCACCCCCACCACGCCCACCCCGCACTCCCTCTGCTGGTGGTCCTCATGCTCACCTACGTTGTCAGTCTCAGGGTCTCTGCCCATCATGCTGCTTTGACCTATGCTCTTTCTTTACCTCTCTGATGGACCCACCATCATTTGTAATTATTTCATTTAGTTGTTTATTTGGTTTTGGTCTACTTGTACTATCCAATAAGCATCTTAAAGTCAAAGACCATGTCTTTCTTGTTCTGTTTTATTATCAGGGTGAATCACAATACCTGGCACCTGGTAGGTGCTACACAAAAGTTTGTTAAACAAAATAATGCAAATGAAGGCACTGAGGTTAAAAGAGATCATTTCCTGGAGCTCTCCCATACCTTTAACAGCAGAAGTTGGCTGGCCACTCAGATTTCCTGAGAAATCCTGGTTTCCAGGGGGATCTGGAATACTCTCAGGTAAGAGCATCAACATTTATACAGAATTTATGACTTCAGGTGACATTTATCCTTGAATGATCTTTTGGAGAGATCATTCAAGAGAAGAAGCTTTGAGAACGAGACTGAGTGAAGTCACCTGCTCTAGGGGTATTCAGAGTGCGAACTGATGCCCTTGACCACACCCCACCACCCCCCACACCGACTTCCGGGTTTCCTTTCTGTCTCTTGTCTTAGAATTACTCTCGAAGGCTATGGTTGCTGGTCTTCACCCTCTGGTTTTCCTTCTTTTCTTATTTCTAGCACATGCTCTGTTCCGCCCTTTGGAATGTCCTATCTATATGCCCAGACCATTGCTTGGAGGTGAAATTGCAGCTCTTCATTTCTCGTGCTTATTTGGGGGGTGTGGAGAAGTGAGATAGAAGAAAGAGGCAAGAGATTAAATAACATTCTCTTGTCAGCTAAGATATGAATCCAGCCATTTATTAGATGTTATCTTATGCTAGGAAGAAGAAGACACTTTATTGATTTACTTTTTTTGTTAACATTTTAAAGGAAATTTCAGTCTTGATTTGGTAACTCCCCTGAGAACCTTCAGTACCACAAAGGGTGTTACAAAATCTAAAGTCTCAAGGGGCTAAAATCATTTAAACTAATAAACATGACATACAATCCTTTGTGGGGCCTTGGGAAGGGTAATAAATATCATGAAATCAAGCAATGATCAGCTGTTAAAACTCCCCAAAGGGCAGTCATCACAGGCTGAATGATTTGTTCTTGGTGTTCGTTTCTTTTTAACCTCATCTTTTCTTCATCATCATCCTATTTATGCTCACAGACCCTTTCACAGGCAATAATAATACTAATAATAGCTAGCCTCTACTGAATGCCTACTATGAGCCAGGGACTTCACATTTTCTTTATTCCTTACAACAACCCTAATAGTTAGGTATGGTTATCAACATTTCAAATGAAAAAATTAACATTTAGAGAAGTTACGTATATTGCTCAAGATCTGTAAGTGAGTAAGTAAGATCTGTCAGATACTCTAAGCCTATATCTAACACCAGTGGTTGTGCCCTTGGTGGCAAGGGTGGGGTGAGAGCATGGGAGAGTGGGGTAGACTTTAGTCCTTTTCCACATACCAATGTCCACCAGCCCAAATACACAATCTAAAGACAGAAGAATCTGTGTTTGCTATGCAAACCCTACTTCAGAATAATTTCCTTGATCTCCTCACCCCCTTCCCAACATGTTTGCCACATCTGAGGTCATTTTATATGTACCATTATATGACATATCATTATGTCACATTTCATGCAAACACAATCAAGTACCATGGAAATTTGAACTTCAACAATTGGATTCAAAATCTAGTGTACTGGATTTTGCATCATGGCCAGCAAACTAAAATTTTTACATAACAAACTGAGTCTTCTTAATTTTCTTCAGCTCTCTGTGTATCCAAAATGCTTTTGTTTGATGCTATCTGTGCAGTTGGGAACTACATTAGGACATAAGGTACATACTTGATCTTTCAAAAAGCATCCGGAGCTAGGGAAGCCCATTACGTTAGAACCTCTTTGTTCAATATAAACAGGGATAGAAACCCAAACAAAATGTGTCTAACTGATGTACTATCTCTAAAGCCTGATTGCTAGCAGCAGTGAGAAGATGCTAAAGATCCCAAAATTGTCTTCGATAGAGAGCCTCTCTCCCACTGCCCTTTCTATGAAGCCAGCCCCATTAGAGCTAGCTTCGAGTGTTTCTCACAACCAAAAGAACACAACAAATCCCACACCCACGTGGAATTTAAGCAACATATTATTAGACAAGTAGTGGGAATTACAATTTTAAAGACTAGGCATGCTTATGGTCAATTTAAAAAACAGAAAACAAAATTTTATCTATGCTATTGTGGAAGAAGAATATTTTTGAAATATTGTTTTTCCCCAGTATTTCCTTTTCTGCCTTTGACTCCTCCCTCTACTCAAGCACTGGATTAGACCTTTGTCATCTCAGGAAAAGGTCAAGGTAGCATTAAGCAGAGAAAGAGACTCTTCAGATTTCTGAATGGAATCCCTTAGAAGAACAGAAAAGACCAAGACTAGAAAAAGATTAGGAAAGGAGAATTGGAAGAGGAGCATAGAGAGCAGAAGGTCACAGTGACAGGGGCCTGGACTTTACCCTAGAGGCTCTTCTCCAAAGAGGAGGTAAGGCCCCAGAGAAGAGATGGCAGCATGTTTAATGGTTGAAAGCCTTCCCTGTGCAGTTCCCCAGCAGGGCCGTTGTGTGAGAGTCAAACAATGATCTCCCCACACCAAAAAGTGGCACGGAAGGAGTCCTGAAATCCGATGAGACCACATGGGGTTATGGGAGTCTCCCCAGTGGCTTCTTCAATGGCTGGCAATAAACAACGCGCAAGGAACAATCACGGTGATGGACATCTCAGAAGATGCTGATGCGGCTAGACGAAATTGACGATCCAGTGCAATCTCCCTAAGAACATAGATCTGACCAAGGAGAAAGAAGAGAGAGGTATAGCAAATCAACTGAAATTACGTGTCTGCCGTACCCAGAAGAATGGGGGTGGAAACAGAAATTAATACACCAAGTCAGAACAAAGTAAAGAAAGTTAAGTATCTTGCTTTTCTGCATTTAGGGACTAAATTCCATACCTTCTAACCTGTGATTAAAACCGTAAGTGAGATTTGTGAATTAACATTGAAAAAAAAAAATGAGAACCACCATGATTTCTCTGAAAATGTGTGTTTTTGTCTTCAAAGGGAGAATAATAAAAAGGTCTATAATCTAGAATTAGAATGCACACAAAGAAATAATAAATTATTATCAAATGATACCTAAGTAATTATGTGTTGGAGTTGTTAGATGGTGAACTTTCATTTTCCCTCATTTTTATTGCCCATGTTTGTGGGTTTTGTTGTTGTTCTTATGGTTTTAAGAAATGAAGACAAAAGGGAGAGAAAGAAGAGAGAGAGAAATGGAAAAAAAGATTAAGAAGAGAAGGCTCTTTAAGTAATGTTATGTAGCTAGAACGTATGGCCAATGGTAAAATATGGAGTGGAAAATGCGGAAGGGGAAAAATTGTAGATGGTCTTAAATCTCAGACTGAGACCCTGCGATCAATGAAGAGCCACATAGTCAAATCTATTTAAAAACAGCACTCTGGTAATTTAGGGGTAGGGCTCCTAAGATCAGAGATAGGGAAATCAGCTCCCAGGTTATTGCAATGGTGTTGACATAAAATCATGAAACAGCTCAGGGAGTGGTAGCAGGAATGGAAAAGCAGGTCTGGAGGAAAGAGCTATTTAGGAGGTAGCAAGTTAGTGAACAATGGGTGAAAAAAATCATCACTGAGAAGGATACTGAGCTGTCAAACCTTCAGCCTCCTTTTGAAGTGTCTGGGCTTTTATGAGGAGGTTGAGCAGCTTGGGTGTCATTTTGAAACTGGACAGAACTAAAGACTGCTGGGGAATGCTGGCCACTTAGCAACTGCACAGAGAGCAGCTTCAGACCACAGCTACCGACCTGCTATCCTGGGGCTATAGGCCTCCTCCTCTCCCACCGCTCCAAGCTGCCTGACCACTAATGGGAAATGCCTGCAACCAGAGCAAAAATAAAGCACCGAAGCTTCCGGATCTCCTCTTCACACTGCCCAACTAGGAGAGGAAAAGCTGAGTCAAGAGCTCCTGCCTCCATTTCTGTGAGATTCATCTCCTCCTTTCAGCAACCCCTTTGTAGTTGGTGGAGCACAGCTCTCCCTAAGCCTGGTCACAGGGATCTCCCCGTTTTGCTCTACAAGCAGCAATGAGGCCAGCAAATTTGAACACGATTTTTTTTGAAGGCTTGAGTATTACAAAAAATAAATACATTCGGAGAACAACATGAATCCCCCAAATTCATGAGATCCAGCCCCCTCTCCTGGATCACACAGCCCATCTTATTCCATGGGCCCCAGGACAGAAGCAGGGACCTCATGTACCTTCCATCCTTGGCCTCAAACTTCTTCCTCTCGGTAGAGGCCATCTCTAATTCCCGCCACACCAGAGGCACAGCATTCCCAACCAACCATTTGAACTCTGGATTTATTGTTTTCTTTACAGTTGCCCCTGGTCCCCAAGAATTCTGAAAAAAATAGTTGTATCGTTTTTACTATATTTTAAGTTTTGAAGTGATAAACAACCTTTAAGAAAGGTTAATATTAGGGAAAAAAAGTTTTAGAATTGCTCACAGATTTTAAAAACCTTCAGAAAACATATTAGTATTTTTGTATATTCTTTCTTCTAGTGTTTATATATAAGTATATTACATAGCTTTAACCATACTGTATATACATATACCTGGGTTTTTGTTACATTTATTATATCATAGACATGTTCTCATATTGACTTTTATACCCTTTATTTTGTTTTTTGGGTTTTTTTTTTTAACAATTTCTAAAGTTCCATAATTACATTACCATTTCTATATTTAGGGCTATTAGACTGCTTCCATCATAAAATGATTTCTCATTCATTTTTTTTCTAATTATATAACGATTTTAATTGTTGAAAATGTGGACTCTAAGAAAAATAATAAAACCACCTACACACAAAATTGTGACATACAGTGTACAGATCTGATTTCAACCTTGTCTCATTTGCTTTAGCCTTATATGGTTACACGGCTTACACAGTTACAGGGATTTAAGCTTATATGGTTATTCTTCATAGAGGAAATGTGCTCTAAGGTTATTGTCAGTCATTTGATCCCAATGAAGCTCTTGTCTCAGCACAAAGTCCCAGACAGTTCTTCCCCACGTTGAGGCTAGCTCAAATCTCAGTTTTTTAGATAGTACCACTGCCATCAGCAGTCACCCTGAGGCAGCCCTGTCTTCCCAGGGGCTTGATCCGCAAAACCACAGATCTTAGTCTCCCATTTTCTCCTCTTCTGTAGACTTCCGCCCCTCTGGCGAAGCCAGCAGAATCTCCAATAATGTGTCTTCTCCAGGGCCAGTTGTCTTACATTAAGAGATTGCCTGGGAGCTTCCAGTCTGCACCACCCAAAATGCTCAAAGCAGGAATTGGCAGATTTCTTAATTTCTACATTATTTTTTTACATTGCTGAGTGTTTTATAATTGCTTTACTCAGCAAGCCTGGGAAATGTGTAAGTAGTCATCAGTTTTACAGATGTAGGAATTACGGTTCAGAAAGGTTAAAGACTTGCCTTAAATAGACACAAAATTATATCATTAGAGAATCAAATGAGAACTCTCTTTTCTATCAAAGTTACATTCCTCTTGGGGTAAAGATAAACGAAATTGCAATAAAGAAAGTACATGTATTGGTCCAATAAGGGGATGGGGTGGGGAGCAAAAGCAGAGAGAAGGAGGTGAAAGGCAGATGGAAGAGCAGAGAGATGCAACAAAAGGCAGAGGTTGTAGGGGAAAAAAGCAATTTTGTAGCCTTGTCCTCTCAAAAAGGCTCATTGTGTGTGTGCATTTGTGTTTGTGGGGAGCATGTTGGTTCCCGACTTGATCCACGTGTAGGCTGTTTGCCGATTGGCTCACCTCCATTCTTGTACGAGCAGAAAGGAGGCTTCCTACCCACCCACCACCCACCCCACCACCCCTTTCCTTCAAGGGTCGCTTTTGAGTTGTACATGTGGAGACAGAGGGTTTGAGCCTCACATGGGATTAGTGTCAGTGCATGTGCATTAGTGTCAGTACATCTTCACTATGCTTACAATGACTCCTCCAAGCCTTATCATGCTCTTCAACCAACCCTGCCGCTTAGCACCGTCCCAAACTCCTGGACAGCTCTCTCCCTCCCATCCTACCCCAAATCATGCTGTCACTGCCAAGCGGGCTTCAGGGGAGGGGATGGACTGCAAGACTACACTTCTCTTCATTGTCTCAACCCTCAGGTCCTCAGAGCACCATTAAACAAGGCTGCTCTATTCAAGATTTGAGTTTGATCAGTTTGATCAAGGTTTTGAGTTGTCTGTGGGTGAGGGGAGAGGGGAAGCTTTCCTTCCCCTGTATAGTTTTTAAATTTTGTATTGGGTGTGTTTATTACTTACTCAAAGGTAAAAACTAAGATAAAGCCATGAATGTTATATATAACTGTTTCCAGAGTTCAACTAAAGGAAGCATCTCATAGAGTTCTACTCGTTGGTGTACCTCAGTTCCAGGTCTGACTTTTTGTCTCAGGATCACCTCTCTACTTCCTCCCTCTCTTAGTAAAGGTCACATTTCAATTCTTAGCATGAGAATTTCCATTCATTCATAGAAACCCCAACTTCCTGGCCACAATGGTGTGCCCTGACCTGCAATCTGGCTCGACAACCAAAACAACCCATAAGACACCTTAATCAGCAGAAGTCTAATTCTCAAAATCTGAGCAATTTCATCTAGAATAACCATTATAAAGTTGTCATCTAGAACAACAGTAATCCAGGATGGCCTTTGCCAATTCATTTCCCAATATTTTCTGGATTCCCTCTGCCAGGGTCAAGTGGAGACGTGATTTCTCATTCTCTTTGTGATCTCCTGATCTTGACTGTGTGTGCCCTATGGGTGAAATACACACCCACACACATCTGAAAGATAAATAATAATTCTTAGAGATCATATTGTCTAAATCATATTAAATGGAGAAAACTTCCTACGTGTTCTGATAAACCGCAAAGACTTATCCTGAAATAAACTCTGAAAATAGACCTTTACATTATTCCCCGGTGCCATTATTTGTTTCCTTTCTTCAATCTCCAACCTCCAGGCTGTGTCCTAAAGGTTTACAGGTGACAAAGACACTGCCATCACAAGTCCTGCTCAAACAGAAGAACTATTTACCTCTGATCTTTATTCTTAACTACATTAAAACAAAAAATAAATGAAAAAAAAAAACAAACAAACATAAAAAAACAACCCTGACAGTCACTTTGAATTCATAGGTTCTGACAAGGTCATGTCATCTGCAAATAGAGATAGCTTTACTTCTTTCTTTCCACTCTGGATGTATTTTCTTTTCTCTTTTATTGCTTAATTTCCTGGGCCATAACCTCAAGTACAATGTTAAATAGAAGTGGTAATAGCAGACATCCTTATCTTGTTTCTGATCATAGGAAGAAAGCTTTTAGTCTTTCACTATCTTGTATGTTAGCCGTGGGTATTTTGTAGATGCCTTTTATCTGGTTGAGGAAGTTCCTGTTCATTTCTAGTTTGTTGAATCTTTTTAACATGAAATGTGTTGGGTTATCTTCAAATGCTTCTCCTCCATCTATTGTGATGATCGTGTAGTTTTTATCCTTTATTTTATTTATGTGATGTATTATTTTAATTGATTTTCACACGTTGAGCTAACCTTGCATTCCTGGTATAAAACTGACTTGGTTGTGGTGTGTAATCCCTTTAATATGCTGCTGGATTGGGTTTGTTAGTATTTTGTTGGAGATTTTTAGATCTATATTCATAAAGGATATTGGTCTTTTGTTTTCTTTCCTTGTGATATCTTTGTCTAGGTTCAGTTTCAGGGCAATATTGATCTCATGGAATGAGTTGGAAAATCTTCCTTCCTCTTCCATTTTTTGAAAGAGTTTGTGAAGGATTTGGGTCAATTCTCTAAACCTTTGGTAAAAATCATCAATTAAGCCATCTGGGCCTGAGATTTTCTTTGTAGGAAACTTCTTGTTTACAAATGACTTTAATGGTGAAGCCTTTTCTTGCTTTTTAACAAACATAGAATGATTCATGCTCCCCAGGTTACCACTACCACAACTCCTCTTGGTCTGAGATTGAAGAGAAGAATCACTGTGGAAGAGATTGAATATGATTTGCTCATTGACCTCTAAAGTAATTTCTTACACTCTCTCTGGTGCTTCTGCCAAGAGAGGATTTTCCATCTTTTCTAACAAGGAGGCAGGGACCTGGGTAACAATGAGAATTGAATCAACAGTTGTAGCTTCATGAAGAAATTCCTTTTTGTTATAAATTGCAAGAACATGTATACATAATATTTAGAAATACTATTCCTATTTATTTTGAACCCTAATTAATAGATATTAAATTATTTATCTATTGAAATGTTAATAATATATTCAGTTGTATAAGTTTATCTGAACTAAATTTATCTGTTCCATATCTGCATTAAAAGTATAAAAACATACACAGGAGGGATACAAACAGGGTAATAGTTATTTCTAGAGAGAGAGTGGAAAAGAATTAGAGATAGAACTTTAGTTGTATAGATAATATTTGCTTGCTTTTTAAAAATGAGAGGAAGAGGGGTGCCTGGGTGGCTCAGTCGGTTAAGCATCTGACTCTTGATTTCAGTTCAGGTCATCATCTCATGGTTCATGGGTTTGAGCCCTGCATTGGGCTCTGCACTGACAGCTCAGAGCCTGCTTAGGATGCTGTCTCCCTCTCTCGGGGCCCCTTTCCCGCTCGTTCTCTCCCTCTCAAAATAAATAAAGAAAGAAAAAATAAATAAACATTAAAAATTCTTTTCAAAAATAAAATGAGAAGAAGAGAAATTTGAAACAAATGATACATTCATGTTAACATGTCAAATTTGGGTAGAAGGTTCTTGAGTGTCTAATCTTGATGGGCAGGTCAAAACAGGGATTATTTAAATAAAAGGAACATTGATGTTTTAGATGGTGCTTTTTTAAGTTTAATGTTATGATAATAAATGAAGGAAGTGAACAGTAAATTACAAAAGAGGAAATGAAATTGCCCCACCCTAATTATCCTTCTGGACTGAGGGACTTACTTACTCCTCCAGCTTTGGGAATTGCCTTGGCTAAAGAAATCTGCCTCACCCATGCTCCCCTTAGTCACCCTTCATCCAATGGTTGGTCAGTGCAGGTATGAAAACCTGTTCCCTTGCCCTAACTTGGAACAATTCTGAAAAGACATCCCAGCTTCAAAATCCCCCATGGTTTATCTGAGACAATTGTGAAATTGCCCCTCAGCCCAGCTTCTCCCTCTGTTGAGTCCTGCTTTGTTCGTCTCCCCCACAGGTATTGACCCCAAGAACTTTCTTGATCACAAATCTCCATCTTGGGATGTGCGTTCTGGAGAACTCCACATGCGGCATATATGTATGTATATAAATACAAAACCTCACTAATAACCACAGAAAAAGTCCAATTTAAACCAGAAAACATTCAATTATGGTCAGAGCAGAATGGTAGATGCCGTGCTGTGGCAGAGCTTGCCAGTTTCCTATACAATGTTTACCACCCCTTTTCACCCAGTGACAGAATCCTGATTTGATTTTGAGACAGCAGTGTGCTCTAATAGGAGGATATATTTCCCAGCCTCCCTTGTAGTTAGATGTAGATATGTAGAGAGAGAGAGATATTTATTTATTTATTATATTATTATATTTACATAACATTACATTATACGTGATGTTACATTCACATTTACATTATAAAATAAAGCCATATGAAATGACTTCTGGAAGTCCACCAACACGTTAGGAAAGTAAACTCAGTAAGTATTTTTTGGGCAGCTTTCTTCCTCTTTCCTGCTGCCAGATGGGGATGTAACAGCTAGAGCTCCAGCAATCATACTGTGACCCTAAGGACGGCAGCCACAGTGGCACGTACACAGCTGGGTGCCTAATGATTTCATGAAGCACCGCATCATTCTGCTTCCTCTGGACTTAACAAAATACAAGGGCTTTGGGGAATCTTACATATGAAGCTTTGTCAACCTTAAGCATTTCAGCCACTTAGTTTTGTTTTGTTTTAATTTTTTGATATCTTTATTTTTTCGAAGTGGCTGTTACCGTGACTTTATTTATTTGCTTGTTTGTTTTTTGCCACTGTTAGTTTTTTACTTTCTATCATAAACTGCCAAACCTAATTATAACTGAAGCAAATGGGTTACAGTCTAAAGGTAAAATAGAAAATGAAAAAATAATTTTGGAAAATGAGTGTTTGGCTTGTCAATGTTCTTAAGGAGTAATTCTATTTGCAGGAATAAGGAATTGTGAGTGTGTGTGTGAGTGTGTGTGTGTGTGCATGTGTGTGTGAAGCTTTAACAACAGAGACATTTATACTATAAGAAAAATAGAAACTACCTAAATAGCAACATAATGGAATGGATAATAAAATGTGATGCATTCACTAAATTAAGAAATTAAAGAAACAAAGAACATTTTTATTTAAAAAAACTTTTTTGGGAACAATTTAAAAATATAGAAATTTATGAAGTAAAAGAAATAGCCTCCCTCTCCTACTATACCATCCTCACTCTTAACTGTTTAGTCTAGTGTATATATTTCCATAATTTTTCCTTTATCTGTATGAACAAATACAGATATATGTTCACATTTACAAGGTGTTTCAAAATTGGATTATAATACATATATAAAGAATATATATTGTACTGTGAGCATTTCTCCTTTCTCCATGTTACTGATAATTAACATGGAGACATGCTCACAGTACAATAAAAAGTTTTACAAATAATATATAAAGTTGAGGGGCATCTGGGTGGCTCAGTCGGTTAGGTGTCCAGCTTCGGTTCAGGTCACGATCTCATGCTTCGTGGGTTTAAGCCCCACGTCAGGCTCTGTGCTGACAGCTCAGAGCCCGGAGCCCGCTTTGGATTCTGTGTCTCCCTCTCTCTGCCCCTCCCCTGATCACACTCTGTCTCTCTCTCAAAAATAAATAACATTAAAAAAAATTAAAAATACTTATATATAAATTTGATATACAGCAAGATCTCAATTACTTTTCAAAAAGTGCCTAGAAAAAAAAGCCTGAAGTGAAACATATAATAAACAAATGTGTAAATGAATGAATATTAAATTCTAATTGCCAATATTAATAGTTTACTATTAATAATAAATACATTTTCTCCCAGAACTAATACAGAGTTTTTTCCACAATCCACACAAGACTAAAAGTAAAAAATATCTTACTATATTTCAGGGGAAATATGGGAGACAGAGGGCACATATTTGAACCACCTGCCTCCCAATCCCATCCAAAATGACCTAGAAAACTTAAAAATATGCAAAACCCTAAATCAGTACTGGAAGCTAGGGAAGGAAACCATATAAATGCCAGAAACTTCAAAAGAATTTCTTCTAAATCCTGTGCAGTTGGGACCATATTTAAAAAAGACATCCAAGGCCAAATTTGCCAGACACCAAAGGAGAAACATCCCCTGGAGGGATGAGGCCTTGGAAGCCGACGACATCAGTGATCCTTTTCAGTCTTGAAAATTGTGTGAGTTTGAGGGTTAACACAACAGTAGAAGTTGGGAACAGAAAGCTTGTGAACAGTGGCCATAGTTGTATTATTGGATGGTTTCCCCAAGCTTTGGAGACCTTCCCTGTGTCTGCGGAGCTGGGCATGAAGGCGAGGCCTAAGTAGCTCCCCGAAGTCTCAGGCTGTCACTAGCAGCAGTATTCCTTGACGATGCAGTGGGCGCTGGGCTGGAATCCTTGGCCTGGGTGTATCACACACCCACAGTAAGCTTGGAGGTACCTCTGGAAGCCCTAGATAGGAAGCCTACCACAAAATCTGTCAAATAGCACAGCCCTTATGCCAAATACAAAGAAACTTTGTAAGTTGAAATTTCGATAACCATATATTTTTTTTCAATTTTGACTTCACTCTCACACAACACGTAAGAATTAATTTGAGATGGACCATAGATGTAAATGTGAAAAGTACATCAATGAAGTTTCTAGAGGAGAGCATAATGTCTTCATGATCCCTGGACAAAACTCCTTAAATAGAACACCAAAAGCACTACCCAGAAAATAAAAGATGGAAAAATTGAACTTCATTTAAACAAAGAATGTATATTTGTCAAAAGACAATATTAAGAGACTAATAAGGCAAGCCACAGACTGGGAGGAGATATTAGCAATAGATATACCTGACAAAGGACTCATATCCACACCATATAAAGAATTTCCACCAATCAATAAGAATAAAATAGGAAAACAAACTAAAAATGGGTAAAATGCTTTAACGGTCAGCTTAGAAAATGACCAGTAAGTGTGAACATTATTAGTAACAGGAAAGCAAATTGCCAACGATATGGAGTGTTGGCAAAGATGTGCAGCAATTGGAACGCTCATAAATTGTTGGTAGATGTGTAGCAATTAAAAAGTTGCTTTAGGAAGGTGTTTGACAGTGTCCACTAAAACTAAACATATGTATACCCTATGGCCCAGAACTCCACGTTTAGGTACTTACCGTACAGAAATGAATGCTTGTATCTACCAAAATACATGTGCTAGGATGGTCATAGCAACTTTATTTATGAAGCCAAACATCTATAGGAGAACAAGTATAGGGATTTTAGACTATCCATATCCATATGAAAGAAGAACAAACTACTCCTATGCGAAAACATGGATGGGTCTCAACATAACATTGAGCAAAATAAGCGAGACTCAAAAAAGTAAGATGGCAGTTGTGTCCTCCAAGAAGCAGACGCCAAGACTGAGTTAGAAGTACAAAAGATTGGGAATGCAAACTGGTGCAGCCACTCTGGAAACCAGTATGGAGGTTCCTCAAAAAATTAAAAATAGAACTACCCTAGGACCCAGCAATTGCACTACTAGGTATTTATCCAGGGGATACAGGTGTGCTGTTTCAAAGGGGCACATGCAGCCCAATGTTTATAGCAGCACCATCAACAATAGCCAAAGTATGGAAAGAGCCCAAATGTCCATCGATGGATGAATGGATGAAGAAGATGTGGGGTATATATGCAATGGAGTATGACTAGGCAATCAAAAAGAATGAAATCTTGCCATTTGCAACTAGATGGCTGGAACTGGAGGGTATTATGCTAAGTGAAGTTACTGATATTTGTCAGAGAAAGACTAATATCATATGGCTTCACTCATATGAGGACTTTAAGAGATAAAACAGACGAACATAAGGGAAGGGAAATAAAAATAATATAAAAATGGAGGGGGGGGCAAAACATAAGAGATTCATAAATATGGAAAACAAACAGAGGGTTACTGGAGAGGGTGTGGGAGGGGGATGGGCTAAATGGGTAAGGGGCATTAAGGAATCTACTCCTGAAATCATGTTACACTATATGCTAACTAATTTGGATGTAAATTAAAAAAATAAAATTATAAATAAATAAATAAATAAATAAATATTAAAAAACTGTAAAGTAACAAGGCATAATCACTACCCTGTGTGGAGAATTTTGTGGGAGCTTTGCATATTATCTAAGTAAATTCTTTCATGAAAAAATAATAAATAAATAAGTATTTTTAAAAAATTTTTTAAATAACGTCTATTAAAAAAATCT
Organism: Prionailurus bengalensis; assembly: GCF_016509475.1. Lineage (NCBI taxonomy): Eukaryota > Metazoa > Chordata > Mammalia > Carnivora > Felidae > Prionailurus > Prionailurus bengalensis. The sequence goes on along the minus strand of NC_057350.1, from coordinate 94,967,162 downwards.
AAAAAAAAAAGAAGTACAAAAGATTTTCTGGGAATAGTAATGGGCAGGGGAGAGGCTCCAAGCCTGACATTTAGAAGAGAAGGATACAGCTGCATAAAAAGAGCCTTAGCCTTCAGTGCAGCTCCAGGAAAATCTTGGCGAGCTCAATGAGGAGCTTCAACACAAAAATTACCCTTAGAGAGGGCTCTCACTAGCCACAAATGGCAAGCCTTCATACCAGCCTGCTCAGTCATTGACTGATGCTACCCCGGACGTACATGACCTTAACTCAAAGGCTGAAGCATCACTAGGATCAAAGGCATAGTTTCGGGAATATAGTCAATGGTATTGGAATGGCATTGTATGGTGACAGATGGCAGCTATAGTGTGGTGAGTACAGCATAACATATAGACTTGTCGAATCACTATGTTGTACACCTGAAACTAATGTAACATGGTATGTAAACTATACTTGAAAAAAAGAAAGAAAGAAAGAAAGAAAAGAAGGAAAGAAAGAAAGGAGGAAGGAAGGAAGGAAGGAAGGAAGGAAGGAAGGAAGGAAGGAAGGGAGGGAGGGAAGAACCACAGGCCAAAAGCTGAGGCACACATACATCTGGAGACTGTCACCTAACTGTACTCTTTGTGGTGGGTTATCTCCTGAAGGGTGATCTGAGTAATACACCTGTGTGGTTGCCACAGTTACTACCAAATGATTACACCTGTATGAAGTCCAAAGCCATCAAACCTAATCCACAGCTATAGAAGGCAGAAGAGCAAGGATTGTGACCAGGAGAAGGGTAGGAGGGAGCCTGCTGGATTGTAGGAAATAAGCTATTTCTAGATTTGGATGATAAATACATATATTTACACATGTATATTAATGCAATTTATGATACATAGCTTATCCCTCTGTTAGAAAGGGGAGGGAATGATAGAGATCAAGTTTCCTTTCCAGGATTTCACATGGCCCTGACTCCCCCAGGTTGTTTGTCTAAGGAACTAGCCACACAACTCCATTTTAGATTTAAGTGTTCTAAAAATATTTTTAAGAAAAAGAATAAACAGGGGCACCCGGGTGGCTCAGTCGGTTAAGCATTCGACTTCAGCTCAGGTCGTGATCTTACGGTTTGTGAGATCTCATGGTTCATGAATTCAAGCCCCATGTCAGGCTCTGGGCTGACAGCTCAGGGCCTGGAGCCTGCTTCAGATTCTGTGTCTCCCTCTCTCTCTGCCCCTCCCCGTTCGCTTGATCTCCCCCCGTCCCCGGAAATAAACATTTTTAAAAAGTGGGGGAAAAAAGAGTAAACATTTTTTTCGATCCCCTTACCTGGTTTCTGGAGGAGGTAGCAAAAAAGAATTCTCACTATATAAACATAAGTAAACAGAAAAGTCTCATGTCAGGACTAAATTTGGCTGTGACAGAAAACCCAAAGTAATCCTGACTTAAATAAGATAGTATTTATTTTACTATCACCTAAACAAACTCCAGAGGTAGACAGTCCAGTTCTTATTTGGTGCTGCTCAGTGGGCCCCTTTTATCTTATCGTTCTGCCATCCTTGGCACATGGTTTTTACCTCACTGTCCAAAAGGGCTACTTTAGCTACAATCATTACATCTGCATTCCAGCTACAAGAAAAGATGACAAAGAGACACTCTCCCTTCCATTTAGAGACACTGCCCAGAAGCTCTGTACTTAGCGCTTCCACGTATATCCCACTGGCTGGAACTTAGTTTTATGAGCATGCCTAGCTCCAAGAGACAAGCAGGTTTATTTCAGGGGCCAGGTGCCCAGCTAGAAAGCAGAGTTCTATTACTAAGGACAAAGGCAGGGGCACCTGGTTAAGCATCCGACTCTTGATTTCAGCTCGGTCATGATCTCACCATTCATGAGTTGGAGCCCCACGTCGAGCTCTGTGCTGGCAGCAAGGAGCCTGCTTGAGATTATCTGTCTCCCTCTCTCTCTTTGCCCCTCTCCCATTCATTCATGTGCGTGCTCTCTCTCTCTCAAAAACTAACAAATAAACTTAAAAAAAAAAAGGACAAAAGCAAAACAGATATTGGGGCACAACTAGCCAGCTCTGCCATAACCCACAGAAGAATCTGTAGTATAAAGGGAAGAAAACATAGCATGCAAAAGATAGAGGAGAATCATATCAGAGAAACATAGATACTTCAGGAACAAAAATTTTTAGATGTATCTATATATGCTCTTAATTAAAAAAAAAAAAATACTTGTACACCCAGAACTGAGTGATACAAGGTAAATTGAACAGACAGAGTTCAGGAGGGAATCAGTTGGGAGAAATGAAAAGGGAACTGGGAGGGGCGCCAGGGTGGCTCGGTCAGTTAAGCGTCAGACTTTCAGCTCACATCATGATCTCATGGTTCATGGATCCGAGCCCCACATCAGGCTGTGTGCTGACAGCTCAGAGCCTGGAGCCCGCTTTGGATTCTGCGTCTCCCTCTCTCTGCCCCTCCCCCACTTGCGCTCATGCGTGTGCGCCCACTCTCTTAAAAAATGAATAAACATTAAAAAAAAATTTTTTTAAAGAAATGAAAAGGGAACTGGATGACTAAGGAAAAATGCATCTTGAAATTACTTTGCAATTGTGAGATTTTGTACTTCATTCGAAGCAGTGGAGAGCAGAACTGACGATGTAGAAAAGTGTATCATGAATACAGCTGACAAGCTTGATGAATTTTTCCAGGGCCAATGAGAGAGGGAAAGCAGACAAGACAAATGTGTATCTACAGAGATAACAGACATGGAACACTAACAATGAGGGTCCACTGTGTGGATAATGGCAGTTTTGGAGAAACGATCTAAACCAATGTAAGACGAGCAATATTTAAAACCACAAACAAAGAAAATGTTTGTGAGCTGAAGGTAAAATTTAATCTGCAGATCAACATAGCTTCTTAGTAGATACGAGGAAAAAAGATCATAAATGAAAAGATATTTAGATGCATCCTAGTGAAAGTGTGAATTTCAAGGTAAAATAAAGATTCTTATGAGAATCCAAGCAGAAGAAAAATGTCATTCATCCAGAATGGAAGGCAAATCATCTTTCCTTAGATTTCTCTCCTGTTGTATTAGAAACCGAAACATAATGGAGCAGCAACATCTATGGAGTGAAACGGTGAGAGCAGGAGAGCTAATCTCTTAGCGACTTAGCAGGATTGGGAGACGGGGGTTGTACACTTGTGTTAAAGAGAGTGATGGTCCCTTTCTTGACCCATCCATTGTATTTTAAATTTCTAAGTAAAAACCTAGGAGATGGAAGAGGGGTACTTACTAGAAAATCCATGTGATTTCTGCTAGCTATCATACAGTTGATTACTCCTGCAGGTCAAGAACAAGTGACTGGAAAATAATGGTAGACATCTTGTCAGAACACCATGAAAACCTTGGAACTTAAATAAGTTTCATCAAACCAAACCGAGGGCAGTGGAAGTACCCCCTTCCCAAGTGGACTTCATATGTGTGCGGGAACAGCTACTCGATTTCTGAGACTCTCTCTCTCCCCTGCTCTTTGAGAGTGAGAAATGGAACTTCATTTAGACCAGGAGTCTATCATGGGGACATGAGCTTTCATGTAGGGATCACAGAGATCAGAAGAGTTGGTCTGTGAAATGATATGCAACTTTATGATGTGGCCATTTTGAGGGGGAATAGAATCTAACTTTAATAAAGTTCTCAAAGGCGTCTATGACTCCCAAAAGACCCAGAACCAGTACTGATGACTTTGAAACAAACTGATAACAGTGACAAAATGATGAGGGAAAATAAGAGAAATATAAGGGAGAGAGAGATCCAGGAAATACCATCAGCATGTCCTAAGAATCCAAGAAAGAGAAAACAGAATGGATAGGAGGGAAGCAATATACAAAGAACTAACAGGGGGAAATTACTGAGTTTATAGAATTAAAGTTTACCAGGCAGTAATGAAGAGACACAGGTACCTAGACATATCCTGTCAAATATTTCAAGAATGAAGGAGAAGGAAAAAACCCTACAAGCATCCAGGCAAGAAAAAAACAACTTAAGTCTTAAGCAGTGTTTCTCAACCCCAGCCATCATTCATTGGGTGAGCCTTTAAACAATACTAGTGTATGGGCACCATCCTTAGACATTCTGATTTAATTATTCTGGGATGGAACCTCGGCACTGACATTTAAAAAATCTCCCTCTCCGTGATTTGAATGTGCAGCGGAGGTTGAGAGCTACTGCCCCAAGGGAAGGAAAACCATCACCTTCTCCAGAGAACCAAATAGCAGCAGTAAATGAAGACGAGCTTCCAAGCTGGGGAGAAAAGAACAATGTACTTTCATTTATAAGAAAGACCAATATTCTCCCATTAGCCAGTGCTCAGAAAATATTGTATTTGCAGTTTAGGGATACAATCCAGCCAACCTGGGGAGGGATCAAAAGAAAGACCTCAAGAATGAGGATGACGTGATAAAAGCAGATGATAGGGAGCAAAGGAAACCAATTAAGCCTAGATCACCATCTTGAAAACTGTGATCAGTATGGTTAGAAGACAAAACAAATTTCAAAAATCAATCTCCAAAGAATAGTTAATAATGTAAAATAACAATAATAATTTACATCTAAATTCCAGAGTACATCAATCAAAACTGTGAGGTGGGGAGAGACAGTAAAGACAGTAAAAGCTTGAAAGACTTCTCATTTTACGCATATGATAGTTAATAGTTATATTCTTAAGCTTGATAAGCAGAGAGAAAAATATTTCAAATGGCTTTAAATAACATAAAGATTATTAGTAATAGAAAAGGTGTAATTATAGTTTAAATTACTAGAGAAATAAGAGGCAAGAAAACATAGTTGCGGAAAGTATATCAGGATATAAAAGCTATTATACAATATGATCCTGTTTTATATATGTATATATAATACACATAAAAGAATAGAAAAAAGGAACACCCCCATATTAACCTGGTTGCCTTTAACAGGTTGGGATTATGGTTTGTGGTTTATTTTTTTACTAATGTGTTTCAACTTTTTCTACCTGTTTTACAAGAATGCTATTTTTGTAATTCAAAAAATCAATAAACACTAAAATTGTAAATTAGTATTCATCTCTCTTTTATCTACTGTGCAATTCCATGGTGCATATTTACTACACAGGATAAGAGTTTTTTAATGTGCTAATTTTAGAAATGATAAAAATTTTTAAATCCGATCCCACGTATTTTTAAAGACTCAACACCTATGAATACTATAAAGGTGTTTCTATTAACATTTCTTTCTAAATCACTTTCTGGAAGTAACATGTTTGTGTAAAATCTTGCCAAAAACAAGAATATTAAAATGTGTTCTACATTAAGAAGGAATCCACATCACAAGTATATTAGAAGTTAACAAGATTTGTGAGTGAAAAACATGAAACCAGAAGAACTGGGGAAAATGCGCTTGCAACTATAAATTCCATAATTAATTTACTTTACAAGTTTTTTTGGAGATGGTAGGTCACCAAGTAACATCTTGAATTTGCTTTTTATTCAGTCAAAACATATAAAAGCATGCATTACTTGCATGGACCACAGGATTGTGGTCTCAATGTATTTTTCCATCCAACTACCTACTTTTGATACGAAGAACACTGCACAAAGTCATATTGTTCTTTAATTTCACTTCAATTATTCCTTATTTCTGCCCCACACAGAACTCAGGATTTTATTTAATTCATGTTTTCCCAGGTTTCCACAGCCTGAGGGTTCTAATGGAGTCAAATTAATAAAAACCCAAGTTTTATTTGCCCCTAACCCACTTTCCACGGTTACCTTCTGCAGGACCTCAATTGCCTGTGTCTCTCAAATACTTCTAGATGCCCCTGGACGTATACCTCATGTGCTCCCAGAGGGTCTGCTTTTGCTGTCTGCACTCCCTGCTGCGCCATCACCCACTGGGCAACCTGTGCCTGCTGCCATGTCTGTGGGTCCCACTGCCTTTTGCTGCAGCGGTGACAACGAAGTCCTTAAAGCTTCAGTGTTGTGTTGGGAAGTAGGTAAGAATATTTCATTCCTCTCTTGCCATTGTGCAGCCCCCAGTTTTGTTCCCACCCTAGTGTCATGTTTTAAAATAAAGCTCCTCAGCGTTTTTCTCTCTGATAACCCCACTCTCTCTATGCGTCTCAGATACATTTCCAGTGGGGCTTAGGCCTGGGGTTAAATCTAAGCGACAACGGACACGCTGAACTCATTCTCCCCTCCCCTCCAAAGTCTAAAGTTTCATAGACTCAAGCTGGGACTCCTGTTGCACTCATGCTCCAAGGAGGCTATATACTCCGTATAAAGAAACATTTCATAATCTCGGTGTTGGATAAATTTATTTTAATGAATTTGTTGTGAATAAAGATAAATCTGATCTTTTTAAAAAGCACATGATTAAGCCATCGAGTTAGCCATTATCAGTTTCATTCTTGGGAGTTGTTTGTGGTTTCTTTTCTGGACTCTATTCTGTGTTGATTTTTTTTTTTTTTTAATTTTTTTTAATCTTCTGACTGAGCCACCCGGGCGCCCCTGATTTTCATTTTGGAGAAGATTGCTACCTATCCTCTCTAAAATTTATCAGGTCGGGGCGCCTGGGTGGCGCAGTCGGTTAAGCGTCCGACTTCAGCCAGGTCACGATCTCGCGGTCCGTGAGTTCGAGCCCCGCGTCAGGCTCTGGGCTGATGGCTCAGAGCCTGGAGCCTGTTTCTGATTCTGTGTCTCCCTCTCTCTCTGCCCCTCCCCCGTTCATGCTCTGTCTCTCTCTGTTCCAAAAATAAATAAACGTTGAAAAAAAAATTTTTTAAAAAAAGAGAAAAAAAAATAAAATTTATCAGGTCTAGTACTGCATAACACGGGATAAAAATCCCCCTGGGGTTAAAATGCATTTTATTCACCTGGCTAGTTAGGTAGTTCTTCTTATCAATATAAATAGATGCACTGCCAAAATAACAGGCAAAAACAAGCAAAAAATCTCCTTGGAAATAGTGAGGAAAGCCCTTGGCCCCTAAACACTTTAAACAAACAAAGAAATAAAGCATTGTGAAATATGTGAATTTAAAAAAAAAATGACTCTATTATCTCTTAACCACATCCTTTTTTTCACTCTTTTTTCCAGCATTAATCACATCCTTTTAAAGTTGTCTTCTAATTAATCAAAATCCTTGTGAACTTTCCATGTTAAGATATGAATTTCGCATCATCATTCACTACTATATAGAGATTCACAGGAACTTCCTATTCCCACCCCAGCTTGACAGGGTCTTGAATGTTTGTGGCTTGCTTACTCCTTAATTTCCTTGGCAGCCAATGTTTTTATTCCCTGAAGTACCTCTCCTTCTAAAGAAAAACTTCTCTAAGATAAACCAACCTCTCCCTCCACTTCTGTGATTGTTATTTTAAAGAATTTTCCCCTACTGAGCATCCTTCTGGAAGAGTTTTCAAACTTGTTCCTCAAAAAAGACTTTTTCTCCTTGCTTCTCAATGAGAATTTCTCCTGAACTGCTCTAATACGGTGACATCACCATAGATCTCCTTTATATATGGAATTTTTTTTTTTAAGTCAAACTCAAAGAAACACAGTAGAATGGTAGTTGCTAGTGACTGAACATTTGGGGGGAAATGGGGAGAGGTTGGTCACAGGTACAAACTTTCAATTATAAGATGAGTAAGTTCTGAGGATCTAATGTACAGTATGTGACTATAGTTAACAATATTGTATTGTATACTCAAAATTTGCTAAGTGGGTAGATCTTATATGTTCCCATGACAAAAAAGAAAAAAAAAAGATAATGTAGGTGACAGATGTGTTAAGTAACCTTGTGATGATCATTTCACAATGTACTGATACGTCAAATCATCAGGTCAAAGCTCTAGAAAAATGGAAGACCTTTTCAGCTTTTTGGTGTGGGAAACCAAAGAAAAGCCAATTTCAAAATCATATTTACTCATTCAAATACTTATTATCACACTGGGTATGTCTAGAGCCTAAGATCATGGTAAGGTATGAGATTCCTCTTGGAGTCTCAAGGAGCTCACTGTCTACTGGGGGCTCATGCCATGCTCCTGGGAGAGTGGCTCTCTCTCCTTCCTCCAGCACGCCAAACTCAGTCCTTTCTCGGGAACTCATCTTCCATCTCCAGTTCTGTGTATAGCTTTCCTCTCATTGTGCTTCTGGACTCGATTCTAATATCACCTCCCTCAGAGAAGGCTTCCCTGATTTCCCACTCACATACCCCCCAACCCTAGCTAATCATCATTTCACCCTATTTATTTCCTTCAAAGATTTGTATCAAATTTTTATTGGAAAACAAATTGTTCATATAGTTATCATTCATTTTCTTCCACTAGAATGCAAATTCCATGAAAGCAGGATTTTTTTCCTGGCTTATTTATGGGTACATGTATCTGTAACATGTATCTCAAAGATGGCTGGTAAGCACACTATAATGGCATTGAAAAGGAGATGAAATAAATGGAAGTTAGATGAATGAATTCAGCAATTAGCTCATTATAATCCAATATGGTTATTGCCACAGTGGAGGAAAGATCTGGGTACCTCCTTGTATCTAACAATTGATGGGGTGGTAAACTATCCTAGGAGACAAGGGTTACTTTCTAGAGGACATGAAAACATGGACTTGAGAGAAGGGACTGCTCTAGAACATCCTGTAGCTTAATATGTCTGGAGATAAAAGGAAGAGGGAAGTGGGAGGAAGGGCTGGAGAAGGAGGAAATGGACAGAAAGCAGGGACCCACCCTGAAAGTGTTAGGGAGCCCGAGTAGGGATTCAGCCTTTATCCAGGGAGCAGTGGGGGGAGCAAACAGACCCTGAACAATGACAGGTGAGGGAGAGACAGGGAATGGGGACAGATCTGTTCTATAGACTGCTCACCTCAGAAGCACTATGGAGAATGGGATGGCATGACAGACACCAATAAGCCTGGTGACTCAGTAATTCAGACAAGAAATGAGAAGGAATTGAATTCCAGGGTTATGGAAACAGCAGAGGGGATGGTCTGGGGAGAGCATCTAGAAGTAAAATTGATTGCAGAGGGAGAAGGCAAGTTCAATTCTTCACGTAGTGACAGTTCTCAGTTCAAGTTCTTCATTTTCTATAAAGCAGTTCCAAGGGCTACCTCCTTGTTCTTTCTATACTGAGACTGGGGGAGCTCCTTCCAGGTCAACCCACCGGTTGAAAGGACAGCCTCAGAGTCAGCCACTCCTGCTGCAGGTAGAAAACATGACCAGATCTCTTTGTTTTGGCCCACAGGTCAGCTTCAGGCTGGGTCACTTATATTCTGATACATACGGTAGGATAGGATTTTTTGAAGCTTCCATTTCCAGGTTCTTCAAAATTCCTTTTAGATAAGGATATCTATTCTCTTCTATACTTATCTAACAAGTATTTGGTGAAAGCCAACTAAGGCTGGGTTCTGGGAACAAAGCCTCTGCCCTCAAGCAATCCAGAATTTCCTGAAGGAGATAAACCCCAGCAAAATGCCCTGTGGTAAATACTGTAATAGAAGTCCTCACACAAAGAACACAAAACAGGGACCCCCTAAGCCAAAAATGAGTTTAGGGGTGGAGGTCTTAGATCAGTGAAAGGTAAGAATGGCTCCTCAAAAAGAAAAACAGCTTGTAACAAAATGAAGATAAATACCCATTAAAAAATAATGTCAGCTCAGGTATAAACACAAGTGCATCAAAAACATCCACCGTAATAAGTGATATTTCCTGAGTGCATGAAATGTGAGAGGAGCAATGGGTCTTGTATCTGTTTTCCTCATTTCATTCTCACGGCAACCCTATGAGTTAGTCGCCCATTCCTCCATTTGCAGGTGAGGAAGCCGAGGGTCACAGAGGTTAAACACTTGGCCCCAAGTCCCACTAGTAGTTTAGCTGGGATTCACACCTGACGGTCTGAACACAGAGTTCTTAACTGGGATGTGGTCCTGCCTTCCACAGTTACAGCCATCTGTCTACCCATCAGCCAGTCCTCCACAGGGTTTAAGAGACTTGCCCACCATTCCCCTGGGTAAGAGTGAAGATTTCAATCCAGTTGGCTGAGCTCAGCTGCTTCTGCTTGTTCGCACAGCCTTATCTTCCCGCTGGACATACAGCCTCCATGGAGAAAGAGAATGAGGAAATACACTCACAGAAAATTAACTTTCCCCTCGTTTTCTTTGTCTCAATTCTCCACAGGAGGATCCAAGCACCGCCTCCTGCCTACGTGCCTCTGTTCCACAGGGGAGTTTGTCAGAGGTTACAAGGCCAGGGGCCGGAGAGGTTGGGCTGGCCCACACACCGCTCCATCATGGGCCTGTGCTAAGAAAGCTGGCAGTCCCCAGTGGGCAGTCATCCTCAAGAACATTTGCCCATAACTGCTGCATTATGTGGACAAATAAATACTTTTTTTTTTTTTTTTTTCAAAAACAGTAATTGGGAATGTGCAGTTGCTATACTGTTTATGAAAAGTAGGAAGGGAGCACCTGGGTGGTTTGGTCGGTTAAGCATCTAACTTCGGCTCAGGTCATGATCTTATGGTTGGTGGGTTCAGGCCCCACATCAGGCTCAGCGCTGACAGCTCAGAGCCTGCTTGGAATTCTCTCTCACGCTCTTTCTCTGCCCCTCCCGTTTGTGCACGATCTCTCTTTGTCTCAAAAGTAAGTAAATAAACTTGAAAAAAAGAAAGAGAGAGAGAAAAAAAGAAAGAGAATGAGAAAGAGAAAAAGGAAAAGAAAAAAAGAAAAAGGGAAAGGTTAGCCTGAATCTATGTTGATATTCTTCAATATTTGCACCTCAGCAACCCAAGAGCTGGCTAATCATGGTAATAGATGTCCCTATTACCATATAACCATTGATAGCCTCTTCCTGTATAGTTGCAAGACCTAGATCTTTCCCCACCTGAAGGAGGCCCCAAGTTATTTTTGTGGGAGTCTGGGATGACTTTCCCAGGTTTCCTTCTCAGGCCTCCATCGCTCCCCTAGAGGAGAGATGCTTTCACGCCCCCTCCTACTGTCTCCCTCAAAGGCTCACATGGGCTGGGCTTCCTTTAAGCTTCCCTCTGCTGTTACAGAAAACTGGTCTGGATCACCCTGGCAGAAGAACCAAGTGGAAGGAAGGAGGTAGGACATTTATTTTATACGGGTAGGCCCAGAGGAGATCATTCTCCAGAGATCTGAGCCCAGAGCATCAACAGAGGGGACAATTTATAGTCTGTTACTTTGGCATCCCTAATTGGTAGTAATTTGATGCCTGTGGCAAGCAGAATAGGAAGGAAATCCCGGAAGGGGAGTCTTCTGACAAGGACTGGAATTCCCTTATCAGTCCTGTCGGCCATCTTACAACAGATTTTTCCCTAACACTGCAAGAAGGCTGGCTCTTTCCATCAAAATTACAAGATGCCTTTCTCCACGGCTCTCCTTTACATCTTCCCAGTTGGGACCCGCCCCAACATTGCTTGTGTCATGAGTCTCAGAAAATCACTTGAGAAATCAAGGTCCTCAAAATCTGCTCCCCGCCCCTTCCTTCCATGCTCAGACTGGAAAGAGGTCCTTCCCCGTGCTTCTCCACATCTCCCTCCCAGGCATCTGCATCGAGGAGACTCTTTTGCCCTCGTGCCTACCAAGGAGCCCAAAGTGAGGCCTTGTTCAAAGTGGGAACCCAGGCTGCCGGTTCACCCCCCCCCCCCAATTCAAACACTCACTTTGGCTCAGACACTACTTTTCTAATGAATACAACCACCTAAAAATGATTGAGGAGATACTGGGCTATTTCTAGCAGGCATAAGGCTGTCACGTGATGATAACAAAAGGTGAGATAACATCTGATACATATATATATATATATATATATATAAAATACATGGATAAATGTACTTGAGATAATGGAACGCAAGAAAGAAGCTTTCTCATGTCACCTTGGGGGCTTTGGCAGACCCTGGGAAGTCCAGTAGACTGATCTAAAGAAGACGCCATGGCCCGGGCAGTCACAGAGCCTGCCCTGTTGATGGAAGTAGCTGCCTAACACGTAGAGTGGAACAGCATGAACCCATCAGTTATTCTTCAGCCTGAATGAGCCTGACCCTCAGAGCCTTACATTTGTTTTTATGTTTAAATGGGGATAATTATACCATCCTGACAGCATTGTTTGTGCTCAACATAATTATCTGTATTTTATAAACTACAAGTACCGCAAAATATTAGTTAGTATAATATTGCTTGCAAGGAAGAACCAGGACAGAAGTTGAGCTGGAGGCAAGGCTGGAGAAAAGGGAAGGGCCAGGAGATTGAGGCAAGCAGAGTGGTCTCTAAAGACTATGGGATGTGTCCCATAGTGGCAGTAGCAGGGCTGGGGGAGCACCCGGTGCAGGCCAGGGGAGGTACCTCAGGAGGGAAGAAGAAGTCCCAGGAGACAGGAAGAGAAGCTTGAAGGGGCCAAAGACACTATCTAGAGGGAGATTGTCTCAAGAGTCCTAGATGCTTTTCTAATGTTCCACTGCCATTCCCGGCTTAATGTAGGAGAGAGCTCGTGCTTGGCACGCTGCAGAAACCTGATGTCAGGAGCCTGCAAACTGAGATAGGAGCCGGAAGTAGGAATCAGTGCCACTCAGACTTCCCAGCCTAAGATTCCAGAAGGTGTGTGTGTGCACCTGTCTCACGTGCACAGGCCCCGACCCCACATCTGAGCTACCCAAACCAACAAAGCAAAGGTTCCCCAATTCACCTCTAACTGCTGAGCTCTGTTTAGTATTACTGGGGGGATGCTAAACATTTCCTTCTTAAAGGGCTAGTGTGATTCTGGCAAGAGGAGATGGTCATTAAGCCTTGTAATGAAAACAAATTGTTTGGAAGGGATGGTTAAAATTATGTATGGTAGGAATTAAATATTCAAGGTAACAGATTTAATTCATCATAAGAGTGGTTTTTTTTAAGACTAATGCAATAAATGCTTCCCTTGAGACTTCTGGTTACAGTACAGGGTTTCACCTCAGGAAGCATTTCAATATAAAGTGTTCTAACTGTATGGGTTGTAAGGGAGGGCATTTAAAATATGCAGAGTGACTGGCACGCTCTCAAACTCCAGGTGCTACTCTGTCCCTAACTGATAAGGCAACAGTTGATATCCAGAGGTCCCCCATACAAGGAGTGGGTTTGCCCCCCAAATGGGGGAAACCACTTTGACAGTCTTGGATTCCAGGCATGGTGGGGCAGCTCTAAGGAATTCCAGGTGAGCCCATCCTCACCGTCAGGAAGCAAACAATGGGGAAAATAAACCACCAGTTCTTCTCTTCCGCCTCACCTGGAGAGCAAATTACTTTGTGTTGTGTAAAAACAGTTCACACCCCCGTTAAGAAGTAGGAATAAGGAAGCGTGGGCAGCAGGAACAAAGGAATCACCCTGTCTCATTTGAATCGTTGCCTTAGGGGTCCCGGTGTTAGGAACTAGACCTCAGGTTTTAATACAAAAGAGTCTTGGATGAAACTCTGAGATGCACCCCCTACCCTGGGGTTACTTAACATCACAAGGAAATTTTTGGGGTGAGCATATATCCTGACTAAAAGGGAAAGGAACAATACTGGTTGAATTTTAGGCACCCAGATAGGCAGTCAGAGAAACTTTGGGGTGATTTCCCTGGCTCCTTTCACACTGCAAGCAACTACCTGACACACAAGACTGACCGCTGTGCATATAGATGTATGTCTAACATGTAGGGGGAAGTTTGCTTTGGCCGCTCTTGGAGGCATCCATTTGTCCAGGGAGGTCTGATGGCCAGAGAAGGCACTGCCTTCCTTGCCATCTTAGCAGTTTTAAGAGGGTGGAGTGTTTTCTTTGAGGCCAAGGTTGGCACAGACAACATCCTCAGCTGGCAAATTTTCTGCCGGGCTGGGTTGCTTTTCTTGCGTGATTCCACCCCTCCCACCTCCCCCAAGCCCCCTCCCCCAGCCTTTGGTCAAATTTCTGGAGATTTTGGCATATGTTTGTGGGATTGTATCTATTCCTTCCTGATGTGGTGGATGCAAAGATATGCTTTCTCTTGGGTGAAATTTACAAGCACATTTTCCTCCATGACAGGAACAAAGAGCCACAAATATTTCCTAAGGGGAGAAAAAGGCTTCCAGATGCAGAGCTCCAAATGTGAGGGTTTTTTTTTTTTTTTTTCCTTTCTTTTTCTTTTGGCATTTTTAAAGCTTAATAATTACACTGGACATATTTATCCAGAAGGTCCACAATATTCATCGTAACAAGGACCTCACTAAAATCTCCAAGTCACAGATACATCTGCATCTCTGATCTTTTTTCCTAAAGCATCACCACAGAGGCCCTAAGTTTCAACCCTCACTCGAGACTGCAGAAGAGAGAAGGCCCCCTTTCCTCTCCTTTTCCTCAGCTATGGTAGCGCAGACTGCAGAATAATAAAAGGGGGGAAAAAAACATTTCTAAACTCTTGAACTCTCAGCAAACTACTTTTAAATTGTCTCTAGTTAAAGGGCTACTGGGAAGAGAATTATAAATGTCAAGAAGACCTTTTAGCAAACTTTTACAACCCACAGAACAGTTTCATATTTTTAAAACTAAAGCATCCCAATTGGTATCGTTTTCTATTTTAGAATTGTATTTTCCAGGGCTAACGAAACCTTCAGTTTATATGACCTATAATCTAAAAATGTTCTGTCACCATGATCAGAGGAATTGTGGGTGATGCTTAGCTCACATGTGGAAAATCACTATCACCCACAATTAAAAAAAAAGTTTTGAAAAAATAAGCTACTTATAGTTATTTAGAAAAACATTTCTCTGTTAAGCACTGGCAAAGAAAAAGACTAAGTCCTCAGAAATCTTTTTTTGGCTATATATCTATCATTGATTCAGAAGCAGGCATGGAGACATTTAACACAGGTAAATGGCTTTAGCCCATTTTTATTCTAACAGGGACACAACTAAGGTGCATATGAATCAGATTCTGCCTTAGTGGGTCTGGGGCTAGAGTGATAGTCTGCACCCTACCAAGGTCGCAGGGCTGGAGATGCTGCTGGTTCATGCAGCTCACCGCTCAACCAACGTAGAGGAAGGTAATATGTCTTCCTCACCCTCGGCCTCCATTCAAGGGTGAGACGGTGAATACTGGAGTCATACAGCCCCAAGACACCGGAGAAGGGACTGGACCCTTGGGAGGTTTTCTTAGCATGTTCTTACAAGCAGTTTAATCTATGCTATTCAAAAAATAAGTGAATCCCTCCTAAGTTCAAAGCCCTAAGCTAGGTTCTGTATAACATAATATAGCATAATACTGTATAATTTAAAGGTAATAACCTCATTAAATGTAGCATCTGTGCTGATTATCCTCTCTGTTACTGTTCCTCCTCCAACACACGCACTTTTTATTTTGAAAATTTTCAAATTTGCAGAAAAGTTGAAAAACTAATATAACAGTTTTAAATTTAGATTTACCAATCTTGAACATGCTGCGTGCGCTGTCTCTGTATATACGGATACGTAAATATACATATCCATATATACATATGTAATATCCATATATATATATGGAATATATTTTTTGCTTATTTTAATGTTTGTGGCCAAGTTGCTTAAAAGTAAGTTGCAAGTCTCCATTGTTCTTTATCATGTTGCTATGCTTTGTCTCCATTGACTGGCCCCACTACGAAGTGGCTTGTTAATGGACAGCTCTGTGAGTGCGGGAAACCAAGGTGACTTGGAGTTTCCCAGACTTTCTAGGATCGGGCTTACACAGGAGAAAAACAGATGGTGGAAACCTTTTCTCCGCCTTACAAAATATTCAACAGTTCACCCTTAGGTTCTATCCAGTCACCCAGCTCTATACCTTCTTTAAGAAGCTATGGAATAATCACTCTGGAGACCACCAGAAATAGGCACTCTAAGATGGCAAGCAAAAAAGAATGACTTACTTTGCTAAACCATATGAAAATAGAAGGTGAGCTTGTTTCTTCCTCAGTGAGTTCGCATCTAGCTAGTGAATCTTTGGTCTATGCTGGGAAAGGCAAAGGTCTGTCTTCATATCACTTGATATCACTATTCTAATGTGATTAAAATAATTACCTATGCAAATATTTTGTGACATTATAAAAGGAATGTGTCCATGCTTGTTTAATCTATATAATATACAATCTACATCATCTATATGTACCTGACTTCACCTTTTTATTCCAAAATGTCCAGAAATGAGGCCCCATCAGAAGGTCTCTGCATTACTTGAAAATTTCCCAGAGAACTGCCCCATATATTTTCCTGACCAAGTCTAACTAGAACTTCCATGCTAGCCTCCCCATCCTGCCATCACATTACTGCCTAGATGGTTTATGACCAGAGGAAGAGCATCCACACACTGTGACCCTCTTACTACTACCCATGCTCTGTACCATACGTGGCTCACACGCTCTCAATCTCTCTCTCTCTCTCTCCCACTCTCCACTGCTGCTGAGCCACCTGCCCCCATCCTCATTCTTAGAAGAGTCTATCTACATTCAGATATCGGTTTAAAAAAAATATCTCAAATTATACAGGGTAGAGTCTTACCAGTACACCCAGTTTACATTCCAAAACAGAACGTTAAATTGTTCCTGCTTGGGGCACCTGGCTGGCTCACTCGGTAGAGTGTGCAACTCTTGATCTCGGGGTTGTGAATTCGAGCCCCACGTAGGGTGTAGAGATTACTAAACAATAAACAACCTTTTCAAAAAATTAAAAAATAAAATGTTCCTGCTTAAGCAGGTGTGCTGGGTTACATTCCTGCATTCCGCTTTTCTCCAAGGGCAAAAATCAGCTTGATGTTTAAAAATCACAAAATCCAGGTTCTAAAAGTAACAGCCTAGCTACTTTTAGACAGCTCTTTGTTGCAATTGTAGAAAGTTATCCCGGGGTCTGTCTAATATTCTGCGGTGGTTGTTCCCTGAACTCTACTTGTCAGAATTGGCATATGGCACTAGAGTCTATATTTCAACACTGGCTTCTAAGGGAATGGCCAGAAAAGAAACACATTTCAAATAAAAGCAAAGAAACATTTCTTTTATGTTTGCTTTTATTTAAGAAAATCACCCTGAGAACAATAGTTAATTAATCCCAATGACAAAAATACGGAAAAGTTTTTTTCAGTATAGAAACGTTTCAGAAGAATAAAAAACATTTTGCACATATAAACCTGTCTTCATGGTGTATAATTTGAAACTTTTAAAAGTTAACAAATAAAAATGTTAGGGGCACCTGGGTGACTCAGTCAGTTGAGCGTCTGACTTCAGCTCGGGTCATGATCTCATGGTTCATGGGTTCAAGACCGGCATAGGGCTCTGTGCTAATAGCTCAGAGCCTGGAGCCTGCTTCAGATTCTGTCTCTCTCTCTCTCTCTCTCTCTCTCTCTCTCTCTCTGCCCCTCCCCCACTCACTGTCTCCCTCTGTCTCTCAAAAATAAATAAATTTAAAAAATAAAAATAAAAATAAAATTGTTAGCCTCTAATTTTGAATCCCATTGAAGCAAAAATAGATGGGAAAAATTTGAAGAGGACCATACGCTATATTTTATATTGATATTTACATATCATAGAGAAAACCAACACTAATATTCCAGCCACTGCCTTATTAATAAGAATGCATACCTGGGGCACCTGGGTGGCTCAGTTGGTTAGGTATCCAACTCTTGGTTTCGTCTCAAGTCATGATCCCATAGTTCATGGAATCAAGCCCCACGTCAGGCTCTGGAATGATGGCATGGAGTCAGTTTGGGATTCTCTCTGTCTCTGTCTCTGTCTCTCTCTCTCTTTCTCTCCTGCGCACGCTCCCTCTCCCAAAAAAAATAAATAAACTTTTTTTTAAGAAAGAATGTACACCGAGATGTTATAATGCTATCTTGATGATGTTTCTTTTCTACTGACTTGATCAACACAACAGCATAGTGTTTTATAAATTTGGGATAAAATAGGACAATATATCCATGAATGCCTTAACAACAGCAGCTTGACCACATGTTTTATAGAATTAACTGAGTTCCATTAAACGGGAAAGAGTGTTTTTATTTTATCGTGGTCAAACCAGTCATCTAATACTAAGGCAGCTGTCATGATCTGTTGGCCAGAACTCTAACTTCTATCTGTGAAAGAGGACACTAGATTGATCATTTCAGTAATTGGCAGTAAGCAACTGTTCGTGGCAATAAAATGAGGATGCTTCTGAAGCAATATCTTTAAACTCTGAGCTGCAATCCATTAATGGTCATGAAATCAATTTAGTGGATTGCATTTAGTCTTTTTTAGTTACTGAGATAGAATAAAAAATATTATTAACACACTAAAAGTAAGCATAGTTTTGTGAAACTAAAATTTTATTTATATATACACTCATATAAACCATGACATCTGTATATATATAATTAAACATAAACCTCTCTAAATATAATACACATACTCCGTGGTTACTTTAAGCAGTGTATTCTCACTGTAGGTCACAGTCAAAATAATTTAAAAGTCTCTGTTCTAAGGGTAGTGAGAGAAACCAAAACTATCAAATCTTCTCTTACTAATGGAAAGCACTTTAAATAAATACAAACCGTTCTCTTTGTTTAGCCTTGAATTGTGTTCCAAACATGTTAGTTTCTTCAACAGGCCATGAAAACCTCACAAGGAAACTCTCTGTCAGCAAAACTACGATGTCAACATTCCCAAGAGCCCCACAAGAGAAATGATGTTCACATGCATCTGAATCGCACAACCCTTTGGCCATATCTGGATTTCACAGCTGTGGCAGAGGTAAGATAAGGTCTTGGTTATGTGATATTCCTTTAGAACTCTCTATAACTTCATTTCCTTCTCTCACTCAAAAAAGCACAAGGTGACAGATGCCCGGGTGGCTCTGTCGGTTGGGCATCTGACTCTCGGTTTCGCCTGGGGTCATGTGCTCACGGTTCCTGGGAACGAGTCCCATGCCTGGCTCCACACTGAGTGTGGAGCCTCTTTGGGATTCTCCCTCTCTCTCCCTCTGTCCCTCCCCACTCGTGCTCTCTCTCCCTCCAAATAAACATTAAAAAAAAGGCACCGAGTGATGAAAAATAGTGACCGTGGTCGGGATACTTGAATTCACTCCAACACTTTAAAAAGAGACAGAAAGTAAATCATTTGCAAACCTCAACGTCGTATAACCGTTATTAATAACAAAGATCTGAGACACCTCACAACTGTGTCACTGAGACAAGGTCGTAGTAAAGCATTGCTGTAGAGCGCCGAGGGTATACTCATGTATCTCTTTCTCTACTTTTCCAGAACTGCACACAGTTTGCCGCCCAACTGGCCAATCTGGTGTCTTTTGCAGAGGACATCTAGGTACCAAACACAAAGCAGTATACCCAAGAAGTAGTGCCCCTGAGCTGCCACCACAGGGAATGGCCATGATTAAGAAAAGCTCCAAAAGTTCATCAGCGTGAATGACTTTACCTCAGGTCTCTTCTTTTCTGGCTTAAGATCAGTTGTGAGACATACTTACCTTCTTCCTTGTTTTTCCCCCTCTTTCGGTTTCGGGCTCTGGATAAAGAGAAGGCTTGGGGTTGGAAGGCTTGGAGGTGATGGAAACGCAAAGAGCAGACTGTAATAGGTGAAAAATTCCCGTACTTTAGAACTCAAACTTCATCTGCCTTTGATGGAAAATGAAAATTCAGGAAATCGAAGAGACTTGCCAAGCGTCATGAGGTTTCCTGGTGGCAAAGACAGGGGAAGCTTCCTGGCACTGAGATTCTGCACACGGTAGCCCTTCTCTGGGGCTAGATTAGGATCCAGCCTGCACGACTTACTAGCCACTCTTCCAACTGATGGTAGTTGCGCCTTTCACAGCGAGGAGTGTCAGGCCTGGCAGCTACGTTTGGGGAAGAGATAACAAAGGGAAAAAAGTATTGAGACACTTAAGAAGCGCTGCTAAATCATTCATTTGATCAACCCCAGTTTAAGTCACAGGTTCACAGGGTACAAAGATGGCCAAGACGAAGCCTGCTGTCATAGAGTGCATACTGTGGCACAGAAAAAGATCATACACACACTTCATTATGAAACAATACTGGGAGGTTATAATGCCGGAATAAACCAGTGCCATATATAAAGAGAATTTTGCCTGGAGCTTGAGCTGGTGTGGGGGCGTGGGGGTGTGTGTGGGTGTTGGGGGCTCATCCAGAAACCAGGTCAGCTGTGAAGAGGAGCAATTATGTCAGCAGTCTGTTTGAGAGGCCAGGTGGTCTAGCGAAATATTTTCAAACTTTAATGTGGGGCTCTTAACTAGATCACAGACTGTGATTTAGGAAGCAGAGGGGAGAAGCCTGAGTTTCCGCATTTCTAACTAGATCCAAGAGATTCCCTTGCTGCTTCTCCACAGACCACACTGTGATGAGCAGAGGTTTAGTAAGAGGAGTAGAGATTTCACGTTAAAGAGAAGAGAGTTTTTTTAATCCCAGCCCTATGTCCTGTAGTTGATGATGTTTGGGTAAATTACGGAGACTCCGCTTCCTTATCTGTAAGAATGGCTGTAATGTTAAAAACCTTACAGCTTGTAAAGATTGAATGAGAATGTAAGCACAGTGCTCAAGACAAGGTAAAACTCAATTAAAATTAGTTCCTTTCTTATTGATTTTGAATTATACAATATAATTTGGCTCCAAAGAACAAGATTCACGTAGAAAGCCCTCTCATATGAATCCATTCAAAGTCTTATAACCCTTTTTCAAAGTAAATATCCCTGATATGTATTTGTTTTTACAGCAAATTACGGCATTAAGATTTTCCCTGAGGCAATAACAAAACAATGGCCAAGTCAGATAAGAATGCAGGAAGTATTATGCCTAGTCCCATAACCTAACCACTAACCCACTCAACCTTGTCCTTAATGAACTAACGTAATTAATGGGTGAAACATGGGAAATTTTGGAACTTCCCTATATAGCGAAAGGAAACGACCCTGCAATAATGTGGTTTCATAAACCTAAACTTTCTTTAATGTACTTGGAAATCAGATAATCTGAAATAAACAGTAACCACATTTGCAAAGGGTTTTCATGTTTCTTTTCCTCATACATCAAGATCGTTGAGCCTCAGAAAAACAGTCAGGAAGGCCAGCTATTTTCACCTTTTACAAATGAGGAAACTGAGGCCCAGATTGATGAAGTGACTGGCTCACTGTACTGAAAGTTCTTTTTTTTTTTTTTTAATTTCTTTAAGTTTATTCATTTCAAGAGAGTCGGAGCAAGTGGGGGGTGGGGGGCAGAGAGAGTGGGAGAGAGAGAATCCTAAGCAGGCTCTGCACCGTCAGCACAGACACTGTGAGGCTTGAACTCGCGAAAGACTAGATCATGACCTGAGCTGAAACCAAGAGTTGGACACTTAACCGACCGGGCCACCCAGGCGCCCCTGTACTGCAGGTTCTTAAGGAACACTAGCCCTGGCCTAGTAAGTCTTACCTCCAAGGAATCTGTTTTGGCTTGCCAGGGGTGGGAGGTGAGTGGGGAGGGAGGTGGGAGTGAGAAGGTAGAGGTTTGTGTTGAGGGTGGGCAGTACAGCGGCAAAGTCCCAAGAATGGAGTATGCCTTTTGCCTTCTGGCCAACTTTGGCATTAAAGATTTAGTGCCTGTGTTCACAGCCACATTTGTTGGGCTAGAGTTAAATAAATCACATGGAAGGGGGAATGAAATCTCATATGAGATTTTAAAATGTTTTGGCAAATTTACAAGTAGCATTTTTGGGATTCACCCAATTTTTTTCTTGATTTCAATATGCCTTTTTTTTTTTTTTTTTGGCTTCAGTTTTTTCCTGTTTTCTCTATTTTTTTCTGATAAAATTCCAACTTAAGGAAGTTGGCAAATTATGAAAACACTTATATGAAATGCAGATTTCCTCCTTCCTGTATATATTTCAATATTTATTTTTTTCAATATTTATTAATACCTGGGAAGCATAATGTTATTTTAACAAAGAACATTTAAGTAATGGGATTAGAACTTTATAAGTAGAATTGCTATTTTGTACATGATGACAAGTCATTTTGATTCTTTTTTTTTCTTCAGATGAAATTCAAGTGTCCTACTAAAATTGAAAAATGAAAAACAGTATAAGCAATACTTTGGGAAACTTAATAGCATAGACCATCAGGAGATAAATTGGTTGTTTGACATCTTCCTACCCAGGGATCTTTAGTTATTAATTTTTAGACTCAGTGATCATAGATGTTTATAAAAATAACACAAAGGGACAAGATTCATTGAACAAAACTCTTGATAAATCTTCACTGGACACAGCTGAAACCGTGATAGAGAAACTCCTGCCTTTAAGAAGTCGACATGCCCTAAGAAGTAGAAAGTAGACATACTTTCTCAAATTTTTCTAAACATGAAGGAGTCTGTTCTTATCTTCAGAGTTGAATATTTTATGGTATTTAAAAAAATTTTTTTTAAGTTTATTTATTTATTTTTGAGAAAGAGAGGAAGTAGAGGAGGGGCAGAGAGAGGGGAAGAGAGAGAATCCCAACCAGGCTCTGCACTGTCAGCACAGAGCCCAATGCAGGGCTCAAACTCACAAACTGAGATCATGACCTGGGCCACAATCAAGAGTCGGACACTTAACCAACTGAGCCACCCGGGCTCAAAATTTAAAAAAAAAAATTGCAATTGATTATAACATGCTAAATGTGTATTCTTCACTATGTATTGAAGTCCTTGAAGGCAGGAACCATATCTTGGCCATCCTTTTATATTTCTGTAACGACCAGCAGAGTGCTTTGCTTATATTAGGCACTAAATAAACATTTGTGAATTCAAATTTTTGGATGGAATTATTCAGAGAATTTAATGAACTGACTGCAGTAAGTACCAGAATCTATTAGATAAACAGATATTTGTCATCCTAAAGTCTCTGTTGCTTTTCAGGATCAAATATGAGACTGGGGTGAATAGCCAATCTATCTCTTTGAAAGCATATAAATAGTCCTTTCCTAGCTTTAAAGAGGGATGGAAAAAGCTATTTGAACATTTTTTTTTTCCCCTGTAACAACAGCTCTGGCCCTAGTCAATTGTTCATGGTTTTTACAAAGCAATAAAACCTAGCCAAAAATACATAAGTGCCTACAGGTGAGCACATGTCAAAGCTCAAATCCCAAATAGGTTATAAGAGTCATCAGGTTGGATTTACATAAGCAATGACATTTAGGAATTCCCTACAATCACAAATGTTACTCACTGGTAGAGTGAGTGCTTTAAATGAACTTGCCTGTCTCAAGAGCATCAAATATCCAGATAATAGAAGGGCTTATACCCTCCCTGATAAAAACAACTGTCTCTGTGGAGGCTTGTGATCCACTTCTATTCTAAATAGGAAGCCTGAGGCCTAATATTTGCTTCAGTTACTTGTCTGTTTCTTCCAAGACCTTTCAGGATCTGACAAATGATAGGATTTCTTGACGCAAGTATTATTAGGATCATATTTTATAACAGTACTGACCCTATAAACTTTATTTTCTTTTTTACTTAGGTTATTTCCCATCTGTTTTGTCACCATTGCTTAAGTAATTTAATAATTAAACTGGATTGTCCGGATACCAATAAAATGTAAGTAACAAAACAAGCTTTCTAACCTTGCCAATTGTGCTCAGGACTGACCAGCTGTAATAATTTACATTTCTTATTTAGGAAAGAACCATAGGTGGTGGCAATTGAATCTAAGACCATCCAATGTATCTAAAGCATCTGATATAACCAGTGACGTGCTGATAAATGTTTAGCAACCGGCTCTCTGAAAAGAAAAGAAAATAACACTGATTGATAGTGTTTGTTGATTTCATGGTACAAATACTCCCACCGTGGCCGTTTTCAAGCTGACAATGTGAAATCTCTGAACTCAGTCTTGGGAAGAGATGCTACAATGGGCTCTCGCGACTCAGTAGGAGCTGGCTCCATTACACTGCTCAGTGAAAAAACACACAAAATGGATCGCCTTTTCACAAAACCGCTATAAAGTTTTCAAGGCCTGATCTGATGTAATGATTGACATTCAGAAGAAAGGAATTCCAAGACGTGTCTCAATATATAAAGCCCTTATGAAATAATAGGGATGACATTTCACTGATTCAGAAGTCTGGAAAGATAGAAAGTTCAAGACCTCAGCTTTGGTAACAGAGGTAAGTGTTATTATTTTTCTTTTTCAAGATATTGCCACCTAACGTATGATTTTGATGGGTTAGCCTTCACTAATCTTAAGAAGTAAGAAGCGTATTATTCATTATTGTCAGGGAATAAGTATTTTACAGAAGCATTTTTTAATAAGTAGAGTTCATCTCTCTAACAAAAATGTTTATTATTCTACTTACATTGCATCAAAAAATTAAGAAAATACAGCAATTCTTTGACTTCTTAGAAACTGTATAATGATGCCATCACATTCTTGATTCTTCTTTTAGGACATTAAGAAAGACTTTAGGCTGATCTGTAAAACACTGCAGTGCACTGAGGAGTTATTTAAATAAATTGAGCTGCAGGGGTCCCTCGCTTACTGTTGTGTGCTTGAGCATTTAGGTTGGCTTTTTATATTTCTTCTTCGCTTCATCCTTTCTGCCTGCTGTGAGCTGTCACTTGCTGTCTGAGTGACAGCCCCTGGCTATTTCACTGTCTCCTCCCCATTTCTAATTTGCTGCTTCCAACCTGCTGAAGGCTAGGAAACAAAGCAGCTAGCCCACCTTCTTCGCCTTATGTATGAAATAGACTCCGAGAGAGGGCCTGGGGGGAGTTAAAGGGCAATGATTTCAATCCATCAGTTCTGACATCTAGTTTCCCTATGGGAACTTACTCTGTACATTTCCTAAGACAAAAGGGAAAATGTACCAGTGTGGCTATAATCCTGTACAGTTAAAGTTGAGGTTGGATCTATATTGTCCACAAACTAAGATATTACTATTTTGTCTCATCTTACAACACCTTGAAATATTGAGTGTCTTTTTTTCCTATCTTGGGATGTCTTGAGGAATAGACTCATCCCATTATTCAGAGTTGGATTACCAACATGGAATCTGTCACCTTTGCCCCCTCCTATTCAGAGTTCTCTTTTGCCTCTAAATTGTCATCTGTAGTCACACAGAGGAAGACAATTCAGCCTACATCTTGGGAACTTTCCTCCCTAGCTTTCCCCCCACCCACCTTAGGTAAACCTTAAAAAAAAAAAAAATGGTTGCTCCATGTTACATACCTACCAGCACGTATGAGAGTCCCGGTTTCTCTACATCCTTACCAACACTCGATAAAGTCAGTCTTTTAAAATTTAGCCACTCTAGTGGCTCCTGGGTGGCTCAGTCGGTTAAACGTCTGACTTCAGCTCAGGTCATGATCTCATGGTTTGTGAGTTCAACCCCCACATGGGGCTCTGTGCTGACAGCTCAGAGCCTGAGACCTGCTTTGGACTTTGCGTCTGCCTCTCCCCCTGCTCTCACTCTATGTGTGTCTCTCTCTCAAAAATAAATAAACATTGAAAAAAAAAATTTTTTTTTAATTTTTTTTTTCAACGTTTTTATTTATTTTTGGGACAGAGAGAGACAGAGCATGAACGGGGGAGGGGCAGAGAGAGAGGGAGACACAGAATCAGAAACAGGCTCCAGGCTCTGAGCCATCAGCCCAGAGCCTGACGCGGGGCTCGAACTCACAGACCGCGAGATCGTGACCTGGCTGAAGTCGGACGCTTAACCGACTGCGCCACCCAGGCGCCCCGAAAAAAATTTTTTTAATTTAGTTATTCTAATGGGTGTAAAATGATATATCATTTGTGGTTTTTATTCACATGTTCTTGATGACTGATGATATTGACTGTATTTCCATGGCCAGTTTGGCCATCCATACATCTCCTTTGTGAAGCAGTTGCCCATTTTAAAAATCGAGTTTATTTTTATTGTTGGATTGTATAAGTTCTTTATATATTCTATCAGACATACATACTTAAATATTTTCTCTCAGTCTGTGGCTTGCCTTTTGATTTTTTTAAAGTGTCTTTTGATGAGCTGTTTTCATTTTGATGAAATCCAATCTATTGCTTTTTTATGGATTATGGTGTTGTGTTTAAGAAAACTTTTTCAAGGCCGCAAAAATTTCTGTGTGCTCTTCTGGAAGCATTTTAGTTCTAGATTTTACATTTAGCATGGTGACTTTAAAAAGCCTTTTCTGAAATCCAGAGAATATGTACTCCTGATATATGTATTGGTAATATACAAAATATATACAATATACCAATAACTAAGTTTATCATCTTAAATTCGAATCTTCTTTATTCTCTCTTGAACTATGTGTTTATATTTCTAAATGCTACTCAAACTGTTGTCGTAAACAACAAGAAGGAATTCGTTTCCCCTCATCCCAAACAGCAGGAGAAAATTCATTTTGTAGTCTTGTCTGTGTGCTGCATGAATGTTTCCGGGTTTGCCAGCTGACGGGGGCGGGGGGGGGCAGAGGGCAGAGGGTGCAGCGCCCCAAGCAACGGGCAGTCCTCTCCAGTGCAGGACTGCCGCAGGCACAGTGCCACGGGGGCAGTGTTGTGTGGCTAGTCTGCCTACTTTGAGTAGCGGAATCTTGACTAAAATTGTCAAACATTCCTGGATCAGCCGTGTGTTCTTAACAATATTGTCTTAAAATTTGGAACCCGAGGAAGTTTCATTAATTGAGAATGATGCCAATGCACTGCAGAATAAGCTGTGTGTGTGTGTGTGTGTGTGTGTGTGTGTGTGTGTATTCATAGTAAAACACACAGGATGTTTCTTCAGTGAGGTCTCCAGCCTTCCTCACTGACAAAATGTGAAAGACCTTCACGAATCTCAGGGAATTCTCTCTGTCTTTTGGGCAGTTTTGTTTCCTTTCCCATAAGGCCAGTCCTGCACTATCTGTTGATCCTTTTCTCAGGATCATGCAGTAGTGGTGTGGGAACAACTGCTCCCTTGTGTTCAGACATTTAACACCAATTGCAGAGAGGGTTCTGGCTGTCTCTGTGCAGGTGCTCAAAGCTCAGGTTTTTCACTTTTTTTTAATGTCTATTTGTTTATTTTTGAGAGAAAGAGAGAGAGACAGAGACAGAGCATGCGTGGGGGAGGGGCAGAGAGTAAGGGAGACACAGGATCTGAAGCAGGCTCCAGGCTCTGAGCTGTCAGCACAGAGCTCAACGCCGGGCTCGAACCCATGAACCATGAAATCAAGACCTAAGCCAAAGTCAGATGCTTAAGCAACTGAGCCACCCAGGCGTCCCTACTTTTCTTTTTTTTTTTTTTTTTTTTTTTGGCTCTTCACCAACCTCTTTTCCATAACTCTTCCTAACCTCACATGAGTCTTACATAGCAAAAGGAGGGCCCCTGTGCCTTCAGCATACTCCACACAATTCCTAGTGCCAGTTGTGTTTTTGCCCCCCCCCCCCCCCCCCCCCCCCCCCCCCCCGCCCAGGATAGCAGGTAGGTTCTTGAGCTCTTCTGTACCCTTCTGCTCATGGTCTTTAAACTATGGCAGTGAGAAGGTTATGTAACCTCGCTTTGGCCATTGATAAAAGACAGTTAATAGATACTCGAGATTGAATAAGGTTCTTGGACATCAATACTCCTAGTGTCAACTTTTTTTTTAATTAAAAAAAAAAATGTTTATGTTCATTTATTTTGAGGGAGAGAGAAACAGACCACGAGCCGGAGAGGGGCAGAGAGGGAGACACAGAATCTGAAGCAGGTTCCAGGCTCTGAGCTGTCAGCACAGCTACCCAGGTGCCCCCCGCTGAGTGTCAACTTTTAACACCCCTTTGATTTCCACAGCTTTGCCCCTCATTGTGCTCCTGTTCATTCCCTGAGTACATGGCCTTCGTAGACTAGTATGATTTGCCTAAAATAAATATTGATTTGAAGACATATTTCCATCTTTTAAGAAATGGGACTCACATGATGCCAAATAATCAGACGAACTAAAATTTTAACTTTTTAACAGTTGTTTTGGCTTCTTACCTACACAACCTTTGTTGAAATGCTTACTACTTTAATTTATGCAAGTTAGTAATTCTCATTCTACAACTGGCTTAGTCTAAAAATATGGACATTTAATTATACCAAAGTCAATAAATACAACAGGTTTTTGCATGAGAATTCTTGGGAAAACATTTTAACTATCTAAAATATCATTAATTTTAAAACTAATTAGCCTAAATAAGATTTGGCAAGTTCTACCCTAAAGACAAATGGCTCATATTTTTCTTAATTTGTTCATGCGTGTTACCATGGAGACAGTGGAGTCAAAACACACAAGCTAGTGTATTGTTCAGCTCTGCACTTCCTACTATAGATTTGATGAAGTCATTCTGGCCTCCTCGTTTTGAGAATTTGAGAACATAGCATTGTTTCTTTTATAAAAACATGGTCAGCATTCAGACATGATCAATAAGGCAAGAAAAATTAGATCTTACTTGTAATCTTTGCTCCTTCTGATGGGATAAAATAAGAAAGAGGTAAATCACTTCCTTCAATTAGTTATTTTTGTGGTAAAGGTAATGCCTCTGATTCATTCCTCAGAACAGCAAGGCTTAATCTTATTAAAAAAAAAAAAAAAAAAAGCCTGAAAAAAAACCCCGCCTATTTGGTGGATAAGGCAGGTGTCCTTTCATACTACAGCACCAAAAAAGGCCATTTGGCGGCTCATTTCCTTTGCAGATGCCTTGAATATTATTCTCCATCTTCCTGCCCTTCATTATACTTAAGAACAATAGGAAAATGCACCTCTTTTTCAATGAGGTGTGTTTGTGGTCCTGTCATTTTGCCTTTCTGAGACCCATTCGTGATATGTTCCTGTTCTCTCATAATAATATTGCTTCTGTCCCCACTGGCGCTCACCTAGGAAATCAAGATGCTATTATTTCTCTATTCTGTTTCTTTTGCCCTTAAGATGGGCAGAAGAGCCGTTCCTAACCCTTTCATCCATTTCATGAAGAATGTTACCAGTGGCTTAGCAAAGGTAGGTTCCACATAGGTGAGAGTCCCTTCCCGGCACTTCATGAGGACGTGGAAACAAAAATGCCTTAGATTTGTTTTGTTTTGTTTTGTTTTGTTTCTTAAGTGAATTGTCTGAATCCCAGAGAATAGCCAGAAACCATCTCATTCTGCCTTCTACCCATGACCAAGAAAATAAATGTGATCCTCTTTAGGGAATCTCCTTTCTCTTTGTATCCAAACACTCCCGTGGAGTTTTGAAGCAGCCTGGCTTCCTAGCAGTTGTACTCAGTAATGGTCAAGTCACTTAGGCAACTGAAAAATTTCAGTTCTTTTATAAAAATGTTCCTGCTGCAGCAAACAATGAAATTATTTCATTGCGAGTGTACAGAAAAAGCCTAACTCTTTGGGTTTTCCTACTTGACTCTATACGGAAAATATTTCAATAATAGTTCATTAACGTATTTCTTTCCAATAATTAAAACGTGAATATTTAACCATGTAATCCCATTTCATCTCCATAGAAAAACTATGTGTATCATTTCTATACCAATTCATAGAGCATGAAACAGCCCTTGCCACCTCAATCGCAGAAATGATCTCTCTCTCACAGCACTTAATTCGAGGCATATACCAGATGTCTGTGGCACACATCTCAGCCATAGTTACTCTGTAAATACCAACTCGGAGAGTGAGCTCATGGGAAAGGAACTATCAGTCTGAATCCGCCCAATAAACGGTCTGTTCAAGAGCTCAGAGATGAAGTGGGCCTCCTTCCCCATTTTTGCTGGTTTGGAGGTGGAGGTCCGGGGAACTGTCTCTCTGCCTGGGCAAGCATCGGCCCTCCCCTCCAAGGAGAGCCAGGACAGATGGGCAGTGTATTTGACAAGGAACCCCTGCGTCCTTGCTTCAACGCCCTTCTGCTCTACGTTAAAAGCAGTACTGTATTTTTTAAGTGTTGGAACTGGCAGCTATACCGGTCACTGGCTACAGCGAACAATCCTCCATTCAAATCAAGCAGCCCAAACCCAGATCCAGTGGAAAGCGGTGATGAAGCACACAGAGGGAGCCTCTCTGCCCTCCACCGTGCGGAGGGCGAGGGTTATGTCAGGCGCCCCGAAGATTCCAGAGGGGGGAACTCAGCAGAGTTCTTATACAGCATCTATTATACCAGTTTCACAAGGAGGATTTACGAACTGGGAAAAAAAAAAAAAAAAAAAAAAAAAGAAGGTTACCTTGGTTGGCTTCCTTTTACTGGTGCCACCAGGGTCTGAACCTCCCCAAATCTCCTGTAAGCAAGAGGCCTCTCTCCCTCCCTCACTGGAGGCCTCGTCAACCAGGCCATAGTTTGTAGTACTAACATTTCTAAGTAAACATCAGAATAAAATGTCCCTTTTAAAGGAGCCAACGCAGAGAGGAGGTGAGGGAGGGTTTGTAAGTTGCAGTATGGCAAGGAAAGACAGAAGAGCAAAACAGGGAGGGAGAAAGGAGAAGCAGAATCTGCTCTTGGGTTTAAGTCATTTCAGACAAATGGCATCAGCTGAGTTTCCCAGGAGCTGGCCCACTACCTGCCCATGATGTAATTACCTTACAACACCAGCAACATCTTCCTAACACACACATGTACGTGCATACGGGCACGAGTGCCCCGTTCTTCCTCTGTGCGGCCCACATAGCTCAGCCTGAATCTTGGATTTGTTTCCCAGCGCTGTAACCAAGTACCAGAAACTGGGTGGCTTAGAACAACACAAACGTATCGTCTCACAATTCTGGAGACCGGAAGTCCACAATCAAGGCATTGGCAAGACCAAGCTCTCTCTGGCGGTTTGAGAGGAGACTCTTTCCTTGCTTCTGGCTTCTGGTATTTGCCAACAACCCTTGGCATTCCTCAGCTTGTAGATGCATCACTCCAGCCACAGAACCGTCTTCCCCTTGTGAGTCTTCACCTCATCTTCCCTCTGTGTGTCTGTCTCTGTGTCCACATTTCTCTTTTTCATGATGACACCAGTCATATTGGATTAGGGCCCACCCTAATGGCTTCATTTTAACTTGATTAGCTTTGTAGCAGCCCTATTTTCAAGTAAGGTCCATTCTGAAGTACCAGGGATTAAGGCTTCAATGTCTCTTTTTTAGATGACACAGTTCCACCCATCACAGGCCTCCGTTTGTGAAGGACCTCCCACTACTTTGTGCTCACCTCCTCAAAGCCTGCCCCCTCTACTAGGGCAGGGAGGAAGAACTTCTCAAGGGAGATGAACCTCTAGATCAGGGTAGTGGAAGAAACAGGGTACGACTGACTTTTCTAGTACGCTGGGGTGTAGAAATAAAGACATCAGGAAGGAATAAGTCTCTCCTCTCTTAAGGACTCTGTGCAGCAGGCCAGTGTTGGACACTTTCACAATCATCTCGTGTCTAAAAAGCTACATCACCCAACCCCTTTTCACTTTGGCTTTTCCTCAAACCTCCCCCGAGGATTTTTTTGCCCATAGGAAACTATGGATATTCCTTAGAAAATAACATTGCCCAGGATAAAGTCTTAATTTTGTAGATGAAGACACTGAAGGTCAGAGAGACCAAGCAATCTCTCCCAAGATGCCCGGCTACTTAGTATCAGAGCTAGGGCTAGAATCCAATTTTATTGACTCCTTCTCCAGCAGTCGTTGATTCAATATTGCCTTCCAATTTGACTTGACATCATTTGCAGGTAGGAAACAAATTCAACCTTACTTAACTCCTACCCTTCTAGGGAAATGAAATCCCAGGCAGAGCAAATGGGAGGGCTAGTAAATTGCATATGACTAGAGTATAATATGGATGTCTTGAACCAAAATAACTGCTCTTGCCAGGGTCTGTGTAGAAGATGGAAATTCAGAGAGAAATGGATACAGACACTGCCTTCAAGGAGTTCATAATCTTTTTTTATTTTATTTTATTTTATTTTATTTTATTTTATTTTATTTTATTTTATTTTATTTTACAGAGAGAGCATGAATGCTGGAGTGGGAGAGAGGGGCAGAGGGAGAGAGAGATAGAGAGAATCTCAGGCAGGCTCCATGCTCAGTGCAGGGTCCAATGCAGGGCTTGATCCTACACCCTGGGATCATGACCTGAGCCAAAATTACAAGTTGGACGCTCAACTGACTGAGCCACCCCGGCACCCTGGGGAGTTCATAGTCTTGTAAGTGACTCAGAAATGTAACAAATTAATCATATTCGAATGGAATAAGTGTTACAATAAAGGTTTTAAACAAGTCTAGAAGGAGCGTGGCCATGGCTAACAGTTGACTGGGTTCCATGGGCATGTTGCCTAGACAAGGTCAGTGGAGCAGGTGGATCCAGGAAGACAGCCTGTGCAGTGACCTCCAGTTGGGGACCAGCAAAAGTTTGTAGGATCCTTGGGGCAAACAAGTCATGAGTGTCAAAAAGGAGAAAGGAAAGGTGGGCTAGAGCTAGTTTCTTAAGATTCTTCATGCTATACTAAATAACTTAAACTTCGTGTATGGGCAGTAAAAGTCCAAAGTTGGTTTTAAAGCAGGGGAATGACAGGAATCATATTTCTTTCTTAAGAAACAAGGAGAAGGGGGGGCTAGGACCAAGGAAACCTTGGAAGCACCAAACCTCACCTCCCTCGATGCCCAACACTAACTAGCCCAGGGCCTTCAAGCTGAAGTAGCCAACATCAGGTGACACCCCCATCCCCCAAGTGGCTTCCAAGAAAAGCAGGGGTCCCTAGTAAGCACTGAATATCCAGTTTACCTGTGGGAAAATCCAGCTCCAGTGTCACAGAGAAAGCCCCTGACAAGCTGTTAGCAAAATGTCAGCAGGAGGGAGTCCCTGACATTTCAGAAATCCCTTTCCCCCTGTCTTTGTCCTTCTCAGTCTGTGTCGTTAATTTCCAAGCCGTCTCCATAGCAGAGTCCAAAGAGCACCTCGGCATGTGTGTGTGGGGGGTGTTATCCGGCAGGGCTTTTCGGAGCCATAGGTATGTTGTAAATTTGATACCCGAGTAAACTCTGAGTGGTAGATGAAGCCGCTTTCCTCAAAGGTTAAAAGTAATAAGGCCGTCTTTGTGCCTTTGTGGTCTGACTTTTCATAGGCTATTATGAAGGTGCAGGGGGGGTGGTGCTGGTAGAGTTTAATCCATATAATTTGCATGTTAATGTCCAGTCTAAAAATATTCACTGTGAAAGGAAAAAGTACACTTTAAATTACGCTTCAAGGGAACAACATTTCAGTTCTTATGATCCAAGTGTTTAGCAGTAAGGAAAAGGACACCAACTCATTTCAAATTAATTTTATTTATTACAAGCTTTCAGATATCAATCATTTTACTTATTATTATTTTTTCACTAATTATATTTAGAGTTTTGGTAACACATCATTTTTTTAAGTTTGTTTATTTTTGAGAGAGAGAAAGAGAGAGAGCACATGTGAATGCACAAGTCGGGGAGGGGCAGAGAAAGAGAGAAGGAGACACAGAATCCAAAGTAGGCTCCCAACGTGGGGCTCGAACTCATGAACCGTGAGATCATGTCCTGAGCTGAACTCTGAAGTTTAGCCAACTGAGCCACCCAGACACCCCAACACATCATATTTTTATGCTTATTAAACTCAGAGTAGATTAAGGAAGTTCAAGGAGAGACTCTTTCAAAATTTCCATTCTTCTCCTCCCTCGACACACATGTCTCAGCTGCGTGTTGGGGGCACAGGGGCTCCTCCACCTGTAGCACCCAATATTTTATCAGGAGCTGACATCAAATTGAAAGGTGCTTATGGTCAATCCTTTCCAGAATAAAAGAAAATGAATCCATACTGCTGTGATCAGATTCATGAGGAAGTTTGTGATTTATGTAAATCAGGATATGGGCTTTTTCTCCTAAAAGGAGAAACAAAATTCATCTTTGAGGAAAATTAGCAGGGGCAACTAGGAGTTTGGTGTCTCTCCTCTGAAACTCCTCTGAGAAGGTGAGCCTTTTGGGTGTTCCTTCAGGGTGGTGTGAAAGGAACTGCTGTTACCTGCTGAATCACCCTCCCCACATCCTGGCCCGCCTGCCTGCTCCCTGGGGGGTGTCTGCCCTTTCAGTAGTGGCCACACTTGCTCAGGGAAGGATGAGGTCACCGCCTGCGTGCATCTCAAGGATGGCCAGAGAATGGCCTCCTCAGATGAACTGGGTCCACCCTCAGGAGGTAGGAAGACTACCCTTTCCTGTGTACTTAACCTAGCCCTTTGGGCAAATAATGACTCTATCTTGAAGGTTCTTCACAGTTTTCTTCACAATTTCTTTCCCTTAATGTCCTGTGAGAAGAAAACCTTTCATGTCTCTCTCCAAAACTTTAGGGGCAGGGGTGGGTACCACATGAGGCTTTAGCAATAACAATTATACATACAGTGAGAGAAAACTCGCACAGAACAGAGGAGAAGTCCGGATTCTGGGTTTAGTTTTCCTCTTCCTATGTGATCTGAGGACCACCAATTGACCTCTGTGAGATGTCCTTCCTCATGGAGATATTGCATTAATTCACAGGGACATGCACCACTGATGTGTGTAATGAAAAGAGAAGGGTAACATAAAAATTTTTACTCATCACCCCAAGACCAAGAGTCATATGCTTCCTGGCTGAGCCAGCCGTGTGCCCCCAAAAATATTTCTTCGAAAGCAGATACAGAAATGGACTGACAAAAAGGCAGAGGTAGGGGAGACAAGGGAATCAGGTCATGGACCAGTGTACAGAAGAATATGGACAATAAAAGGAATTGTCAGCACAGAACCAAAAGTAGAAAGCCCAACATAATTTTGCCACAGAATAAGCAATCTTCCACTGCTGGGCCAAGGTATGAGAAGGAAAGAAAGCATTTTTGGATAGAAAAGAATTTATTTTTTCTTAAAATGCAAACTCTAATTCAGGAGTTAGGATGGGAACTGAGTGTGCTTTTGTTTTTTGTTTTTTATTTTTTGGTTTTTTTTTTGAGGAGGAGGGGTGCAGAGAAAGAGGAAGAGAGAGGAGAGAGAATCCCAAGCAGGGCCCACAGTGTCAGCTCAGAGCCTGACTTGGGACTTGATGCAGGGCTCGAACCCACAAACTGTGAGAGTATGACCTGAGCTGAAATCAAGAGTCTGACGCTTAGCCGACTGAGCCAACCAGGTGCCCCTTGAAAAAAAAATGTTAAAGATAGGACGGCATACGAGCATCTTTTTTTTTAAGCCTTATTGATGCATACTCATTCAAATAAGTTGACTCATCCATCTTGGCAGATTTATTTGATAAGAACACATGCCAACCCGAGGCCCACACTAACCCATAGGACCCATTTAACTAAAGGCATTTAGGTATGTTGGATTGTTATCCCAAGAAGCACTGGGAATTGATGAGTTTGTTTTCTTCTTCCTTGTTTCAGAGCAATGTGCATTGCTGTCCTCACCTGGGGTTCTGAGTAGTATGCACATGTCAAATGTGGCCGTGACAGAGAGTTAAATCAATAATCATTGATTGGACACCTTTTAGATTTTAGGTATCACTTAAAGATACAAAGAAAATAAGACGTGGACCCTTCCCTCAGAAAGAGGCAGATGGTGTAAACAAACAAATTACAACACAGCATCCTAAATGCCATGACACAACATGGCCGGGGCAGGAAGGAGAAGGAAGTGATTAACTCCTTCTGGGACGGGTTTGCAGGAATGACAAAGAGAGGGGGAGGGGAGAGTGTATTACACAGTCTCTTCAATTATTTATAGAAGTGTTGTTTTTTAAAATGTGGGGGGGGGCAGGAGGGGTTCATGATCAAATAACTTAAACAGACCCTTTGCTGTAAGATTTACTTTTACTATTACAGGTGTGATTTTAGGTAAGTTTCTTAATCTCTCTACACTTCTACTGGTTTAACCATAGACTCGTGATAGTAAAACACACCTCATAGCATTACTGTGATCACTGCAAGGTATATCTATATGTACAGACGTAGAGATATACACACACACCTCTAGTAAGTGGTAGAGCCTATGCCCACCCACCAGGAGATACCCACTAACAAAATAATTAGGGTTTATGTGTGATGAAAAATAAGCACAAGAAAAAAAAAATGACAGAGATTTTGCTCACAGTGAAGTAGTATCTTGAAATCTCTTATTGCCCAGAAAGAGAGAAAGAAAATCAGTAGAAAGAAAAGAATATCCTCATGGCACATCTCAGTCAGAAAAGACCCGTTAATAAATATGTGTTCAATGAATTCCAAATCGTCTTCTTCAAGATCAAGTTCAAAGATGAAATCAAAAAATACCTCCCTTTGTGTGATAGTGACTGGGGATAAACAGATGACACTGCAGGGCTTTAGATAGGGGGTCTGATGAGAGCTTTGGGAATGGGACAGTTTACTTTGTATTTTGGAAGACCCTGAGTGGAAAAATGAAACTGTTGACTGTACTTTGTAGAAATACTTTTGAGTAAACCAGGGATAACGTTCCACCAATTCTTTAGCAACGAAACATGGCTAGCTCTAACTAGACAGCATGGGCCTGCTCTAAAAGAAGAGGTTTTGGTTTTTTAAACCTTTTTAAAAAGTCTATTTATTTATTTGTTTATGTAATCTGTACTCCCAACATGGGACTTGAACTCATGAGCCCGAGATCAAGAGTAGCATGCTCCTCTGACTGAGCCAGCCAGGTACTCCTAAAAAAGAGATTTTAATATTAATAGTTTCTATTTATTAAAAGCCTAATAGTTCAAAGCATTGGCTTTGGGGTCCAACATGTCCAGGAGTTCAAATTCCAGCTTTCACTCTTGCAGGTACAGGATGTTAGACAATTTACTCTGTCTGTGCCCTCATACATAAAATAGAAGATATAAGAACACCAACTTCACAAAAGATTATATGAGGATTTAATGAGCTCACACATGTAAAGCACTTAGCACAGTACGTAGCACCCACAAAGTCTCCAAAATTAGCTACTCTTATTATTACTGTATTATTCTTTCTTGTGAGAGCAGAGAGGAAAAGGGGGTTGATTCTTTTTGGAAAGAGAAAGAGCCAGAGATGAATTCACATAAGAAAAATATGTATAGAGTCCACTATTATGGCCGTAATTAAAAAAAAAAAAGTATTGGCAACAATGTGCAGAAATTATGTAGACAGTTCCTTAAAAAGTCAAACATAGAGGTATGATACAACCCCGGCAATTTCATCCCTAGGTATATACCTAGGAGAAATGGAAACATATCCCCAATAAAAGTAGTACATGTTACTAGCAGTGTTATTCATAACAGCCCCAAAGTAGAAAGAACCCAAATGCCCATTCACTGGTAAAAGTATAAACAAAATGTGATATATCCATATAATAGAATATTATTCAGCCATAAAGAGGAATGAAGAACTGGTATATGCTACAACATGGATGAACCTTGAAAAAATGACACCAGGTGAGACCGGCCTGTCACAAAAGGCTACGTATGATATGATTCCATTGATACAAAATGTCCAGAATAAGGAAATCCATGGAGACATAAAGTAGTGGTTGCCAGGGGCTGGAGGGGAGTGGGGAGTAGGTAGCCACTGCTAAGGGTAGAGAGCTTCTTTGTTGGGTGACAGGAATGTTCCAGAATTAGGTAGTGATACAGCTGCACAAAACTGTAGATGTGCTAACAACACTAAATTTTACACATTAAAATGATAAACATATGTTAGGCGAATTATTTCTTAAAAAAAAATTAATGTGGGCCTTCGGAGACAAGTAGGGACATGCCAAGCAAGTGAGGGGAACAGAGGCACCCAGGCTGTCGGAAAACTTAGGGTCAGAGTTCAAAAGTAATAACAACCAAGGTTTGTTCAGGCTCTTGGTAAGAGCCTGGTGAGGATAGAGCCTATGGCTGTGCTACTCCAAGTATGGTCAGTGGACTGTGATTGTTACATTCTCTGACCATATGAGGAAAGAAATCACGAGTGAGTAGGCTATAGAAACGTTGGTAACTTGACACTGCACGGTCAGTGGCCTCTTGTCCTGGGGCAGGATATAAACCAGGTGTGGTCAAGCATGTGTGGCGAGGGGAGTGTCACCCAAGCTGCACACTAGCCCTGCACAGTAGGACCACATATCCAACCTTGACAGATGGGACATAAAACAGCTGGTTCTTCACTTTGTCCAGTGTGAGAAGCACCGTCATATGGGATGCATTAGAGGGAGTACAGGCTGGAAAAATAGATTGGGAACAAAGTGTGAAAGGCCTTATTAGTACAATAGTTTGGGATCGCCTCTCTGTCCAGAATTCTTTAACTGGGTTGTGCCTAGTTATGCCCCATAATTGTGACACTGTGGCCCTTTAAAACATGGAGGATCTGTGAGGACTGGAGAAAACAGGGCAACAGGGCAATGGTGGGACAAAGAAAAATCTTTACGCACCAAAACAAAACAAAAATACCTGGGAAACAAGTAAGGGCATATCGCTTCCTCTTGGAGTAAGCAGAAACTAGGTGCAACAACCAAAAGGGTTAAAAGAGGCACATAGCCCACTGATCAACATCCAAAGGTTTGTTTCTATTTATTGACTAAGAGAAGCCAGAATACGCCATCCCAGCAAGAAAACCAGTGGAGAGCTAGGCTAGTGGTCCAGAGATGAACGAGGCAGGGAGAGGAGCAGTAGAAAATCTCACAGCTCACTCTCCCGTGTAGGGAAAGCGCACAGCCAGGAAGCTTCACGTGTGGGAAAATACTCAACCTCACAGAAGAAGAGCGCTATATTGATTCCAGACATTGTTATTCCTGCGTGCAGGGGGGACGAAGAAAGGAAAGGAAACCAAGGTATTGACAGAAAAACCAGCTTCTACTTTCTCAAATGTCTTAATATGTCACTATGAAGCAACCGCGAGACTTCCCCTGGTGTCTCATGTTGACTCATTCTTCCCCAAGCCAAGGCCATTTATTTAATGTCTAGTTTTGTTAAACTTGATGAGAATTTGTTTCAGAATCCGGGGCAGTGCTAATGTAAAGGCTTGTTTGTCCTGGTTGTGCAGAATGAAGGAAGTTCACGCTCTGCACAAGGAAAGCAATGTGTCATGTAATATTGCCAAAAGGTTGCATCATTTCTAAACTTTCCGGAAGACTGGATGGATGAGAGGTCATCTATGTTTATTTTGTGAAGTTTGGCCTACCAGGAAATGTGTGGGTACAAGAGATATTTTAGGCCCATGAGACTCTCACTTTAGAAGATGAATCCAGCAGCATGTGCTATAAGCTTCAGTCTCTAACTAAATCTTTGAAAAGAGTGGCAAGTTGTGAAGTATGCAAGGTTTTTTGGCTGCACTAACAGAGCCACGTATAAAATGCTGTTGCCAAACAGAGACTAGAACCAGATGACAAAGACTGAAAACACACACCATGTATTGACTTTCTCTATAAAGTACTCATTACAACTTAATCCAGTAATATTCATTTCTAGAATTGCATAATCACTTACCAAGCCATATTAATTAAATTTGTAAATTGACCATGAAAGAAAACTTTTAAGCGGAATTCTTCATGTTGAGTTTCTTTAAGAATGTAATGGAATTACCTCAACAAGGAAGGAAAGATGTTTTAAAGCAGTGATTTGTAGCGTATAGTTTAAAGATGTGATAATTAATGGCCCACCAGCAACTCTATTCAAGCCTGCTCATGGACATTTTATTTGTGGTTTCACGATCTCTGTAATCCAGAAGATACCTATATTCCTTCCGTAGGAGAAACTGCTTTTCTCTACTTTTTTTTCACATGGTTCTAGGGTGGGGGGCTGCCAAAGAAAATATCACTCACACACACCCCCAGCACACGCCCACCCGGACAAAACACACACACCCTTCCTGCCCCCATCACACACAAGCATAGGAGATAATGATACTAACACAGAGGGGAATGCAATGATGCCAAGAGATGGAAACAGAGACCAGCTCTATCCCTAGAATGCACAGGAATGAGCCAATAGATCACCTCTACTGCTAAAGCTGTCTGAGTTGCGTTTCTGTGACTTGCAACCAAAAGAATTCTGACACCAAAACTCAAGATGTTCATCTCCCTGTAGACAGTACTCCTCATTGCACTCTTCCGGAAGACAGGTGCAATGAGGAATATTAGCTAGGTGACTGGAGTAGCATCTATGGGACTGCCCCCACCAGGAGCGTAGCCCCATTTACATAAGCTACGTGTGAGTGCTCCCCTCCCCAGAATTGTGCAATGTGAGAATGGAAGGGATCATAAACTCTCCTTACTATATCTATCAGCACCGATTTCTCCACATACCTACTGCTGCTTGGGCTTGGGCTTGGGGGAGCTGCTTCTTCTCGAGCTTCCTTCCTAACACTATGATTTTGCACCAACACCACTGCCAGTTTTCGTGAAATGCCTCTTAGAGAATGTTCCTCCAGTATTTTCCTTCCCCTGAGTCCTCACAACGCAGGTACCACCTTCTCTATGGAGACTCTTTTAGCTTGATCTCCAAGTGGAACAAGGCCATAGCATCTTCTCATAGCAGATGGGGGCCAATTGTTTCTATTCAATTCCTGGCTCCATAATTCTTGGCCCTAGAAACCTCTGTACCCCCATTTTCCTAGAGACTATAAATTCCCTCCTCAAAAATCATCCATAAGTCACATGCCCTCCAATCTTTTCCAGTTCTGTGATGGTGTCTTCTGTGACGTGCCCTCTCCCTCCTTATCAGATGTCTTTCTTCTCTGCTTTTAATATAATAGTAACTCCCAAAATGTGCTACCTTGTTTAAAAAAAAAAAAATTAAGTCTTGGAAGCAGTATTTATCAAAACTAGAAAGTTTTTTTTTACATGCAGGAATTTGTACACAGCCAAGCCCCAGATTCTTTTCTTAATGATTTCAGATAAATCTTTCCCATTCACTGTATACAACTCTGAGGGTCCTAATATTTCATGAATAAAATATTGAGACCTGTTCTCTTGAAGAGGGAAGAAGCCTCCTCCCTTGAAAACACTCTTGATAAAAAACGCAAGGCAAACTTCCTTGTTGAACCTCTGGCAGAACGTATCCAATAAAACTGGGGGAAAAATTAGAAGGGAAATGAAAGATTGACTATTAAAGAAAGAAACGACAAATGGACAATGACAACAACAACAGGGACAACAACGAGAGTCACTGCAAGGAAAGAATCGTCTCTTAACGATACACAGCATAAGTGCAAAAGGAAGTAAGTTGATATGTGGGAAACCAGTCCAGCCATGTGTTCAGCATTCTTCCAGGGACCAAGCTGGAAACCGTCCTCACAACATCTCACCGCTTCTGCCTCCCACCTGTCCTGCATCGGTCATTTGTCAAGTCCCATCGGTTCTATTTCCACACCAGTCATGCGGTCATTCAGCACATGTTTTTTTGAATCGCTACTGTGGCTCAGGAACCATTGGAGCCACCAAAAAGCAGTGAACAAGAAGAGAGACAAAGTCCCTGCTCTTGTGGGATTTATAATCGTGGGAGGGGGAAAAAACCATAGTCACGTGAACATACAAGAAAGGTAATTTCAACTTGTGACACGTGCCACAAACACAGCAAAACAGGACCATCAAGTATCCCGATCCAACCTTCTGTACATTCCCACAGCCACCACTGTCCTATGATCTCTTTTCCTTCTTAGTTGGCTGATTATGGTCACTTCCTACGTGGTC
Organism: Prionailurus bengalensis; assembly: GCF_016509475.1. NCBI lineage: Eukaryota > Metazoa > Chordata > Mammalia > Carnivora > Felidae > Prionailurus > Prionailurus bengalensis. Next base: position 94,925,550 of record NC_057350.1, on the reverse strand, counting down.
TTCCCATTCCCTACCTGCTGTCTGATGCATGGCCGGTCATGTGATTTCTCGTCTCTAAAATCTCAACATGAACCAGAGGTGACCACATGAAACACCAATCCTCACCGTGCCATCAAAGACACTCATGTTGTGGTCCCCACCCCCCTTCCAGGCCCATCTCCCACCATACCCCTTGCCCATTCTGTGTTTCGAGCAAACTGGGCAACTCAGGGGGCCTAGACACTCCAGAGGCTTTCCTGCCTGCCTTCCTTCCCTTCCCTGCAAGTTCAGTTCACTTCTGTTTGGCTCATCCCAGAGGTCATCTACCTGTTGAAGCCCCTGCTGACGCTCTTCTTCCCTTCTCCCTCTTCTTCCCTTCTCTTCTTCTCCCTTCTTCCCTTCTCCCCCAAGAATACCTTTCCCTCTTTGAGCCCCCGAGAGAATTTATTTGTATTTGTCTCTGGGGCTTTATCTTACCCTGCCTTATTTTACACTGCTGCCCTATCTGACCACTCCTGAGAGCAGAGATGATGGCTTCATAATTTCTGGGTTCCTATTGCCTATCACTGTGCTTGACCAATGGTAGCTTCTTGATTATATTTATTATGAAAGTGATATGAAATGAAGTGAGTAACTTTAAAAAAATTTTTTTTACTGTTTATTTATTTTTGAGAGAGAGAGAGAGACAGAGCACGAGCAGGGGAGGGGCAGAGAGAGAGGGAGACACAGAATCTGAAACAGGCTCCCGGCTCCGAGCTGTCAGCACAGAGCATGACGCGGGGCTCGAACCCACGGACCGCGAGATGATGACCTGAGCCAAAGTCAGACACTTAACCGACAGAGCCACCCAGGCGCCTCACTAACAGTAACTATTGGCTGTATGAAGAATATTCCATCACAGCTGTACCTAAAGTCCCTTTAGATTGACGTTAAGTGGCACATTTTGTTGAACGCGAAAGCACTTATTCTTGGTATACAGAATCACCTTCATGGATGAGTAGCTCAGGCTAAGACCAGAGCAGGAAATAATATTATTGAGCACCTACTATGTGTCAGATATTATGCTAGATACTTCATATATATTATCCCTCATTGAAGCAAGGAGATAACCTGACAATCGTGCAAAAAGCAGGACTCTCGGCGTGTAATTTGATCTTTCAGAGTTCAGAACAATTTTATCTAACAAACTGCACTCTTGTTGACTTATTATTTTTTCATATTGTCATCTTCCTCTACCTCCTTCCCTAACTAGAATAGATTTGTCTCTTTCTTTCTCTTTTTCTCCCTGTTTTCTTTCCACTGCACGATTCCCAGCAGTACTGCTGAGCCAAAGTAGACACTCAAAATATATTTGATGATTAGATAATTTTACCTTCATATTTTCCTTTCAAATCCCTGCTAACTGGCAGGTCTTGGAGTCGACTCCCTAGAACAAAATGACCATTTTGAACATTTGCATGTGAAGATCACATTCTTCTCCGCTGTAAATAAAACTCAAACATTTCTCCCAAGTGGCCCAGCTTCACAGGTGTACATCCTGAGAACCAGAAACATCTGGGTGGAGGGGGGGGGGGAACCTGCAACGTTCCAACCCCACAAAATGGTTTTCAAAAGACAAAATGAGAGAAAGCTTTAGGAACAGCCAAAGCATTTTGCAAAAAAAGAACTCCCTTGTGGATTGAGGGAAAAATCCGGAACAGAGGTTTCCCTGGGGCTGGAAGTGTTACTGGCCTCAAGAGTCATCTGAACCAGAAGCACTGCTGGAGTGAGTGTGGGTTCCAAGCTCAGCACCTGCCGAATCCAGGATCTCTCCTCCCCAGTTCTGAAGACAAACCAGATAGAAATGAAATCTGTTGGAGATCGGCAGTGCAAGGGAAAGTCCATGTGGCTACAACAAGGGAAGGAGTCATTTCTATTTATTTAATACCAGGCTGGTTTTAGTTGACATTCCCTGGATTCTTGCATAATCGTGTTTCATTTACTTACGTGTGGGTGTTACTAGCAACTGTACACTCTTTTCTTCAACAAATAAGGCAGGTGGGACCTTGCCGTTAGAAAATATATGGATTTGCCTCTGTTGTCTTTTTTTTTTTTTTTAACTTGCAGGGTAAAGTAATAAGCTTGTTCGTTTCAAGATATCTACCTAAATAACATTAACAATTCTAAACAGTAAATATTTCTTAAATTTCAGGCCGGGGAATCTGCTGTATTTTTTAGGGTATTTTCTCCTCTTCCATTTGAGTCTGTACTTCTTTTTTCCACCTGAATTGTGAAAAGAAAACCAGAAAAGAATTATTTCTCCCATCCCGGCCCATCTTTTGTTTTTAATATCATCTTTGAAATGGCAACACCAAGGTCAACAGTGGCTTCTCTAAGTGGCAGGTGTTTTTCCCTTGTCAAAGAAGATAAAGGGGAAGGATAGGAGAGCATCTGGCTGTCTGACCTTAACACGAGATGCAAGGAGGAATGTCTCTTTGGTCCTTTATCCCCTTTAAATCCATCTCTTATCTCCCTAATATTTCCCTCACCTGAAGTTCAAATTCAACTAATTTTTATAAGTGTTCGTATGCCATTCATGTGATACACATTCATAGGGTCATTTATTCCCTATAGCTCTTGAGCTCCTATTATGCACCAGGCACTGTCTAGACTCTAGGGTTAAAACTGCAAGGAAGGAAAGGTCTCTTCCCTAAAATCTAAGAGTAGATGGACAATTAAAGCAAGATGAGTACTATTATGGAGGCAAACGCATGATAGAAGATGGGAGGAACATCTAACTGTTACAAGGGGGCCATAGAAGGCACCATGGAAAAAGTGATGAAAAGGAGTTAACCTGCCAAGAGGGAATGAACAGGAAAAAACATGTGCAAAAGTCCAGAGGAACACACAGCAAATAACCCGATAGAGCTACAAATAGTTCAGTGTAGTTGAAGGATAAGTCGGGGGAGGCAGTGGCAAGACACCGTGTGGGAGAGAACAGACCATGAAAATGCTTTATATCCTGTGGACAAGAGGAAATCATTGAAGAATTTTAAGTAGGAGTGAGGGAAGGGACATGATTAAAGATTCAGAAAGATCACTAGGGGTGGAAAATGTGGTCACGTGGAAGCAAGGGAAGAGAGTCTTCCAACAGAGAAGGGAGTGGTGGACAGTGTCAAATGTTCAGAGGTCAGGTCAGATAAGAAATGAGCACTGTTCATGAGAATTAGCAATGGGGAAACAGTTTATGACCTGGGTGAAAGCAGTTTCTGAGGAGAGGTGTGGGCACCAGCAGATTGTGGTCAATTGAGAGGAAAGGGAAGTGAGGAAATGGCAGGAAAATGATAACAGTTATTTCAAGAACTTGAGCTGTGACGGGGAGGAGGGATAGGAGGAAAGTGTGGGGCCAGGGAGGGAAGGGAAGAGTTGGAGGGAGTGTTTTGTTTTTTTTTTATTCTTTTGGTTTTTGTTTGTTTGTTTGTTTTGCTTGGGGGTTTTTGTTTCGTTTTGTTTTGTTTTAAGATGGAAAAGACTTGAGGATAGTTAATGGGAAGGATCCAGTGAAAACGTCAAGATTGAACTATAGAAGAGAGGAACATTGTTGGTGGGAAGCATCTGAAGAAGCCCAAGATGTGAGAGCCTGGGTTCAGGCAGAGACGTTAGTCTTGGGGGAAGGTAGGTAGGTGCAGGTAAAGCGACAGGTGAGGTGATGGGAGGGGTGGTAGGAAATTGTGGACATCTGCATCGGGCTTCTAGGTTTTTGTGAAGTAGCAGGCAGCATCATCTGAGGGCTGAGGTGAGGAGGAAGTACAAAGGAGCAAAGTAGAAGGTCTGAAGCGAACGAAGGAAAAGGCTTATGACAGATGCTATGGAGGCTGAAGGAACATGCTGACCAGGCAAGCAGGAGTTCCAGGGCAGTGCTGATGGCCCAGGTGACCTGGAAATGAATTTGGACTACATGTTTCTGGAAAATTGGGTGATTTTCTCCAGCAGTACTCCCTAACCCAGAGCATGAAAAAGGCAGACAGCTATGGATGGAAGAGTTCTGCCTGAAATCTTAGAGGAAAAGTCAACTTAAGGACGCTGCAGGGGAAGCACAAAGTTCAGGAGTGAGGCAGGTTTCTGGAAGGTGGAGGCATTTCGTGGAGAGGTGGAAGGTGCATGTGATCACCTTCCAAAAAGAACATGGAAATGCTCTGGAGGAGAGGAGGAGTGGAGTTCGGGTTAGGGAAAAGGAAACCCATAACAGAGGAGTGAAATGGGAGAAGACAGTTGTCCCAGGAGAGTCACACCTTGGCCAAGGACCAGGGAAGGCAATAAGATAGAAGAAATGGTGGGCTTAGCTGACAACCAGGTGTGGCCCCAAAATAAAGCCCAGCAGTCATCTGGGTAGCTAGGAAAATCTCAGGCCTCTATGAAGGAGTGAAGCCAGGCTTTCATTGATTGTCCTGTCAGGGGAACCCTGGCCCCTTCCGCAGGCCTGTTGGGTTAGCTGGTTCCTGTGACACTCCTGTTACAAACCACAGGGACTGGGACACTCTAGTGCCTTTAGAAGGAGTAAGCCATGTGTGGTTCAAAGGTGCTTTGTTCTCTTTAGCTGTCGCCTTGGTGGTGAGTAGTAGTATTTCCTATTCACAGGTGAGAACTTGCTCCAGGTCATCAGCAAATAAATGGGAGAGGGAGGATGAAGCAAGCATTTTCTCCAAGTTCAGTGTTCCTTCAAATTACAGTCCTCCATGCTTTAGGACTATCAATCGCTCAGTCACTTCAAACCATACGGGGAGGTGCCAGTGCAATGGTTGTAATATTTTTGAAAGTAATAAACTGATCTATTTTGATCCTAATGAACTCCCAACGTGTAGGTGCTCCTGATTCACACACTAGATAGGTTGTCAACAAGGGGTGAATACTGCCCATCTTAGGGATGTTGCAGGGGCACTTTTGATTGTCACATTGACTATGAAATGCTGCTGGCATTTAGTGGGTGAAGGTCAGGAATGCTGAGATGTTCAGCAATGCCTGGGACGGTCCTACCTAACAACAGTTGTCTTACCCCACATGTCAATGCTGCACCCATTGAAGAACGCTGGCAGAACCATGTGTAGCCAGCCTCCAAGATGGCCCCTGTTGATCCCTACCTCCTGGTATTCAGACCCTTCTCCTGTCCCTCCCACACTCACTCTAGAGGAGGGTTGGTCTTTGTGACCAGCAGACTATGGAAGAAGTGATACTATGTCACTCCTGGGTTAGGTTATCTTGGATCACCACTCTGGAGGAAGCCATATGATGGGAAGCCCTACTGAAAGGCCCACCAGTAAGGAACTGAAACCTCCTTCCAGCAGCCACATGGGTGAGCTTGGAAATGAATCCTCCAGTCCCAGTCAAGTCTTTAGAGACTATAGTCCTGGGTGCAGCTTGATAGCAATGCACCCAGCTGAGCTACTTTTGGATACTTGACCCTCAGATACTGTGTGAGATTATAAAAGTCTATTGTTTTAATTACTACATTGGGGGGGGGGGTAATTAGTTCATAGCAAGACTTGATTTGATAGCCACACATAGTAGGCTCAGTTCATAGGGATCTCACATGAGCAATAAGAATGGTAACTCAGGATATGACATAAAGGGACTTCGTGACTCCCTAAAGAGAAAGGGGAAGTGGGGGCTCATTGGGGAAGAGTTGAGAAGATAAGAGAGGGAGAAGAAAAGAAAGCATTCAGATATTTGGGTTCTAGCTTCTTCCTCCAGACCTACTGCAAGTGGTTGTGCAATCTGCTTCTGCACCCAGATACCTGCCCAAGGAACCAAGTAAGAAGGTCTCTCCAGGCCTTGTCTCTCCACTCACCAAGCTTTGCAGCCCGGCCCAAAGGTATATTCACCTGAGGAGTGTCATTTTCTAATTGTCACCAAGAATCTCTATGGGCTAGTCATCTCCCTGCCTACTTTTGGATCAAGATAATGAGAAATGGGGAAATGGAGACAATCAGATATGTTTAGAGGTTTTCCAGAGCAGGGGCCCTTTCCTAACTTTTTTGGATACACATCGTGATGATTTCAAGTTCCTTAGGAGAAACCCAGCTTTAACATGGCACCATCCAAGCTGGTTGGAAATAGCTGAGGAACAGGTCCAGGTGGAGAGAAGCCAGAGAAGTGCCCCTAAGGTCTCCCTTGGCTGCTATCTGAAGTTCCCACATGACCCTTGTCAGGGATGACCGAGTAGAGAGCCAGTGGCCAGCCAGGAGGTTGCTGGGGCCTGGGGTAAGAATGGGCTTTCCCAACCATGTTGGCTCTGGACGTAACCAGAGGATCTGCAGCACCAGCAATAGTCTAGGCCTTGGCTGAATCAAGAGAATGCCAATTTCGTAACCAGAGATTTCAGTGGCAGATGTCAGCAGGGTATGCCTATAACCAGGAGGGATAAGGGCCATCATCCTGGAGGCCATCAAGGGCCTATTTTAATCCAACAGCTCTAGGAGAGCTGAAGGACCAGCACCCCCTCTCCCAGCCTCACCTCCAGGACCATTATAAGAAGACCTGAGTGGTGGTGAGGGTATCCATAAACAATGAATATTTACCCAAAATACACAAATTACCAAAGAGCCTGTTTTTAGCTGAAAGACATTAAAATCTCTTTAACTGACAAGTTTATGCCTCATCCCAGCGGCTCGTGGAGCAGACTAGAGAGCTCTAGAGAGCTCTAAGAAATAGTTTGAAGAGAAATTTGCTAAACCTTTTTTTTTTTTTTCACTTTCCAATTTGTGTGAGTTACATATTTGCCCCCACGGAAACATCAATGTAGTAATTACAGCAATTGCCTGATTCTTTCCCTCTGAAATTTTTTAGAAAGAAAACACTGAATACAAATGCAGCATTCACTTTCCTACCAATCACAACCCCTGTGCATGCAGTCACCCCAAAGCATAGCGTCTAATGTGAATATGAGCAATACTATGGATTCTAAACTTCAAATAACTTGACGATTGACTACAGTAGAAAAATTGTTTCCTAATAAAATGCTGAAAAGCTCTCAAAGAATAATAAATTTAAGGGCACCTGGCTGGGTCGGTCAGTAGAGCCTGTGACTCTTGATCTCGAGGTTATAAGTTTGACCCCAAGCTGGGTGTAGAGATTATTGATAAAAATAAAATCTTTAGGGGTGCCTGGGTGGCGCAGTCGGTTAAGCGTCCGACTTCAGCCAGGTCACGATCTCGCGGTCCGTGAGTTAGAGCCCCGTGTCGGGCTCTGGGCTGATGGCTCAGAGCCTGGAGCCTGTTTCCGATACTGTGTCTCCCTCTCTCTCTGCCCCTCCCCCGTTCATGCTCTGTCTCTCTCTGTCCCAAAAATAAATAAACGTTGAAAAAAAAATTAAAAAAAAATTAAATCTTTAAAAAATAAAGAAAGAAATAAAAATAAAATACTGAAAAAAATAAGTTTTCCTAAAATAGAAGTCAGGAGTCTAAGTACCTACAAAGCTGTCTTCCATTCCGTAGCGGAATACAAAAAGGATGAGAAAGAGATAAACTGGGGAAGATGATAACCCCATTTCTCGGCATTTATCCTCATTTTAATTTTGCCTCCTTATTCTCCATTTACATATTATATTCTTCCACTTTCTTTTAAACAAAGCTGTGTTGTTTTTTTAATTTATTTTTGTTGTTGTTGTTTGATTTTTAATTTTTTTAATGTTTATTTTTGAGAGACAGAGAGAGAGAGAGAGAGGGAGAGGGACAGAGAGAGGCGGAGACACAGAATCCAAAGCAGGCTCCAGATTCTGAGCTGTCAACACAGAGCCCAATGCAAGTCTCAAACTCGTGAACCGCAAGATCACGACCTAAGCCAAAGTTGGACACTTAACCGACTGAGCCACCCAGAGAGAAGCCACCCTCTTCCATTTTCTTTTAAAACCAAGGAATGATCTTTCTCAAACTGAGGTCAACAGACTGTCAAGGGAATCAAGTTGTTCTTGCCCTCTGTAGAAAGAGGGCAGATATGAGAGCAGGCCAATGAACAACCAAAGAAAATTAAATCTGTGGATGTGTAGGGATCCAAAGACACCCCCAAAGTTTGGACGGTCCATCTTCCTACTGGACTTGGAGCCACCATATGAGGGTGTGAACCCCAGTTTTGCCGTTTACTTCCTTTGTGGAAGCTCCTTGTAGGAGTTCTTGAACTACTTTACATCTCCACTTTCTCACCTCTAAGATGGATATTATAATGTTAATACCACCTACATCACCAAGCTGCTGTGAGAATTCAAGGAGATAACATGCATGAAATTCATATTATTTGAGGGTAGTGTCCCAAATCACCACTGGTATCACACAGAAAGTATTACAGTGTTATGCAGCTTACATATAAAGCAAGAAATGACTCTTCCTGTCCCTTCTCTCACCATTTACCTCCCCAGCAAAACAAAATTGAAGCTTCAGAGAATGTGGTTGCCAGAACCAGCATCCAAATGGTGCACAAATTAGCAACCAGCAGCTGTTCCCAGGGTTAACAAGTCCATACTAAGGAATCTACATCATCAGTAACAAAACCCTAAGGCAAACACAGACACCCCTGGACAGGCCAGATGACAGGAGAAAATACAGGCCAGGCCCTTTCTAGCTGAGGTTCATCAACAGTTCCTTAACGTGAAGGAACCAAGGGGTGGTAACAAAACCCTATAACCTTTAGACCCTTGCTGCTGAAGTGCGATCTACCGACTGGCCCCAGCAGTATCACCTGGGAGCTTGTTGGAAACACAGCATCTCAAGCCCTGCCCCAGACATACTGAACCAGAATCTGCAACTTGACACAATCCCCAGGTGAGCTGTTTGCACATTACAGTCTGAGAAGCACTGTTCTGGAATTCACTGGACAGAAGCATGGGAGATAGTATATGTAGTTCTCAACCTGTGTTTCTGAGTGTTCATAAGATTTCCGTTGATAGAACCCCTCTGGGTATTGTTACACAGAAATCTCATGCAGGGGAACTCTACCTGGCTATTACCAAAGATTTGGATATGTAGATGAGCAAAAAGATAAGTAGCACCCTCAGGTTTTACGTCTTACTAATTTTTTCTCATGTTTATTCATTTTTGAGGGGGGGGGCGGGGCAGAGAGCGAAGGAGACGCAGAATCCAAAGCAGGCTCCAGGCTCGGAGCTGTCAGCACAGAGCACAATGCGGGGTTTGAACTCATGAACCATTGAGATCATGTCCTGAGTCGAAGTCAGACGCTCAACTGACTGAACCACCCAGCTGCCCCACCCAGGCTTATGTCTTAAATGCGTATCCATGCCTCGGGGATGCTTCATGCTACCAAGAGCACCTACTGAGTATCCTAGTAAGAATTTAATTTTGTACATTGAGCATTCATCCAAAAATCACTTATTGGACACATATTATGGGCAGGGTTCTATTCTTAGAGGAATAACCAAACCTGGAGTAAGTAATCTTTCCTTTCAACTTAAACTACACCAGCCCATAAAAGCCAAAATCTAGACATAATTGAAAAGCTTTTAAATGAAGAAATTTATAGAATTTTACTCTTCTGTTTCCAAAACTGAAAAATAAAGTTAACAGAAAAATAAAACTTTTGTAGGAAAAATATTAGAAACCCTAAAACATATACTTCAAATATATTTTCTCGTCAGTGCACACGAACAAGCTGGGGTCAGGAAAAGGAAGAAAAATGCACAAAACAAGGAAGAAGCAGGGAAGCTCAAAGAAAGCAAATAAAGGATGAGATAGTGAGAGATGAACAGAAGAGAGACAGGGAGGGGCGCCTGCATGGTTCAGTCAGTTCAGCGTCTGACTCTTGATTTGGGCTCGGGTCATGATCTCACAGTTTCATGGGTTCAAGCCCCGCATCAGGCTCTGGGCTGACAGTGCAGAACCTGCTTGGGATTCTCTCTCTCTCTCTCTCTCTCTCTGCCCACCCCCCCTCCCCCACCGGTGGTGTCTCAGCCACTCTCTAAATAAATAAATAAATAAATAAATAAATAAATAAATAAATACATATCTCTAAAAAAGGAAGAAAAAGAAGACGAAGAGAGAGAAAGAGAGATACAGAGAAAGTGAGGCAGACACAGATGCAATGGTGTGTGAGGTTTCAGACAAGTTAGAATTGCCACACCTGACACTCATTTGAGTTCATAGTAAGAGATCATTTCCTGTCACTTCCCTTTGTAAGATTCTGTACTACCTAACTATCCATGGCTCTTTACGTCCTTATCAAATATTGTTAACTCTAAAATTGAGGGATGCAGCAGCCCTTTTGTGCTTAGAGGTACTCAAGTATCACCTCTAATTGTGAAAGGAGGATTAATTAATTATCAACAAAAATAATTTGTAGAGTTCCGATATTTGGTGTGCTCTGTAAGACCTGCTCTAAGGACCTTGCCATCTAATTAACCATCAGTCGTCAAAGCAATGATAGAACTAAACTGGATCTGCACACTATGACAACCAGGCTAATAGTTGTCTACTCTTCCGTAAAAGATATCCAGAAATAGAGGTGACATCTCAACAAATTAATATGAAATTGACAGTTAAGGTATTCATCAGAAATCTAGAAATTATTTTATTTTATTTTTTTTCAACGTTTATTTATTTTTGGGACAGAGAGAGACAGAGCATGAATGGGGGAGGGGGCAGAGAGAGAGGGAGACACAGCCCAGAGCCTGACGCGGGGCTCGAACTCACGGACCGCGAGATCGTGACCTGGCTGAAGTCGGACGCTTAACCGACTGCGCCACCCAGGCGCCCCTAGAGCTTATTTTATATTATTTATTTGAGAGAGAGAGATGGAGAGCATGAGCGGGGGAGGGGCAGAGGGATGGGGGGAGAGAGAATCCCAAGCAGGTATCAGCTGTCATGCTCTCAGCACAGAGCCCAACTCAGGGCCTGATCCCAGGAATAGTGAGATCATGACCTGTGCTGAAATCAAGAGTCGAACACCTAACCGACTGCACCACCCAGGCCCTCCTTGAATTTATTTTAATAAAAGACCATGTTGGGCACCTGGGTGGCTCAGTCGGTTGAGCGTCCAACTTCAGCTCAGGTCATGATCTCACAGTCCGTGAGTTCGAGCCCCGTGTCGGGTTCCGTGCTGACAGCTCAGAGCCTGGAGCCTTTGGATTCTATGTCTCCCTCTCTCTCTTCCCCTCCCCTGCTCATGTTCTGTCTTTCTCTGTCTCAAATATAAATAAAAACATTAAAAAAAATTAAAAAAAAATAAAAGACCACGTCAAGCTGTCTGAAGTGAAAATCAATGGTTTTATTATCCATGAGCATAAAAAATCTGGCTTTTTTTCACTTGTAAGATAGAAATGTTTATTCTTCCCAAGGCGTACATTGCTTCTAGGATAAAGTAATGCAGAGAAGAGAGGCACATAAACTCACGCATTTCCAGTTTATACTTCTGCATTGTGACAGTAATGTGCAAGGAAGCAGAGACTAGTGAGCTCGTAAATATAGAACAATTTGAGATTTTGCACACAAGTTATTCTAGAAATGCCAAAATACCTCGTTTACAGCAAACCAAGAATTTAAATGTTGGTTTTTCCTGTTCACCAGTACACAGAAAACACAGAGTGAAAGGCTTTCACATTTCAAATAAAATCCACTCAGGGAGCAACAGGATTCATCTCGCTCTAAAAGGCAAAACGACTCAGTTGGTTGTGAATGGAAATAAATATGGCTGCGTATAGAAAGCAGAAAACATAACTTTTAGGGAGATAATCTGCTTTTTAAAAGATGAGCATCTGGGGGTGCCTGGGTGGCTCAGTCGGTTGAGTGTCCAGCTTCGGCCCAGGTCATGATCTCACATGTCATGGGTTCGAGCCCCGCGTCGGGCTCTGTGCTGACAGCTCAGAGCCTGGAGCCTGCTTTGGATTCTGTGTCTCCCTCTCTCTCTGCCCCTAACCCACTCATATTCTGTCTCTGTCTCTCTCAAAAATAAATAAACATTAAAAAAATTAAAAAATAAAAAGATGAGCATATGATTCTGCAATGATGACATAGAAACTGAAGTGTTATTTCCTAGTCCCTATTACATTTCAGCTCTCCCCGAAACTAAAGTAATGGAAAAATTATATTTCTATGTACAAAGTGACTATAAATTATCCATTCATTACAGAACATTTTACCCCTTATCTATTTAGATACAATTATAGCCTTGCTTTCCAGCGCTTTAGAAAACAGGATGTTGGTTAATAAAAATTCCAGTGAAAAGTAAGTATTCATTTTCTCTGAGCTTGTCTTGCTCCTATTTTGTCCCTTATTTCTTTCCTCCTAAATTGGGCAAAAGATGTGTCCCAGTGATCTAACTTTTCTTTCTGAAAACTAGCCGGAGCAATAAATAACTCTCTAACTAAAGTTTCCACTCTTTTTATAGTCTTCTGACATTGTCATTCAGTAAAAAGTTTTATATGATGGACTATCAGATGGGCTGAAACTAGATAGATTAGTAAAATACTATATAATAGCATCTGGCTGTGATCGCACTTTTAAAAATATAGTAGACACATGCGTATTTTATCTATGTCTCCTATATATGTATATAATTTCTTCTAGACTGTGAGCTCTGTGAGGGTAGTGACTGAGCCTGTCTTGTTCACTTCTGTAATGCCAAAACACAGCATAGTTTCTAGAATATAGCAAGTATGTGGTGCATTTATTCACTCATTGGCTGTCTTTATTGAGTGCCTAACTCTGTTCCAGGCACTGTTTCTAGATCCTGGGGATATAGGATTAAAAAAGAAAGAGGGAAAGAAAGCTTCTGCTCTCGTGGTGTTTTATTCTAGCAGGGATCTACGAGCAAACAAATGAGTAAAACATATAGTCTACACTTTGAGAGAAAAATAAAGCTGCATAAGGGAGGTAAATTGAAGAGTATGAGATGCTACCAGATACTGGGTGTTTATAGCAAAAACTGCACTACCTAGGTCCTCCTATGGGGGGAGACATTCATTCCTGCCTCCTCCCCCCGACTCCTACCCGCCAGCTACCGTGAATATTGGCAGCTGACAGGTCACAGCTGATTTCTCTCCAGGAACTGCTCTCTGTAGGAGGAAACTGCCTTGCTCAGGGTTATGCCCCTCCTGGGGGTAGCCTGCATCCAATAACTGGCTCATGCGGTGGTTCAGATCTCTTTTGCCTCAACTGGAACAATTCTGAGGGTCCATCCTAGCTCTAATGCTCCTAGTAGGATCAGCTGAGGACTCTGTCGTCACTGCCTTAGTAGTTCGGCTTTCTCCCACTTCTCAGTGCTGCCTCCTTCATCCCCATCCATCACAGGTACCGGCCCCAAATACACTCCCCCCACATCTCCTCATGTAAATCTCAGAGTCTCAGAGTCAGCAAGGGGGAGAGTGGCATTTGGATTTTCTTCCAATTAGAGTTGTCAAATACGTACTTGGTATGTGATTCTGGAGCTCAGGGAAGAAGTGGAGTAGAGTATATAGATTTGGAAGTTGTCAGTAGTCGTTAAATCCATAGGACTGCATAAAATTCACTCGGGAAGTAAGTGTAAATAGAGAATAAAAGAGACCCAGTGATGGATTTTGAAGCCCTCCAACACTTAGTGATTAAGAGAGATGGAAAGAAACAACAAAGAAAATGGAAAAGAAACAGCTATCATAATAGCAGAATCGTGGAATGGCGTCCTCGCAAGCAACTCCTGGAAATGCTCCAAGGAGGAGAGAATGATTAGCTGGGTCAAATGCTACAGACGTATCAAACTGAAAACTGAACTGGTGATTAGATTTGGCAACATGGAGGTCACTGACAAGAGTGGTTTCAGTGAAATTGTGGTGCAGTGAAATGGTATAACAGTAGAATGTGTATAACATGTCTTAGTCAAGATTTATTAGATGCCTGTTACATTAACTGGCTATATTTATATTTCTTCCATATTTGAAAGGGTAGGTTATTTGTATTCCCAGTGCCTAGAACAAATACCTGGCATGTAATATGTGCTCAATGCATATTTTTTGAATCAATGAATCACTTGGTGCCATTTTTATATGTACCCAAGCTTCATTGACCTTAATAGTATAGAATTTTTAACATGAAAAGAGATTATGATCTTTCCACCTAATTCAACTACCTCTTTTTACAATCTAGCAAGCCATAGCCTTCCGAGATCGCCACATAGCTGAGTTGGGACCAGAATTCAAATCTCTGAAGCTGAGTTCATTTTAGCCCCTGCAACATTCTGAGATGTGAAAATGTTTGCTTTTATGTAACTCTATGGACCTACAATCACCTTCAGTTCAAATTAGAGAAGAAGCAAAAAAATTTTTTTCATGGTGTTCAAATAGTTATTCGCCTAATCCCTTAGTGAGATTTCTTATTGCTTCTAAATAGAGTTCATTGTGTGGGGCGCCTGGGTGGCTCAGTTGGTTAAGCGTCTGACTTTGGCTCAGGTCATGATTTCCTCGTGGTTCTTGAGTTTGAGCCCTGTGTCAGGCTCTGTCCTGACAGCTCAGAGCCTGAAGCCTATTGCACATTCTGTCTCCCTCTTTCTCTCTGCCCCTCCTCCATTCATGCGTGTGCGTGCTCTCTCAAAAATAAACACTTAAAAAGTTTTTAAAAACTAGAGTACGTTGTGTGAAACTTTATGATTAAAAAATTTACTTTGTAATTCTGTATTTTTATTTGATAAAACACTAAGGGGTCTAGGAGTCTGTGCTAGGGGTTTCCATATTATTTCAAAAACCCAAAAAATTACCCTTTGGGAAAAAACCAGCATGGGATTTAGGTTCTATTGTCTCATTCTAAGCAAAAAGTTACCTAGCCTGATTCTTTTCAGATGAATCTTTAATAGAGCAATACAATATAAACCTTATCTAAGGGATGAATCTCTAAATTCTACTCCTGAAACCACTATTACACCTAATGTTGACTAACTTGGATTTAAATAAAATTAAAAAAAAAAACATAAACCTTATCATTCAAACAAACTTTAAAGCTTTTTCATGCACATGGTGATTCTCTTGAAAAATGATTTTAGATGAAGCATTGCGAACTGAAATAGATTTCCGTTGTACTAGTCACTTGGACTCAGAAGGGTCTACTTTATTTTCAAAGACTCTAAGTATTTAACATCAAAAACCGGACAGTAAAAGTGCAGTATTGTGAATGTCCTAATTTATTTTATAGAGACAGATTTTGAATGTCATACTCAGAAAAATGCTACTTGTGGGTAATATCATTGAGCAAGCCTTTGGCAGAAACTTCAAAAAGAAACTGTCAAGTGCAGAAAAATAGAACGTAGAATAATAAAACTTTATTCTGGTCAGTTTTACTAATCTATACTGCTGATGAAGGTGCCAAAATTGAAAGTATAATTTACCTATCCCACTGGCTAATATGTTAAAGTTTTTTCCCTGGAAGTGTCAGATCGTCTGAGAGAAAAGAGAAAACATCAACTGTATTCAGTTTGGTCATGGAGATAATGAGTAAGCATGAAGCAAGTCTATTTGCTTTGAGTCTTCACAGGCCAAGACAAAAAGAAAGGAAGCCATTGTGTAGATCATTCAAACTTCAAAACCCACCAGGGAACAAAAACAGGGTTTTAAAAATGATTCGGTGTATTTCAGTAAAATTAATTTAATTTAATTTAATTTTTAAAGTTTACTTATCTATTTAGAGAGAAAGAATGAGAGCACAAGCTGGGGAGGGGCAGAGAGAGTGAGAGACAGAATCCCAAGCAGGCTCCATGCCACCAGTGCAGAGCCCGATGCAGGGCTCAAACTCACAAACCGTGAGATCGTGACCTGAGCCGAGCTCAAGAGTCGGACACTTAACTGACTGTGCCACCCAGGTGCACCAATAAAGTTTATTTTATACAAAATAAAAGATTCATTTGTAACTACCTAATGTAATTAATTCATTTGGGCCAGGATACAAAATGCACTGGATGAAACGCATTTGGGGAACAGGATATTCATCTGGCCTCAAAGAAGCATCTCATATATTCGTTATTAAGTATAATAGGAAATGGTATTTTTATGAGGGACAGATGCAAAAGACACTCACATATTCATACACATATACACATAAATACATAACTTAAAAAAATTTTACATACTTCTCTACAACTTGCTTTTCTCAGGCAGTAGTACCTGAAAGAATTTCTAACTCAACTAGTATCTCTTTCTCTAACTTGCTATCTCTATCTTTTTCAGTGTGGTTGTGGATATAGTGTGACTGTTTGAACAAGTTTCTCCATTGAGGTGCATTTTCTTTTTCCCCTCTAATTTGCCACCTCTACGGACAATGCTATAAAATAAGCATCCTTGTACATATTTCACATGTGCTGATCCTTCGTTTCTGTGAAATTACCATCTAAGAATGGGGCAAAAGTGTGTCTGTATCTTACATTAATGCATTACCAAATTGCTTTCCAATGGCCCGATAACAGTTTGAGGTATTTCCACAGGAAACAGGAGATTGTTACTCTTAATCGTATTCCCACCAATAGATACTATTGCTCTATAATTTCCCCACTTTGATGGAGTAGAAAATGATACCTGATCGATGCTTTAATCTGCATTCTCTCATCATGCTTCAGTTTATGCATATCTATTTATCTATCTATCTATCTATCTATCATCTATTTATTGACCATTTGTCTTTGCTTTTCATATTCTTTGCCTATTTTTCTTTTGGATTGTTTGCCATTTTCTTATTAACATCTAAGATTACCTTGCATTATCAGAAAAATTCGTGTTTTGTCAGCTGCTGATAATTTTCTTCAAATGTATTATTTTCTCAGTTCATATAATTTATGGCATCCTTGGCCAAAAATTTTACAAATTTTTAAAATAAATATATGTTGATATGACATATAGAAATATACTTTAGGATTTCCTATCTTAGTTAACAATGCTTGCCATACCCATGGAGGGAGAAAACTGATTTTTCAGTTTTCTTTATATAAGTTCTTCTCCTTCTTTGTCTAATATATACCTAGGGGCGCCTGGGTGTTTCAGTCAGTTAAGTGGCCAGCAGTAAGCTCAGGTGACGATCTCGCAGTTTGTGAGTTCGAGTCCTTCGTTTTACGTTGGGCTCTGTGCTGACAGCTCCAGAGCCTGGAGCCTGTTTTCGGATTCTGTGTCTCCCTCTTTCTCTGCCCCTCCCCTGCTCACTCTCTGTCTCTCTGTCTCATAAAAATAAATAAGTGTTAAAAATTTTTCGTAAATATATATCTAAATTTTTCACTTTTTATTTTTTATAATAGTTTTATTGAGGTGCAACGTAAGTGTACAATTTGTTGTTTTTAATGAATTTATACAATTGTACGTCCACCACCACCATACATTTCTAGAACATCTTCTTCACCCTGAAATGTTGCCTCTGCCCATTCAGTCAATCCCTTCTTTGATCTCAGCTCTTGGCAACCACTGATCTTTCTGACTACATATTTGCCTTTTCGGAAATTTTCATATAAACAGAATCATACAGTACGTGTTTTTTGTTTGTTTGTTTCTGGATTCATTTTCTTAGTTTAATATTATTGAGGTGGTATTAGTTTCCTGAGGTTGGCACAACAAATTACTGCCATCCAGGTGGCTTAAAACAAATTCATTGTCTCACAATTCTGGAGGCCAAACCCAAAATCAAGTTATCGGCAATGCTGCACTCCCTCTGGAGGCTCGCAGGGAGAATCTTGCTTTGCCTCTTACGGCTTCTGCTGGCCATCAGCATTCCTTGGCTAGTGGCCACATCACTCCCTTCCCTGTCTCGGTCTTAATCTCACCTTCTTCTGTGTATGTGTGTCTTTCAAATCTCCTGCCTTTCTCTTATAAGGACACCTATCACTCCCTTGTCATTAGATTCAGGGCCCACTTGCATAAAGGATGTTCTCTTCTTCTTGAGATCTGTAAATGAATTATATCTGCAAAGAGTCTTTTTCCAAATAAGGTAACACTCACAGGTTCCAGAAACAAAGATGAGGACAATATTTTGGGGAGGCCACCATTCAATTCACTACACAGGTTAATCCATGGTTTGGCATTTATCAGTGCTTCATTCCTTTTTATTGTCAAATAACTTTCCATGGTGCAGATGCACCATATTTTTTATCCACTCATCAGCTGATTGACATTTAGATTGTCTCTGCTTTTTGGCCATTATTATGAGCAATACTGCTATGAACATTCATATGTGAGATTTTGGTGGACAGGTTTTCAATTCTCTTGGCCATATATCTAGAAGTGGAATCGCTGAGCCTTATAGTTACTCTGTATTTAATCTTTTTAGACATTGCCAAATTTTGTTCTAAAGTGACTATACCATTTTACATCCCATCATCAATTGATAAGGGTTCCAGTTTCTCCATTGCCTCTCCAACATTTGATATTAGCTGTCTTTTTCATGACAGTCATTTTGGTGGATTCGAAGTGGTATCTCATTGTTGTGACTTTATTCTGTGTATTTCCTAGCTCTGTCCACTTAGATAACCTAGACGCAGTGATATAGTGATATCTCAATAGCAATAAGCCACACCTACTACCCAGATCTTGGCTTCTAAAAAATTTTCTTTTAAAGCAAATCATGCTTTCCTAGGGAAATGACTGATTTCAAGGCCAATGCAGCAAAGTAAAAGATAAGGCTGGCACATCTTGCCATGAGAGAATATAAGGGCACGATCACAGAAAGATATGGATCTGTCCAAGGGACATAGAAACAAGCTTGTAAGTGATCCCACTGGCCAAAATATGGAACAATCTGATCATCAAAATAAATAACAGTAAGGGATGGTAAACCATTGAGTAAAATAAGAATTCTTTAGTCTACACTGATATAAATAAATAAATAAATAAATAAATCAGAAGAAAAGCTCTTCCTCACAGTAGAATGCTAACCAATAAATGTAGAAGAAATTATCAAATTCTCCACTTAACCATCATCACAAAAATAAACAATCTAGACAAAAGCATTGCAAGAAACTAGTAAGTGAAAGTTGGACAAGGAACGGGATATTTACTAGTTATCTAAGTATCTTCCCGCAAAAGAACTTCTTAATTACAAAGAGAAAAAGAGAAATTCTATAGTGGAGAAGTCTAGGCAATGCCACCTTTCTCTGGTAAGCAAACTACCAGGTGTGGGCAGATCAACATCGAATACCACCCAAGGGGATGCAACATCACACATCACTCTGTGCTGTTCCTGCCAAAGATACATAATCCACATGTAATCGTGAAGACACATCAGACAAGCCCAAACTGGGAGAGTCTACAAAATAGCTGGCCTGTGATGTCTTTGAAATGTTAAGGTCATGAGAGTCAAGAGATTGCCGAGGACCTGTTCCCAATCTGAAGAGATTAGAGACAAAGCTACGTGCAGCGCATGGCACTGGGTGGATCTTTTTCCTATAAAGAGCATTACTGGAAGAGTTGGCAAAATTTGAAAAGTGTCTCTGGGTGAAAGGTACATGAGAGTTCTTTTCACTGTTCTTGTCCTGTTCTGCGAGTTGGACACGATTTCAAATGAAAAAGAACAAAAATTATGTTGTTGGGTTTAGTGAGGGTGGCTGCACTATTGGAACAAACCCTGCTTGGTCACATGGATTATTATTTGACAGTCTCTTTACTGGGTTTTGGTATTAAAAATTTCCTGTCTTCATCAGATTAATTAGAGTGCTTTCCTATATTTTTTTCTAAGATCAGGAACAGTTTCATAAATTTTTTTAATGCTTATTTATATTTGAGAGAGACAGACAGACAGACAGAACTTGAGCAGGGGAGAGGCAGAGAGACAGAGACAGAATGTGAAGCAGGCTCCAGGCTCCGAGCTGAGAGCTGTCAGCACAGAATCCGACATGGGGCTCGAAATCATGAACCGTGAGGTCATGACCTGAACCGATGTCGGACATTTAACCGACTGAACCACCCAGGAGCCCCTAAGATCAGGAACAGTTTAAATCTTCTTGCAATTATTTACTTTAAAGTTTTGCTAGAATTCAGATATGAAGACACTTGATCCTGTTGCTTTTGTAAATGCTAGATCTTAAATCACTTCTAAAAACTTTGGATTATTTGAGATGCCTGGGTGGCTCAGTCAGTTAAGCACTGGACTCTTGGTCTCAGCTCATGTCTTGATCTTGGGGTTGTGAGTTCAACCCCCACAATGGGTGTGAAGCCTACTTAAAAATGGTTTATTCGACTTTCCTGTCTTTATTTGAGTTAATTATTATATCGTTTGTTAGGTTTCAAATATCAGATTTTTAGAGAGTTGCACATAATGTCTTATTTCTTTTCTTCTCTTTGGTATTTGTCCTTACGTGCTCTTTGTCATTGACAATCTTGTATATTTTTGGTTCTCCCTGCATTCCTCAACCTCAAATGAAAATTGTTTCTCCTTTTGTATGTCATCAACTGATTTTGAGCTTTTTGTTCTTTGTACTCTTTTTATTTCCTATTTCTTTATTTTCAGGTCTTGTCTTTCTTAATTCCCCCTTCCTAGTTTGTTTTTTTTTCTTTAGCTGTTTTTTTTCTAATTTTTGTAAATATTCTACAATTTCTATGTTTTAACATCTTTTTTCTTTATTTTTTATTTTTATTTATTTTCTTTAGAGAGAGAGAGCACGAACAGGGAGGAGGGGCAGAGGGAGAGAGAGAGAATCTTAAGCAGACTCCACGCTCAGGGCAGAGCCGGACATGGGACCTGATCCCAAAATCCTGGGATCATGACGTGAGCTGAAATCAAGAGTCAGACGCTCAACCAGCTGAGCCACCCAGGTGCCCCTAACATCTTTATTCTTTAATAATAAAAAACTTAAGGGTATTACTCTTTTCTGTGAATGGAACTTTTACCAAGTACTATATGCCTTGGTAGGGAATATTATTTTCATTACTTTCTAGATAATCTTAAATTTTTCATTGCTTTTTTGACAGTTTTTAATATTTTTTTGAATTTAGGAGCAAGCTATCTAGGTATGTACTTCTTGATTCCGATGAAGTTAAGGTTTTTGTATCATTTTTATTTATTTCTAAATTTGCTCAATTATGACCAGAAAACCATAATTAGGTATTCTTTAAGGGAAAACACATAATAATTTTTAGAAATCTTCCATGGAATATTAAAAAAAATGGCTATTCTATGTTTGAGGAGCTGAAAGTTCGCTCTAAATCCATATACAGGTGATTCTCATTATTCCCAGCACAGTAACTACGTTCTATAAAGTGACCGTGAACACGCAACCATTGCTTCTAGGGCAAAAACAGGGTTGGGCTCCTATGAGCCAACAACGTTTTTGTCAACCAATCAGTATATAACCTTCCTTTACATGCGTTTCTGTTGAAAGACATTATCTAATGTGTAGTTGTGATTCATTAGCATTGAATTCACAGCCAACAGCACAATAACTCAGGTCTGAATGGAATGTATCTACCAAGTGAGGCACATCCCAGCTTTCCTGTGCTTAGGACATTAGACAGCACTTCAACACTATGCTTGGGAGCCATTTGAAACAGTGAACTCACCAACAAAAAGCATAAAAACGTGAAAAACATGACACTAAATATCCTGGGGAAAACGTTCTTGCTTGTAATATGAAAGCTGAAACAAGAAGGCAGCGTCACCTTGTTTGACTTCAGCTGTGAATGTGCCCATCAGGCCACTCGAATTTTTTGCTACTCTGCCACATGTCTGTGAATGACTGCAAAAGTGTCGCAAATATTGATTTGAGGGTTGCATTTTAGCAATGCATTTTAAATGCATTTTAGCGAATGGGCAAATCCACCAATAACGGAATCCATAAGTAATGAGGATGAGCATATCTATATAAAGCAAGCATAATGATTATATTATTTAATTCGTCTATGTCTTTTTCTGTCTGTCTACCTCTATGTATGTATGTATGTATGTATGTATCTATCTATCTATCTATCATCTATCAGAACTAGTCAATCCTGATATTCAAGTCTTTTGCTTATAGACTTAAGTATTTTGGGCTCATATAAAATATTATATATTTTATGTAACAGTTGGCACTTGGCATTTTTAACATTTTAAAATTTTGTTTAGCTGCTCTGTTGCATAAAAACTTAGTATTGTTGGGGCACCTGGCTGGCTCAGTCAGTAGAGCATGTGGCTCTTAATCTCAGGACTGTGAGTTGAAGCCCCACGTTGGGCATGGAGCCTACTTAAAAAATAATCTTAGCAATGTTTTATTTTCTTCATAAATTATGCCTTTTATCATTATATAGGGTCCCTCTTTTTTCTGTTTAGAGATTTTAAACTTCAATTCCATGTTCCATGGTATTAATATTATAACACCTGCTTTGAGAGTTAGCTCTTCTTTTACATTGTGTTAATGGTTACTTGCCTTTCCCAGCCCTCATAGAAAACCAAACCAATATTTCCCTGGTAGTGCATGAAAAAAAGACCGACACCAACTTTCCCCTGACTGAGGGGTTTTATTAGCCCACTACCACTCCCCACCCACGACACACAACTGGAAGAAGGCATCTACTGCAATTTCCTCATCACTCCCCTCCCAAGAGATAAAGCCTTGGGAATATTTGTGCTTCCTTCCTCCTCATGCTCCTCCTCACCATTCTTTAGTTTTGCTGAGGTCATTTAGTTCTTTGAATCCAAGATTATTCTTGGAAGCTTCCTTTTTAGTACACTTCTCGATTTCTAGGGTCTTTATTTAGTACTTACATTACACGTTCCCAAGTCGATCCTTGTTCGTTCATTTTCAATTAGTTATCACAAACTCAAGACTCACTATAGTGTTCTCTCCTGGTCAAGTCTCTGTTTTATTTGTTTAGGGTTTTTTTAAGTATTATGATTAAAGTGTTTTTCTAGTATTTTTCCCAGATGAGTAATGAGATGTGCGACTTCTCTGAATTCACACATATCTACAAACATCTCTCTTGTACCCTAACAAGTGAGGTATATTTTTAAGCTGGAAATGTATTCCTTTGTGCTCTAGCTTCCAGTGTTGCGAAGGAGAATTTCAGTAACAATGTAATCTTTTTCTTCTATAAATAACCTACAAGCTTCTACACAGAAAGAATGAGATTTTTTACTTTACCTTTGGAGGTCAAAAATTTTACCAGGATACATCTAGCCATATATGTGTGTATATACACATATAAATAAATCTAATACATCTACAAATATAGATAAATGTGTATGTGTATCTATAACTATCTATCTATCTATATAAATGAAAAAATTGCCATAATTATCATTCCTGTCTGAAACTTGGGGTCCTTTCTTCAACCCCAAAAAATCTTTTTTGTATGCTTCATTTTGTTTTGCTTAAATATGCCCTCTCCTTCATGTGCCTCATTTTCTCCTTCTGGGACTCCAAATATTCTCGTGTCAGTTTTCTTAAGCCTCTCTTTCATCTCTCTACTTATGATTTACATTTTTTTGCTCTGAGCTTGTAATAGGTCTTGCATCCAGTTTCCAGGCGACTAGTTGGATTTCAACAGTTACCAATTTCTTCACCAGTCATTTTATTTTTATTTTTTAATGCTTTTTATTTTATTGATTTTTGAAAGAGAGAGAGAGAGAGAGAGAGTATGAGCATGAGCGGGGCAGGGGCAGAGAGAGGGAGACACAGAATCTGAAGCAGGATCCAGGCTCTGAGCTGTCAACACAGAGCCTGACATGGGGCTCCAACTCACAAGCTGTGAGATCATGACCTGAGCTGAAGTAGGAAGCTGGACGCTTAACTGACTGAGCCACCCAGACGCCCCTTCACCAGTGATTTTAAATTCAAAAATCATGTTTTTGGGGCGCCTGGGTGGCACAGTCGGTTAAGCGTCCGACTTCAGCCAGGTCACGATCTCGCGGTCCTTGAGTTCGAGCCCCGCGTCAGGCTCTGGGCTGGTGGCTCAGAGCCTGGAGCCTGTTTCCGATTCTGTGTCTCCCTCTCTCTCTGCCCCTCCCCCGTTCATGCTCTGTCTCTCTCTGTCCCAAAAATAAATAAACGTTGAAAAAAAAATTTAAAAAAAAAAATCATGTTTTTGTTGTTTTTAAATCCGGGAAATCTATTCTCTGTACCCCTTAGATCTCATTAGGTACTTGTATTACCTTTTCTGTTCAAGTTTAAGTTACATTCTCTGCCCTCCAGTAAGTCTAATTCATAGAGAGCCACGTTCAGCTTGTTCCTCCTCTCTCTGCTTGGTTTCGAGTGATCTGCTCATCAAGGCTCAGCTCCAGCTGCTGGTATATGTCACCCAGTGACAGTTCAGTGAATCGTGGCCTGCCTGGAAGTCTCTGCCCACGAGGACACACATGGTGACATCAGGCAGACTGTCAGCCCTGTTAAGACAGCAGAAGGAAGTCTGTCTGTGCCCCAGCTTACAGTCTCCCAGGAGAGAAGACTTGGTCTACCTGTCCAGCTCTACCTGAGAGCCAGAAAGAATGTGCACAGTCCCCGGGGCTGAGAAAATTTCTCCTGCCTAACTTCACCCATTTTATTCTTTAGCTGATGTGTATTGTCTTATTTTTCTGTAATTTTATTTGTAAATTTTGGGAAGAAAATAATTTAATCTGAAATGCTACTGCCCTTTTTCTACGTTAAGCTCTCATATTCCTTAAGAAAAGACTGGACTAGAATTCCTCTGTTACCAATTTGATTTAGTGAAATTAAGGAGGGGTAGAGAGGGTTTCTGGAGGAGGAAGTGTTTCTGTTTGATATGAGGAGATGGGGCGCCTGGGTGGCGCAGTCGGTTAAGTGTCCGACTTCAGCCAGGTCACGATCTCGCGGCCTGTGAGTTCGAGCCCCTCGTGGGGCTCTGGGCTGATAGCTCGGAGCCTGGAGCCTGTTTCCGATTCTGTGTCTCCCTCTCTCTCTGCCCCTCCCCCATTCATGCTCTGTCTCTCTCTGTCTCAAAAATAAATAAACGTGGGAAAAAAAATAAAAATTAAAAAAAAAAGATATGAGGAGATATCACTTAATGGAGAAACGCTGAATTTATATTAACCTTCAGTAATGTATTGGTTTCACATGTACATTAGAGAAAGATCGGGTGTAGAATTTGGAAGTGAAGCCCAGAATGCACCTATAATTCGCATGAGAACCTATTTTTAGAGAAAAAAAATGTATGAAAATGATTATTGCTATGTTTATAAGTTTTGTTTTTTAATATATGAATTAACATTTTAAATTAGCTTTTGAGAAAATGAAGCACAGCTAGATTGTTTTGCCAGATTGTGGCCCTTTGTACAACTTTGTTAAGAACTTCAAATTTTGTAGCCTCCAAGAAGTAATGGGATCTTAGAGAAAACATGGATTATGTTTCTTTTTTTCTTTCTTTCTTTCTTTCTTTCTTTCTTTCTTTCTTTCTTTCTTTCTTTTTCTACTGTTGCTTTTTTTAAGGTGAAATTCACACAACATAAAAGTTACCATTTTATTCATTTATTTTTAAGAATTTATTATTCTTAAGTAATCTCTACACTCAACCTGGGGCTGGAATTTATAATACCAGGATCAAGAGTTGCAGGCTCTATTGACTAAGCTACCTAGGCGCCTCTAAAATTAACCATTTTAGAATGAACAGTTCAGTGGCATTTAGTACATTCACAATTTGGGGTAACCAGCACCTCCATCCAGTTCCAAAACATTTTCTTTTTTTTAAGTTTATTTTATCTATTTTGAGAGAGCGCGCACTCGAGCACATGTTCAGAGAGAAGGGGCAGAGAGAGAGGGAGAGAGAATCCCAAGCAGGATTCGTGCTGTCAGCACAGAGCCCGATGCGTGGCCCGATCTCACAAAGTGTGAGATCATGACCCGAACCGAAATCAAGAGTAGGCAGCGTAACAGACAGAGCCACCCAGGTCCCCAGTTTCAAAACATTTTCATCACCCCAAAATGAAATTCTGTATCCAGTAAGCAGTTATTCCCTAATCTCCCCTTCCCTCAGCCCCTGGTAACTACCGATCTGATTTCTGTCCTATAGATTTACCTATTCAGAATACTTCATAAAAATGGAATCATACAGTGTGTGACTTTTGTGTCTGGTTTCTTTCACTTAACATGTTTTCAGGATACCTCCATCTTTTAGCGTGGATCAGGACTTCATTCTTTTCATGGCTGAATAATATCCCATTGTATGCATGTGCCCCAATTTGTTTATCCATTCATCCATTGCTGGATATTTGGATTGTTTCCACCTTTGGACTAGTGAAAATAGTGCTGCTGTGAAAATTTGTGTACAAATATTTGTTTAAGAGCCTAGTTTCAAAATTTTTGGGTATCTAGAAGCGAAATTACTAGATCATATGATAATTCTATGGCTTGCTTTTTGAGTTTCTGTTTGATTTTAATTTTGCTTAATTAGCATGTAGCACTTAACTTGAACCTCTGTTTATTTCAATTAGATCGATGAATTAACAGTTAGTAGTATAAGATTATTAGGAAAATAATGATTCATATTCCTCACCACAGTTTGTCTCATGGAGCATTTTCTCTTTCCTTATTTTCTCTAAAATTGCCTCATAAGGAATTAAAGATCCTAAGAAACCCCGCTGTTCCCAACTATACACTAAAAGATCTTCAGGGGTTGCCTGGCCAGCTCAGTCCATAGAGCATGTGTCTCTTGATCTTAGGGTCACGAGTTCTAGCCCCACGTTGGGGGTAGAGATTACTAAACCAAATTAAAAAAATAAAATAAAAAAGTCAGATCTTCCAATATAAAGTAAGAAACATGCTATTAATCAGTAAGGGATTGATAAACACCTAAACTACAAATTCCAACATTGTGTTATCAAACAAGTCCAAAGGTGGAGGGTGGGAGAGAAGCAGACAGAATAAGGAAATGTGTGAAATTTATTAAAATAATATGAAATTTTATAAAATAAAACGAAAGGCTCCTGGGTGGCTCAGTCAGTTAAGCATCCAACTCTTGACTTCTCAGTTTGTGAGTTCGAACCCTGGGATTCTCTGCCTCCTCTCTCTCTACCCTTCCCCAACTCATGCTATCTCTCTCTCTCTCTCTCTCTCTCTCTCTCTCTCTCTCTCTCTAAAATAAATAAACTTAAAAATAAAATAAATGAAATGAAATGTTAAAATTTAAACCTTGAAGTCCATGTAGTACCAGTCGATCTTAAATCCACACTCTTTGAAATAAAAACATGAGCAGGTGCAGGTGAACCTTACAGAATGTAATTTTTAAGAACAGCACCATTTTGAAATGTTTTTAACTCTTTTAACCTTTTTTGAACGTTTCTGAAAACTATACACACACACACACACACACACACACATTAATATATACATATACTGTGGCTGTGTTTTGTGTGTGTGCGTGTGGTTTTTTTTTTAAGAGAGACAGCAGTCATAAGACCATATGGTTTATTTTAGAGGTGTCATGATTTAAAATTTTATTCCAATTTCCCTTTTCCCCTCATGTCTCTCCCTCTTTTTCTTTCTTTTTTTCTTTCTCCTCCTCCTCCTCCTTCTCCTGCTCCTCCTCCTCTTCTTCCTCCTTTCTCCTCTTCTTCTTCTTCTTCTTCTTCTTCTTCTTCTTTGGTTGTTTTGAATGACAAGGAAGAAGACAAAACAAGAGTCGTAAAGAGTGTGCTTCAGGGGAAACTCAGGGGATATAACCACCTAATTATGAATTTCCTGAATGTGCAACTCGACCAGCAGCAACTGGACATGATTAGTACAGTGGGCCTCACCTCCAGCTGTTCTGCAAAAACAAATCAGTGAAGGATTTCCAAGGCACATTTTCCTTTGGACCCGTTTTAAGTTTTAACAATGCAAACAGCACAGTGTTGCTCTTTTTTTTTACGTAGGTGACAGATTGAAAAGAAGCAACCGTTTCCTCCAACAAAAGAACTAGCCTATGGAGCATATACTTCGGCTTGAGTTGAACGTGTTTGAATCTGTATAAAAACACAAAAACTGCAAATCTGTCTCCTTATATGTGGAACCAAATCTGGAAATATGTGCTCTAGAGGCAACTGTAAAATCATATTTCATTCTGGCGTATGGGCCAATGATTGTGTTGTGTGAGTAATGCATATATGTAATCCATGTGGTAAGCTTCGTGGACAGAGAATAAGTCAGTGTTATTCACTGAGGCTTGGCAAGCAGGAACCATTTATTTAGAAAAATTTACATGGGCTGAAACAATGTGAAAAATGTACTGTCCAGTTTGTCAGCTTGTGAACATAGCAGAAACCAGGGTACATAGTAGATAATACTCCAATTAGCACAAAGACTGAAGGAGGAATCTCTTTTTGCTGCTTTCTAGTTTACATTTACAGAAGAATGATTCCTCTTGTGCAATCAAGGAATTTATAACTCACGCATACTAGCTTTCACCAAATCAAGAAGTTCAAATGGGTATTTGTAGGACCAGAAATCTGAAGAAAACTTCGGCAATTTGATGCACTGAGGGAAAAGCCAAAGATCTTTATAGATTTTATTGTCATTGTGCTCAGATCAATTCTTAATTGCATTTAGCTATGGCTTGTTGAGTTTCAAAGTAATCATAAAATATTTTTACTAAATGCATAGTAGCATAATTTCTGCAGGATGTACAGCTCGAAGGGAGGGAAAAACCAGGAAGATAAACTTAAAGAAGCCCATTAATCTTTGTGAATAGCAAGATATCATCTAGACATCAAGATTTTTTCTTAAATCCAAAGGCATTTAAAAAAGTAGAATCTTTAGATCAGAAAGGTCCTTACAAGTGATCTAGAGCAGGCAGGAGAAGAAAGCATGGGTAGTTGGTTGGGGAAATTGGGACTGAGGGTGGATGGAACTCAAAAGGGTGAAAGGTTACCAGGGACTGGAGTTGGCAAGAGTTGAGGAATTATTGTTTAATAGGTACTGAGTTCCTGTTTGGATTGATTTTTTAAATTCTGGAAATGGATAGTGGTGATAGTTACACAACTATCTGGATGTAGTTCATGCCACTGAAGTATGTACTTAAAAATGGCTTAAGGGGCTCCTGGGTGGCTCAGTCGGTTAAGCGTCTGACTTCAGCTCAGGTCACGATCTCACGGTCCGTGAGTTCAAGCCCCGCATCGGGCTCTGGGCTGATGGCTCAGAGCCTGGAGCCTGCTTCCGATTCTGTGTCTCCCTCTCTCTCTGACCCTCCCCCGTTCATGCTCTGCCTCTCTCTGTCTCAAAAATAAATAAACGTTAAAAAAAAAATTTTTTTAATGGCTTAAAAAATAGCTAAAATGGTAAATTCCATGTTATGTATATTTTATCACATAATACCATAATATTTTATGTTATTTATATTTTACATTTAAAAATGTAAAAAAAAAAAAAAAAGAGCAAGACCCAACTATATACCAACTACAATAAGCCCATTTTAAATATAAAGGCACAGGGGCTCCTGGGTGGCTCAGTCGGTTGACATCTGACTTCTGCTCAGGTCATGATCTCACAGCTTGTGAGTTCAAGCCCTGCGTCGGGCTCTGTGCTGCCAGCTCAGAGCCTGGAGCCTGCTTCGGATTCTGCATCTCCCTCTCTCTCTGCCCCTAACCCACTCGCATTCTGTTTCTGTCTCTCTCAAAAATAAATAAACATTAAAAAAATTTTTTAATATAAAGACACAGGGGGGCACCTGGGTGTCTCAGTCAGTTAAGGTACAACTTTGGCTCAGGTCATGGTCTCACAGCTCATGGGGTTGAGCCCCACGTCAGGCTCTGTGCTGACAACTCAGAGCCTGGAGCCTGATTCAGATTCTGTGTCTCCCTCTATCTCTGCCTCCCCCCGACTCATGCTCTGTCTCTCTCTCTCAAAAATAAATAAAAACATTAAAAAAAAATTTTAATATAAAGACAGATAATTTTGAATAAAAGTAATAAATATACCACACAAACACTGGTGAAAATCTAGTTGAAATGGTTCTTTTTATAGCAAACAAATTTGAATTCAGAACCAGGAAAAAAAAAAACTTTATAATGAGGTCAATTTATCAGACAGATATAGCAATCTTAAAGATTCATGTGCTTAAAAACAGATTCATGTTGGAATGAACACTGGGTGCTGTATGGAAACCAATTTGACAATAAATTTCATATTAAAAATAAATAAATAAATAAATAAATAAATAAATAAATAAAATCAACGTTAAAAAAAACAGATTCAAATACATCAAGCAAAAATTTATAAAATGGAAGAGAAAAACAAACAAATCTACAATTATAGCTGGAGAGTTCAACACTCCTCTGTTAGCAATTGATAGAACACGTGGATAGCACTGACAACACGTGCAACGTAGACACTCACACTCTGCTTAAACACTCCACAAAACTATAACAGATTACACATTCTTTTTCAAGGGCTAATGGAATGTTCACAAAGATAGGCTATAATCTGGGTCTTAAAAGAAGTCTCAATAAATTTAAAAGCATTGAAAACATGCAGTGTATATTCTCAACTACAACAAAATTAGAGATCATTAAGAATAAGATTTTCGGAAACTTTCTAAACATTTGGGAATTGAAAAATACATTTCTAAGTAACTCAAAGAAGTAATTATAAGGAAATTTGCATATATTTTCAACTGAATGAGAATGAAAACACAGCATATCAAAATTCAGGGAAAGGAAGCTAAACCAGTGTGCAGAGGGAAATTTGTAGCTGTAAATGCCTAATTAAATAATCTAAGCTTCAGGACGCCTGGGTGGCTCAGTCTGTTGAGCATCAGACCCTTGATTTCAGTTCATGTTGTGCTCCCAGGGTCATGGGATCAAGCCCCATGTTGGACTCTGTGCTAAGCATGGAGCCTGCTTGGATTCGCTCTCTCTCCCTCCCTCTGACCCTCTACCCTGCTCATGCTCTCTCTCTCTCTCTCAAATAAAATTTAAAAAAAAAATTATCAATCTGGAATGAAAACAGGAATATTATCATCGATCTCCCAGATATTAGAATAAAAAGGGAGTGTCATGAACAGCCTCATGCCAATAAATTTGACAGCTTAGGCAAAATGGGAAAATTCTTAGAAAAACACAAACTACCAAAACTCATTAAAAAAAAAAAAAAAATGGAGGGACACCTGGGTAGCTCAGTTGGTTAAGTGTCGGACTCTTGATTTTGACTCAGGTCATGATCTCACAGTTCCCGAGATGGAACCCTGAGTGAATGGGACTCTTTCTCTCCCTTCTCTCTCTGCCCTTGCCCTACTTGTGCTCTCTCTTTCTCAAAAACAAATAAACTTTAAAAAAAATAGATAATCTGTGTCTATAAAAGAATTGCGTAGTTGGGGCGCCTGGGTGGCTCAGTCGGTTAAGCATCCGACTTCGGCTCAGGTCATGATCTCACGGTTTGTGAGTTTGAGCCCTGCGTCGGGCTCTGTGCTGACAGCTTGGAGCCTGGAGCCTGCTTCTGACTCTGTGTCTCCCTCTCTCTCTGCTCCTCCCCTGTTCATGCTCTGTCTCTCTCTCTCTCTCAAAAATAAATAAACATTAAAAAAAACTGTGTAGTTAAAAATCTTCTCACAAAGAAACTCCAGTTTCAAATGGCTTCACTGGTGAATTCTACCAAATATTTTAAAAAGAAAATATCAATTCAATACAATTGTTTTTATGAAGCCAGCATTATGCTGAGGTTAAAACCAAATGCATTACAAGAAAAGACTACATGTCAACAGGCACAAAAATCTTTAACAAAGCTTTACTTTATCAAATCCAGCAACATGTAAAAAACGATAATACATCACGTCCAAGTAACGTTTCTCTCAGGAATGTAAAGTTTTATTATTATTATTATTATTTTAATTTTTTTAACGTTTATTTATTTTTGAGACAGAGAGAGACAGAGCATAAACGGCGGAGGGGCAGAGAGAGAGAGGGAGACACAGAATCAGAAGCAGGCTCCAGGCTCCGAGCCATCAGCCCAGAGCCCAACGCAGGGCTCTAACTCACCGACCGCGAGATCGTGACCTGAGTCGAAGTCGGACACTTAACCGACTGAGCCACCCAGGTGCCCCGAGTTTTATTATTTTTTAATTGAGATGTAATTTACATACCATAAAATTCATCATTTGAGCAGCGTTCAGTGATTTTGTATATTTGCAAAATTGTGTAACCAATCCAGAGTATTTTTATCACCCTAAAAGAAAAACACTATTTCCATTAGTAGTCACTCCCCGATCCTCTCTTCCTTCACTTTACAAACCACTCATCTGCTCTGTCTCTATTCGCCTAATGGGGGGATGTCATGTCAATGGGATCATACAGTATGTGGCCTGTTGTGACTGGCTTCTTTGAATTAGCATCATGTTTTGGAGGCTCATCCAAAATGCTTAGTTTGTAGCATGTCTCAGTTTTTAATGTCGTTTTACAGCTGAATATTATTCCATTAAATGGATATATCACATTTTGCTTATCTGCTCATCAGATGATGGCCATTTGGGTTATCTCCACTTTGAAAACTGTTATGAATAATACTGCTGTGAACATGCATGTACAAGTTTTCATGCACATATATGGTTTCTTTTTTTTTTTTTTGAGTACATAGCTAGAGTGGAATTGTTAGGTCATATGGTAACACTATGTGTAGCTTTTTGAGGATCTGCCAAACTGTTTTCCAAAGTGGCTGTACTTCTCAACAATGTATGAGTGCTTCACTTTCTCTGTATCCTTACTGACACTTGTGATTGTCTGGCTTTTTTATTGGAAGTGGTAATAAGATTGGTTTAACCTTTGAAAGTCAATCATTTTGGTAGACCTAAGAAGAAAAACCGTACGATCATCTCAAGAGATGCAGGAAAAGCATTTGACAAGATTCAATACTCATTCTTTATAACTAAATAAAGAAGAACTCTTGGGGCACCTGGGTGGCTCAGTCGGCTAAATGTCCGACTTCCACTGGGGTCATGATCTCGCGGTCTGTGGGTTCGAGCCCGCGTCAGGCTCTGTGCTGATAGCTCAGAGCCTGGAGCCTGCTTGGGATTCTGTGTTTCCCTCTCTCCCTGCTCCTCCCCTGCTCATGCTTTGTTTCTGTCTCTCAAAAATGAAACAAGAAAAAAAAGAAAAAAAAATGAAACAAGAACATTAAATAAATAAATAAATAAATAAATAAGAACTCTCAGCAAACTACAAACAGAGACATCCACAACTTGCTAAAGAGCATCTCAATAGCTGACATCCTCCTAGGGGACATCATATTGAATTCTGAAACACTGGATGCTTTTCCCTTAATTCGATAAAAAGCAAGGATGTCTACTCCTTTTACTTCTATTCACCCTTGTCCTAAGAGTCCTAAAGTAAGAAAAATAAGTAAAAGGCACAGAGATTGCAAAGAAAGAAGTAAAGCTGGTTTTGCATTGAATGTGCAGGTAAATTTGAGAAAAACTGACATCTTAACGTTGATAAAAACTATTGAACATCGTATGTCTCTCCAATTCCGGAGACCTTCTTTAAATTTTCTGAGTAGTCTTTCATAGTTTTCAGTGTAGAAGTCTGGTGCATTTTTTTGTTACAGTTTTCCTGAAGTATGTTTTTGACGCTGTTGTAAACGGTATTTAAAATTTTCACTTTTAAATTGTTCGTTGCTAGTATAACAATTTTTGTATACTGACGTTTCCTATAATTTTGTTAAACTCACTTTATTAGATCACATTGTGTTTTTGGAGATTTCTTAAACTTTCCTATGTATATGATCATATTCTCTGTGAGTAAGTGCAATTTTACTTCTTTCTTTGCAATCTCTATGCCTTTTATTTATTTTTCTTACTTTAGGACTCCTAGGACAAGGGTGAATAGAAGTAAAAGGAGTAGACATCCTTGCTTTTTATCCAATTAAGGGAAAAGCATTCAGTGTTCCAGCATTCAGTGTGATGTCCCCTAGGAGGATGTCAGCTATCGAGATGCTCTTTAGCAAGTTGTGGAAGTTTCTGTCTGTTGTTTGCTGAGAGTTCTTATTTATTTATTTCATATTATTTTTTAATGTTTTTATTTTCTTTTTGAGAGAGAGACCGAGGCAGATAGAGAGGAAGACAGAGAATCCCAAGCAGGCTCCAGGCTCTGAGCTGTCAGCACAGAGCCCAACGCAGGGCTCGGACTCACAAACCGTGAGATCGCTGAAATTGAAAAGATCGTGAAATTGAAAAGCTGATTATAAATTCTATGTGGAAGTGCAAAAAACCTAAAATAGGAAAAACAATTTTGGAAAAGAATCCCAACCAAAAAAAAAAAAAAAAAAGAAGAACAAAGTTGGAGGAGACTCACTATTTCAAGATTTACTATAAAGCTACGTTAACAAAGATCATGGTGCCAGCATAAAAAATAGACAAAGAGAAAAATGGAACAGAATAGAGAGTCCAAAGGTAAACTCATGCATAAAAGATTATTTGATTTTTGACCATGATGTACCACAATAATTCAATATACAAGTAATTATATTTTCAACAAACGATGAGGGGACAATTGTAGTTCCAGATGCAAAAGTTTGACTCTTGACCTTTATACCATATTCAGTCAAAATGTAGTCCACATTGGTCTAGACAGAAATGTAACAAATATGTACATGAGAAAAATGCTCAACATCCAAAATCGTTGCTCATTAGGGGAATGCAAATTAAAACCACGATAATATGCCACTACAGGCCTCTAAGAAGGGCTCCAATTTAAAGACTTACAATGCTAAATGTTGGCAAGGGTGTGAAGCAACTGGAAATCTCATATGTTGCTGGCAGGAATGTAGACTAGCACACCCATTTTGGCAAAGAGCTTGACAATTTCTTAAAAAGTTAAATATGCACCGGCCATGTAACCTAACAATCTCACTCCTAAGTATTTACCCATGAGAAATGAAAACAGATACCCACAAAAACATTTGTACGTGAATGGTCATAGAAGCTTCAAGACAACAAAAATTTGGAAGCCAGCCAACAAATGAATGCATAAGCAAATTTGGTATGCTGCGATTCAGTGGACCACTCCTGAGCAATAACTAGATGTGAGCAACTGATGCCTGCTGTAACAGTGATGAATTTCAAGAACCATGCCCAGGGAAAGAAAACACACATAGAATGTAGGGTTACATTTATATGAAATTCTAGATTTAGCAACCAAAATCAGATCAGCGGCAGGCTAGGGCTGGGTGAAGGAATGGGTGACTGACACAGAGGTGGAGGGAACCTTCTGGGGTGATAGGAATGTCCTGTATCTCGATTAGAGTAGTTACATGGGTGTCTCCATTTGTTAAAATCCAGGAAAATGAACATTTAAAATAGATGCATTGTTGTCGTATGTAGGCAATACCTCAAGAAAGCTGACTTTTAGAAAAATGGTATGGAACGCAATCGTTTTGGAGAATGCTTGGAGTAGTTCCCCTCACCCGCTTGGCTATCTTGCTTTTTCTCCCCCACATCTCCTCCCCCACGCCCCCCCCCCCCAGTTTCTGCTCTTAAGCCACAGCCTTCTTTCATGTGCCGGCTCTCCAAGCTCTCCAAATATTTGGAGAGGTCACTATCCGCTATCCGTGCTTTCCTTCACCAGCCTCCCCCACCAAAATCTTCTCTCCTGCAAGTTAAACATTTCCAGTTCTTCAGCCATTCACATCAAGAGTAGTTTCTATTCTTGATAAAAGCAGAGCTGAAAAAAAGCTGTGTGGCTTGTGCGGGAGGTCAAGATCTGGCAGGGAGGTGAATTCCCCAAACATAGGGAGAGTATTCAAAGAGCAAGGAAAACAAAACAAACAAAAAATGCGCATATTTACAGTTGAAAGGTGTACCGAGAGACCCAAATCATGGCAGGCCCCATAAGCTTAAGGTCAAGATTTTGTTTCCTTCTAAGTAGGTTTTAGAGGGAAAGAGGTGTGATGTACCCCAGGATGGTCTCCCTGCATTGGGCCCAAGAATTCTTTCAGTTAGTTACTTTCCTCTGCTGCACACATCAGGGTACCAGTATCTAAGCAGAAGGTCATCCTTGCTGGGATTTCTCCTTTCAAATTTCCTGCGCTCTATGAAGATCAGTATCTTTAAAACGGTATTTACATTTTGCTTTATCTCCCATGTTCTCTTCTTCAACAGATATCCTGGCTCAATTCTGTCCAGGTTGTTGAACTACTTTCGGTGTTCTCTCTTGTAAAGTAAGGCTAGCAATTGTAATAGTTTCAAAGTGTTGCGAAGATGATCACAAGTATTAAGATACGGGAAATGCTTTAAATATTTCCCCGGCACATGTAGCAAGCACTCTTGAAGTATTTTCTGTTATTATTTACCCAAGGATAAAGAGGAAAATCATACTAGCTTCTAGACAGAATAAGTTACATGTGAAGAGGGTGGGGGTGGGGGTGGAGGGGTGGGAATAGGCTGCTAGTGAAATTCTTCTTTCCAACATTGGAAGGTAAAAGGGAGCTGAATACATTTTCAAATCTTACATTCAAAAATCTTACAGCTATGGAGCTCCTGGCCGGCTCGATCAGTAGAGCATGTGACTCTTGATCTCAGGTCGTGAGTTCAAGCCCCATGTTGGGCATGGAGCTTATTTGGCATAAAAAAAATTTTTTTTAATTTTTAAAGAACTTATGACCAGTTTGCTATATATTTCACTTGTCAGAATGGAAGAAAGGTATTCTTACAGACAGGTAAGATGCATCCCTGCCTCATAGTAAGTGCTCTGTACAGGTTTTCTGTTGTTATTGTTAACATAGGACCATGGTCTGAGACTTCTAACCTACCCGCCTGCCTTATAACTATCTTAAACTCACATTCAGCATACACCGCTCACTGTCCCTCCTTCACCTGACCCATCCTCCTCCCTGTTCTTTCCACACTTGCATTTCAATTATTCCAGCCTCAGGAAGCCAGGAAGCCACATGACATCTAAATTTATGGAGTATCTCTCCCAATTTGTGTTAGCGATCAACAGACTTTGATTAGGGGAGCAGATAAAAAACAATATTTTTGGCTTACCAAAACTCTTAAGAAATGTGAGAATCCTGGAAAACACCAGAAAAAATTCGGCCTGTCTCATGAGGAAATCTCCTTTGCTTTTAATTTTTAAACTCCTAACTGTATCAAAAAGCATTTCATACAACTAGAAAGTTCATTACCTTGCCATTTGTATTATTTTTCTAGTTACCCTATTCATTGATTCAATTGGCATTATTTCTTTAAATTTTTTTAATGTTCATTTATTCTTGAGAAAGAGAGAGAGAGAGCATGAGCGGGGGATGGGCAGAGTGGGAGAGGGACACAGAATCTGAAGCAGGCTCCAGGCTCTGAACTGTCAGTACAAAGCCCAACACAGGTCTTGAACTCACTAACCATGAGATCATGACCTGAGCCAAAGTTGGACGCTTAACCGACTGAGCCACCCAGGCGCCCTGGGATTGTTTCTTTAAAAAACAAATTATTTGGGGGCATCTGGGTGGCTCAGTCAGTTAAGTGTCTGACCCTTGATCTCAGCTCAGGTCTTGATCTCAGGGTTGTGCCCTACATTGGGCATGGAGCCTACTTAAAAAAAAAAAAAAAAAAATTATTTCATTATTGCTAAATTTGAGTTTGTTTTTGAAAACTGCAGTTTGAAAAATTTAGACTCTTGTTTTGAAAAGGAGGAAAGGTTTAAACAAAAACTCTAAAGTATATTTGCTGGTAATTTTATTTTTGAAATTTTTTTATAGCGCTATAAGGGTAAAAGTAATTCTTACGTTTGATTCATTTATGCTTGGATCATCAAATTGTTGTTTTTTTTTTTAAGCTAGTTCATGTTCCACTAACTTTTGAATTCTTTCAAACTTTTTAATGTGTTTTTTATGCCTCATGAACGACTTTTTGCTCTCTTTGGGGTTTTATCAGTCAGGTATGTGCCTTGTATTTAACCCATACTTCTCAAACAGCGATTGCTTGAACAGGTTTACTCTTACCTCAGGGTCCTTATCCTGGCGTTTTTCTTTGCCTGGAAAATTCCTTCCTAGATACCTTTATGGCTAATGTCTTTATTTCCTTTGTTTACAAGAACCTTTTCAATGAGGCCTGCCTTGACCACCCGTTTTCAAATTACAAAGGTAAAGTGTAGTCCCTGACAGCACATGCAAGTAATTGTGTAAATTAGCACAAAAACAGCATATCCAAGTAAAACTCAGAATCAAATAGTGTTCGAGAGACTTAGCAGTTCTTCCTGTCCAAATTTCTCACTTGACAGATGGAGCCTAGAGAGGTTACCTGGCTTCCCTCAGATCAGACAACCAGTTCCATTCAGAAATCGTTGTATCTAGTAGGTATCTCGCACTTAACGTGCCCCAGACTGAACTCCTGTTGTTCCCCCAATCCTGTTTCTCCCACAGCCTTCCCTGCCTTGGTTGATGGCATCATCCTGCCAATTGCTCACACCAAAAACCTTGGCCTCCTCCTTATCTCCCTTTCTTTTACACCCCCGTATCTAATCTGTCAACACATCTTGTTTGCTCCATCTTTGAAACAGATGCAAAATCCTCCCACCGTTACATCCGCCACACTGGTGCAAGCGGCCATGGTGTTGCCCCGAGATTACTGCCGTAGTTTTCCTGACTGGTCTCCCTGCTTCTGCTCTTGCTCCCAATCACCTACTCTCAATCAGTAGACAGAGTGACCCCTTTACACCTCAGCCAGTTCTTGCCATTCTTTTTTGCTGTTTTAAAGTACACTCTACACCCCACGTGGGGCTTGAACTCATAGCCCTGAGATTGAGAGTTGCATGCTCCACTGAGTCAACCAGATGCCCAGTTCTTGCTATTCTTGCTATTCTTGCTATTCTTTCTTTCTTTCTTTTTTTCTTTCTTTCTTTCTTGCAGAGAGAGTGAGAGCATGAATACGAGTGGGGGAGGGACAGAGAGAGAGGGAGAGAGAATCCCAAGCAGGCTCTGCATTGTCATTGCAGAGCCCAACATGGGACTGAAACTCACGAACTGTGAGATCATGACCAGAGCTAAAGTCAGATGCTTAACTGACTGGGTCACCCAGGTGCCTCCTCCCTGGTATTTCTTGAATAAGCCAGGCATATCCCCACCTCTGGTCTTTCCCTGGCTCTCTCCTTACCTGGAACACTCTTCCTCTAGATATCCCCACAGTTAAATCCATCTCCTTCGTTCAAAAGGCATCTTCTCAATGACTCTAAATCTTCTTACTGAAAATTGCAAACTTCCCATTTATACCCCAGGGGCACCTGGGTTCACTTATCATGTTCTACTTTTCTTTTTCTTTCAGAACATACCACCTACTTATATAGTATATCATTTATTGATTCCTTATGTTTATCATTTATTGTCTGTCTCTTCCTGTTATAATGTAAGCTCCACAAGAACAAGGATGTTTGTCTGTTTTATCATTGTATCCTCAGTACCTAGAACAGTGCCTGGCACAAAATAGGCATTCGATAAATATTTGTTGCAAGAAAGAAAGGAAAAAAAGAGAGAGTGAAGACAGATCTCCTCTTTCCTAGACACAGAGCCATTAGAGTACCTTATGTTGCCAACATAAAGTAGACATGACTAACTTCACTGCAAAAACCTTAACAAGTTGAAAACAAGGCAAACCTTAGATTACCAGGAATGAGGTAGTTTTGTTCTTCATATCTCCTTTTCTGTGCCCTCTTGATCAGGCAAAGCTACAGCTCTTCTCTTTTATTCTACTCAGAATTTTTCTGATTGAGCTATTAATTTACCTGAAATCAGATGAATGTTCTCACTTCAATTTTGGTTTCCAGGGTGCTATACTTCCTTAGGTTGCTTACATTTTAAAAGAAAGTAGCAGAAATAGGGCAATACCTAGGCTGACGCAGTGAGTTTTTATTGGTAAAATTTTAGGCAGTATGGTATATAGATGGTGGGAGAAGTCTCAGTTGCCCAACATAAGTATCTGTTTACTCTGGGTGAAATTAGCCCACTAGTATGGCTTTGCCAAAATACTTTAAAAATAAATATAAACTAATGTGAAGAAAAATTACAAATACAAATTCAATTACAAATACAAAAAGAACAAATACAAAATGGAAGTGACTTATGAACCCAGATATGGCAAGGTCAGTAGTGAGGATTAGAAAAATGTACTCAGTGAAAGGTTTGTGAAATTTAATAAAATGTGGTTTGTTTATTTATTTATTTCAAGATTATTTACTTATTTCTTTTTAAGTAATCTCCACACCCACAGTAGGGCTCGAACTCATGACCCAGAGGTCAAGGGCTGCACACTCCTCCAACTGAGCCAGCGAGGCTTCCCATGAAATGCGGTTTAGAATAAACTTATAATATGATGAAAGGTAAAATTATATAACAGAAACGTAGAGGTGAATATCGAGTGGACAGAGAAGGACTTGAGCTGAAGTATAAGGGAAGTAGAAGGGATAAAAGTTAAGACTTCTCTGATAAACAACCAAGAATTGAATCAATTTTTCAGATATTTTAGGCAAAACAACCTCTCTTGCATTTTCAGCCAATCTATACATTACAAAGCATCAAGGGAGATAAGGTCAAGTTAGAGACACAGACGAATGCATTAAAAACTACATTTGGCTTTCAATATGACGTTGGGAAAGACATGATTGATTGACTGAAGTATTGAAGTATGAGAATGAAACAGCTTTGAAAGGGGTTAAGAAATTAGATGGTTTAATTCTAAAAATATGCATAATACCCCATTTGTGTAATCAACTGATCACACACAATATATTTTTGCAACACAAAACATTTCTGAAAGCTTACCCAAAAGAATTATTATGGCTACTTCTCAGAGGAAGATATGGAAGTGTGCACGGGGCATAAATAAGGAAAACTTTACAAACATTCTGCATACTTGTATACTGTTCGAATGAATTACTTTGAAGGTATATTATTAGATAGAAAAAAGCTTAATAATTTTAAAGGACAATATTTAATAAAAGCTTATGGAGCGATAAAGGAAGTCTTGACACTACTTCAAATTATACTTAAAAATCACAAATAGCGGGGTGCCTGGGTGGCTCAGTTGGTTAAGTGTCTGACTTCGGCTCAGGTCATGATCTCACGGTCCGTGAGTTTGAGCCCTGTGTCGGGCTCTGTGCGAACAGCTCAGAGCCTGGAGCCTGTTTCAGATTCTGTGTCCCCCTCTCTCTCTGACCCTCCCCCATTCATGCTCTGTCTCTCTCTGTCTCAAAAATAAATAAACGTTAAAAAAAAATTTTTTTTTTAATCACAAATAGCAGGGCACCGGGCTGGCTCAATAAGAAGAGAATATGACTCTTCATCTCAGGGTCATGAGTTTGAGCCCCACATTGTGTAGAGGTGACTGAAACAAATAAAAACAATAATCTTAACAAAATCGTGAATAGTATTTCCCTTAGTAGTTATATAAATTTCAGTATCAAATTTGGATTTTATCTTTTAGTCAAGTACAATATACACAATGTCAAATGGACAAGTGCTAGCAATTCTCTGAATGGTACACAAATTCAACCCATTTTCATTTCTTCAATGACTTTAAATCAAGACGCCAAAAAGGCATCAGTCCTTTTGTTCATGAATTTTAATGAGTAAGCAAAATTAAACAAAGAACACTACGTAAGGGTTCCTCTTATTAATAACAGCATACAAATACTACAATTCCATTCATCAGTATTTACGGAACGTCTATAGTAGGCTCTGTGCTAGGCCCTGTGGGATGCAGAGCCACCCTCCGCCCTGGAAGAGCTCACAGTGTGGTGACGGAGATGACTGAGAGCACATGATTAATTACAATAGAGTATGATGTGTGCAAAAGAATGTGCACAAGATACAAACATAGCACAGAATAAGAAAGGATTATAAACTCAGCAGGTTAAGGAGGTCTCATAGAGGAGGGATGTGAAGGACAAATAGATTACTAGTTAAACAAAAGGAGGAAAGGGAGGGCGTTGGAGGCATGAAACATCTTGGTGTTCTCAGAGTACCACGTGCAGTTTGTTACTGTTGGAGCTTAGGGTGGGAGGAGTGGAGCAGCAGGAAGGAGATGAGACAGAAAAGGTGGTCAAGCTGGAATGCGACGAGTCTTGCGTGCCAGGCCAGGAAAATTGGTCCATGAGGGCAGGAGTGTGTCTGTCTCGTTCACTGCTGACATCCCGAGCACAGTGCCTGATGCACAAGTAGATCCTCGATACATGTGTATTGAACCATTAAATGAGACCGAGTTGGGGAGAAAACCAAAGAACACGTAGCTTTAGACACCAAGGTCAAGGCCAGGGAGCTTTGAGAAGGGGGATACCGGTGGACGCAGTAAAGGCAGGGGTTTTATACTCCACAACACAGGCATCTTTGTGAGTATAAAAGGCAGTATTTTGTTAAATGCAAACACATAAAACATTCCACAACTTTCATAACCTGTTTTTCTGTCCCTCAATTTTTACTATACCCAGATCCTCAGCAGATGAAAGTATGCTCGCAGTTGGCTAGTTTCCACCATCAGATGGCACAAGTCTGAAGACAAGCCTGAGCTGGGGGCTGGAATTGGCGGGGTGGTGGGGAATGGGGGGTGGAACCACTGCATTGAAAAGGTGCCCCCTCCCCATTCTGACTCCTTTTTTGCCATTTGGTTCATGATCTCGGCACGGCTGTAAACATAATGGATGCCCTGGTTCTTCTTTCACACTGCTTCTACCTCTACTGTCATGGAAGGTTGCCACTGGGGGACAATGCTTTTTAGAAGGGATCCTATGCTCTTGCCCCCTCCTTGCCCAAGGCTCTGGTGCCTGTATGTCTCT
The DNA here is from genome assembly GCF_016509475.1 of Prionailurus bengalensis. Taxonomy (NCBI): domain Eukaryota; kingdom Metazoa; phylum Chordata; class Mammalia; order Carnivora; family Felidae; genus Prionailurus; species Prionailurus bengalensis. Next base: position 94,882,966 of record NC_057350.1, on the reverse strand, counting down.
CAGCCTGGGGGAGGCCTTGATTAGGGGTCAGAAACCATTTCCACGGAGTGCTGAGAGGAGAATATGATTGCAGTAAATCGAGAATGAGGAATGATTGTGATCCCAGAATTGTGGCTCTGAAGCACGATTTTGGTCTTAGAACAAAATATAGTCTCTTTAGAAAGACAAAAAATTCAGGGAAAAAAATTTAGCTTGGCTCTGTACAATATTCCAGTATTATAACAATTAGAAAAAATATACTGCATGCCCTTTTTTACGTTCTATCTATCATGCTCACGTCACCCTTTTCCTTTGCTTATTACTGGAATGCTCTTCCTGTCCTCCCTGCTTATGAAATGTCTCTTGCTACCAAACGTTCCTTCCTCCACTTCTGGGAATATTTCACCAAATATCTTTGGAGAAGACTCCTCCCCTATTGTTTGTCACTGGTTTTAGTGGGATAGACTCTATTCAGAGCTCTAGAGGTAGGCCCAGATTGGTTTAAAGCAATCATTATATCCTTTTGTCCAAATCACCATAATTAGTTTAAGGGTTGACACCCCCTCCCCCCCACCCATCATCTAATCAGAGCCGACAAAGTGCTAGTATTCATTTACTAGGGATTCTGGGAAGGAGGTACTTCATTGCTTTCTCTCAGCTCTACTGGAAAAGACTATCTTCTGGAGGGATGTGATATGAAGTTATGAGGTCTAGAGCTGAGGCACATGTTTTTGCTGCCAGGAGGGAAACCAGGTAAAGAACAAACTCAACATCATCTCTCATTCCCTTTACCACAGATTTGGTACATTAGTACTAAATCATAGCATTAGATAATGGGCATAATTATTTACCAATATTATAATAAGATAATACCAAATATTGTCATTAGAGCTCATGGCTAGATTTAAAGATTTCAAAGATTTAAATTCTAGAAATGCCAGTGTCTAGGTGTATGACGTAAGGAACATTTCTTTTTTTTTTTTTTTTAAGTTTTGCAAAATTTTTTTTAACGTTTATTTATTTTTGAGACAGAGAGAGACAGAGCATGAACAGGGGAGGGTCAGAGAGAGAGAGAGACACAGAATCTGAAACAGGCTCCAGGCTCTGAGCGGTCAGCACAGAACCCGACGCAGGGCTCGAACTCATGGACTGCGAGATCATGACCTGAGCCGAAGTCGGACACTTAACCACCCAGGCGCCCCATGGAACATTTCTTAAATTTCCCATGCCTCTGATTCTTCATCCAGGAAAGGGGAATAATAAAATATAATATAATATTAGTGGTAGAAATTTTTCACTTCCAGAAAAACAGTGGACAAAGCTAATGCTGTAAATCCACTACAAACAGTAAGAAATACAGGATAATATACAATAACAGCAGTAAAGCCTAATGCATATTTGAGTTTAGAAGAAAAGGAAGTTCTTGTGTGTCATGACTGAAGAGTGAAGAGTTTGTAAGTTGATGTCTTATTAGCTCTGGAGAAGAATATTACCTGTGAGTAATAGCTAGGTATATTGGTCAAGGTTCTGCAGGGAAACAGACCCAATAGGATATATACAGATATCCATATAAGAAGAGATTTATTAGAGGCACCTGCGTGGCTCAGATGGTTAAGCATCTGACTTCGGTTCAGGTCATGATCTCATGGTTCATGAGTTCGAGCCCCACATCAGGCTCTCTGCTGTCTGCAGCAGAGCCCATTTCTTCGGATCCTCTGTCCCCCTCTCTCTCTGCCCCTCCCCAATTCCGACTCTCTCTCAAAAATAAGTAAAACGTTAAAAAAAGAGAGATTTATTATACGTATTGGCTCACGTAATTACGGAGACTAAGAAGTACCACAGTCTGCCATCTGCAAACTGGTGAACCAGACAAGTGGGTGGTGTAATTCAGTCTGAGTCTAAAGGCCTGAGAACCAGTAGCACTGATGTCCGAGGGCAGAAAAAGATAGATATCCCAGCTCAAGGGCAGAGAGTCAATTTGCCCTCCCTCCATCTTTTTCTTGTATCCAGGCCCTTAATGTATTGAATGCTGCCCACCTGCATTGCTGAAGGCAATCTTTACTCAGTCTACCAATCCAAATCCTAATCTCTTCTGGAAAACACTCTCCCACACAACCAGAAATAATGTTTTACTAGCTATCCAGGCATCCCTTAGCCCAGTCAAGTTGACATAAAAAATTAAACATCCTACTGAGGTTTTGATTTTAATACCCACATAGGGAAAGAAAATGAACCCTTAGGTCTATGGGAAGTAGAGAGTTAAAACAGATTTCTAAATAAAGCTGGGATGTTTTCTGCTAAAAAAGGTATGCTCCTTAGCATAGTGAGATAACAAGAAAACTGTCTCTACCTGGGCCACAGTTAAAAAAAAAAAGGAAAGAAAATCTATTCTCAGAAATTAGGATTCTCAGCCTATATCTCCTGGGGACTTAGACTTGGAGTTTATGTGATCTTCACAGTATAGGAATGGCTTAAATTGACAAATTAACACAGAAATGGTGCTAAGTTATTGATTCCTCTGGGTGCCTGACATGGGGGTATAGTCCCCCATCCTAGTTATCACAGTGAAAGATCTAGTAATGACAAGCTCACAAACCAATATACAGCACCCAAGGAAATACTCTAGCATGAGTAAGAATAACACACAGAAAGACTAGCAACCCCAAGCAATGGATGTAATTGAACAATCTGAAAAGGACTGCAAAGTAAACATATTTGAGTATTACATGCATAAAAGAAAGAATTTTATATCACCAAAAAGGAAAGCAAATACAAGATTGTGATGTAAAGTACTACAGTTGCTTTGGAAAACAACCTAGCAATTTCTCAGAGGGTTAAACATAGAATAACCACATGACCTTGCAATTCCTCTCTTAGTTATACACTCGAGAGATAGGAAACCACATGTCCATACAAAAACCCGTACACAAATATTCATGGCACCATTTTCCTAATAACAAAAATGAAAAGAATCCAGATGTCCATCAACGGATGAAGTGATATATTAAATGTGATATATCCAAAGAATGGGATATAACTTGGTAATGAAAAGAAGTAACTTACTGATACATGTGGCTATTACATCAATGGGTCTTGAAAGTAGGCTAAGAAGTTCATGACGTAGCTATATGTTGTCTGATTCCATTTATATAAAAAGTTCAGCATAGGCAAATATAGAGACAAAAAGTAGATTAGTGGTTGTCTCAGGCTCACAGGGCTGGGAGGATTTGAGGAATAATGGGTAAAGGGGTAAGTTTCCTCTGGGAATAATGAGAATGCTCTAAAATTAATTATGTTGATGGATACACAATTCTGTAAGTAGTTTAAAAGCCGTTAAACTGGACACTTTATTTTATATTCTTTTATTTTTAATTTTTAAATGTCTATTTATATGAGAGAGAAAGAGGTTGAGCATGAGCAGGAGAGGGTCAGAGAGAGGGAGAGACACAGAATCCGAAGCAGGCTTCAGGTTCTGAGCTGTCAGCACAGAGCACGACACGGGGCTCAAACTCATGGACCGTGAGATCACGACCTGAGCCGAACTCAGATGCTCAACTGACTGAGCCACCCAGGTGCCCCTGAATTGGACACTTTAAATGGGTGAATTCTATAATATGTGATTTATATCTCAATAAAGCTGCTTAAAAAATGATACTATCTCAATAAAACCTTAGAAAAATAAGATACTCCAAGAAAGGAATAGAAAGATTTGAAAACTAACCAAATAAAACTTTAAGAGGTGAAAAATATAATCATAAAATTGAAAACTCAGTAAGTAAGTTAAAGAGAAAAGTAGGCATGAATGAAGGGAGAATTGGTGCACTAGAAGATAGATAAGGATATTAATAGGAAACAACAAAAAAAGACAAAGAAAGAAATATATGAGAGATTAAGATCCTACATTTATCTAATAAAAGTTCCAGAGAAAATAGAGATAATGGAGGAGAGACAATATTTGAAGTGATAATGACTGAGAATTTTCCAAAATTGATGAAGGACTCAGATCATCAGATTGGATAAGTGCACTAAGTCCTATGTAGGATAAATAAAAATAAATTTCTGCCTGAGATTTTTAACGTTTATTTATTTTTGGGACAGAGAGAGACAGAGCATGAACGGGGGAGGGGCAGAGTGAGAGGGAGACACAGAATCGGAAACAGGCTCCAGCTCTGAGCGATCAGCCCAGAGCCCGATGCGGGGCTCGAACTCACGGACCGCGAGATCGTGACCTGGCTGAAGTCGGACGCTCAAACGACTGCGCCACCCAGGCGCCCCATCTGCCTGAGATTTTTAAAAAAATGTTTATTTATTTATTGAGAGAGAGAGAGCACAAGCAGGGGAGGGGCAGAGAGAGAGGAAAAGAGAGAATCCCAAGCAAGCTCTGTGCTATGAGTGTGGAGCCTGATGTGGGGATCCACAAAACTTCAGATCATGACTTGAGCTGAAACAGAGTCAGATGCTTAACAAATTGAGACACCCGGGTGCCCCAGGGAGGGATGTTTAAACTTATTCCATCTTCTTTGGAATAATTATCATAAAGCTGGACAGAAAATGTTACTAGTTAATCAATGAAAAGTAAGTGAAAGAATATTGATTATCCTAATAAGCATAAACAATGTATTTGTTGCTCTATCACATGTAAACTATGGAATTTAAAAAAATGATTACAGGGGTGCCTGGATGGCTCAGTCAGTTAAGCGTCTGACTCTTAATTTTGTCTCAGGTCATGATCTCACAGTTGTAAGATCGAGCCCCTTGTTGGGCTCAGGGCAGACAATGGAGCTTGCTTATTATTCTCTCTCTCTCTCTCTCTCTCTCTCTCTCTCTCTCTCTCTCTCTTCTCTCTCTCTCTCCCCCTCTCTCTCTGCCCTTCCCCTGCTCATGCCCATGCATGCTCACTTTCTCTCTTTCAAAATAAATAAATAAACTTGAAAAAAAAAAAGATTACAAGGGCGCCTGGGTGACTCAGTCAGCTAAGCGTCCAACTCTTCGTCTTAGCTCAGGTCATGATCTCAAGGTTTGTGGGATTGAGCTCTGAGTCAGGCTCTGCACTGACAGCGTGGAGTCTGCTTGAGATTCTCTCTCTCTCCCTCTCTCTCTCTCTGCCTTTTCCCTGCTTGTGTTCTCTTTCTGTCTCAAAATAAATAAGTGGACTTAAAAAAAAATTACAGTTAGTTTCATTTGTATTAGTGTTATTTTGGTTCAGGAATTTTATTTTAAAAATTTATTTTATTTTATTTCACGGAATGCTTCATGGATTTGTGTGTCATCCTTGTGCAGGGGCCATGCTAATCTCCATATCATTCCAATTTTGGTATATGTGCTGTTAATGCTAGTGCTTGGTTCAGGAATTTCAAAATGGGTTCAGAATAAGCTCTTTCATTCTAAACCTAATATTTTTTTTACCTCCAATACAGTTTGAATTAGTTTCCTGTCACTTGAAACCAAAGAGTTCTAAATAATATACTTATCTCCCATAAAGATAGAGCAGCATAAAATAAAACAGAGATAAGATAGGTTCATTAAAATAAAGATCAAGTGAATATGAATCATGTAATAAAGAGGGAGGTATAATGGTCTCACCAGAAATTTTAGGCTAAGGATAACTGCTGTAGTTGAGAACAAAACTTACCTTGACTTTCTTAGCAACCAAGGGAAAAAGGAACCTCAATAAATTGCTTTGTTCTCATTGTCAAATAAAAAAGCCTATTTCTTCATCAAGATAATGGAATATTATTCAGCCATTAGAAAGAAGGAAATCTCAGAGTGCATGGGTGGCTCGATCGGTTAAGCATCTGACTCTTGATTTTGGCTCAGGTCATGATGTTGCAGTTTGTGGGATCGAGACCTGCATTGATTGGGCTCTGCACTGACAGTGTGGAGTCTGCTTGGGATTCTGTGTCTCCCTCTCTCTCTGCCCCTCCCTAGCTCTCTCTCTCAAAATAAATAAATAAATAAATAAACAAACAAACAAACAAACAAACATACATTCAAGAGAGAGAGAGAGAGAGAGAGAAAGAGGGGGTGCCTGGGTGGCTCAGTTGGTTAAGAATTCGACTTCAGCTCAGGTCATGATCTCAAGGTTTGTGAATTCCAGCCCCGCATCAGTGTCTCTGCTGTCAGCACACTTCAATTCAGATCCTCAGTCTCCCTCTCTCTCTCTGCCCCTGCCCCACTTGCATGTGTGCTCTCCATCTCTCTCTCAAAAATAAATAAACATTTAAAAATAATTTTTAAAAAAAAATTTTTTTTTCCAACGTTTATTTTTTTATTTTTGGGACAGAGAGAGACAGAGCATGAACGGGAGAGGGTCAGAGAGAGAGGGAGACACAGAATTGGAAACAGGCTCCAGGCTCCGAGCCATCAGCCCAGAGCCCGACGCGGGGCTCGAACTCACGGACCGTGAGATCGTGACCTGGCTGAAGTCGGACGCTTAACCGACTGCGCCACCCAGGCGCCCCTAAAAACAATTTTTTTAAAGAAAGAAAGCTTGCCGTTTACAACAACATGGATGGAACTTGAGGGCATTATGCTAAGTGAAATAAGTCAGACAGAGAAAGGCCAATATTGTGCGTTATCACTTATATGTGGAATCTAAAAAAAGCCAAATTCATGGAAACAGAGTATGATTTATAGATCATCAAATATTGGGAGCCAAGGACCCTCTATCTGATGACCAGGATTAACTGAATTTGTCAAGGGAGAGGAAGTGAGTCTGTGGTGCTGATCTTATGGGGTAATCGGGGTTCCCTTTCCACAATTCTATCAACAGCAGGGGGCTCAGCACAGAGGTAGGTACAATATTAGCTGTCCTGGCTGAGTGAACAAGTTACTGAAGCAACCTGAAGAACTTGCTCTAAATTCACAGGAAACTTCTAGAAAGAACTGGAAAGAGTACAAAGGGAGTGAGCAATCCTACAATAATGGTGGCTGCCAGAGTCAGAGAAAGGGTGTTTATTAATGTTAATGTGATCAAAATGTTACCCCCTTGCTAGTAAGATCTGAGACACAGGATTACATGTAATGCACCAAGGGGTATGCTTCCAAGAACTAAAAGAAATATTGTGGTAACTACATAAAAGACTAGAAATGATGATTTCAAATATAACATCCTACCCTTCACAAACAGAATGGGCACCATTGGCTCTGCAGAAAGGTTACTCCGTTTTCAACTCATTGCTTCCTGGTCAATTTCAGAATTTTTACTTGATCAAATTGGTTTGTATCTCAGGCACGTTGCTGAGATAAAACTATTTGTTTGTGTTTTTTGCTTCCTTTCTCTGTGAAAGACACATTCTCTCTATCTCTAGTCTATATCTCTCTATCTCCACTTCTATCTTTATCTCTACCTACATGTATTTCTCTCCAGGGAAAATTTTGAATTTGTTTGAGGAAGACAGTATATAGCACAGCTGTGCTCTTGACCTCTTATGAAGAGAAGGTGACCATAGGAGTAAATCAGGTATGAGAGTGGGCAAGAGGGCTAACAATGACTATGAATGAGGAAGAGTCAGACCAACCCGCTCCTCTCTGGTGGTGTGGTTCAGGTAAGCCAGGGTGATGGACAGATTCATAGCTATTTAAATAACTTTGCCTCAAATTTGCTTCCAACTGGAGAAAAATTACTAGTGGTCATCCTTGACCTTGTCTCGTTTCATGTTTCTGTTAGTGACTTGGATGGCAACATGGAAAGCATGGGTGTCCTAATTATTAACGTCACAAAGCCGGTAAAGGTTTTTTGGTGAAAGACTCGATGTCTAGAAAGGCCCAGGTAGGCTGGAATGTGAGTATAAAACTTACAAATAAAATGTAATAAAATTAGTCAAGCAATTAACATTAATCAAAGTCAAGTAAGATGAAATCAATTGCATTCCTAATGTATGCCAACTTGACAAGTTTCATGGAAGGAAAAAATGATTTAATGGGATGAGGAGGGAGCTAAGGAAATCAGCACAACATTAACCTGTACTGACACAGCGTTTTGTCCAAATTGAAGCAGGAAACCACTCTGTGGTTGTGTTCTGACGATGGGGGAAATGTAAACAGAATCTGGATACTCATCTTTTGGAGAGGTTGAACAAGTAGGCCAGCAGTGGTGGCAGGAGAAAGGGAAGGAGAGAGATCTGGAAGCCATGTGATGAGATAAGAATTCAGCATGTCTGAGATGATTATCCAGGAAAAGGGAACCTTTAGGGAGCATGTGACAGGGATGGTCAATTCACTGGAAGGGAAGTCATGTGGAAGGCAACTGTTGTTATTCTGTCCGCCTCCAGAGGGCAGAAACAGGACCGTTGGGGGAAAGTGGCAAGGAGGCAGGTGTCAGAAGACTTGGTATAGATTTGGCGTTGCTGATAAAAGGCATTCTCTGCAAGAAACGTTTCCCTCTTCCTGGTGGCGTTCGGGCTGAGCTGGGTGCTTAGCTGTCCCAGACATGGAAACAGATTCTGATCGGGGAGGAAGAGCACCTCAAAAACCTTTAACTCCCTGTCAACCCTGTGGTTTCATGAGCCCTGGCACTCATTCAGCTTCTACCTGAATAGTTTCTGATGACTATGGAATGGATATTCTTGTTTGAAGTGACTTTACAAAATATATATATATAAAATATAAAATATACATTTATATAAAATATTATATATATATATATATGGTGAAGCTATAACATTGTTCTAGAAAAGTGGGTTTGACTGAGGCTGAAGTATTGCTCTTAGATTGTGTTATTGACTGAGCTGGCTGTCCTTTACTCTAGTTAGTACTCCAGTAAATTCGGAGTAATCCAAACAGGATTAATTGGCTTTTTGTCAATGTTCATATTGAAACTGGTATCAGATCTGGCTCAGGACATCAGAACAAGAAGTAAAGGCAAAGAGTTAATGCCCTCTATCTAAGGTCAAGATTGGGTTTCAAGATTAGAGGGCAAGACTGCGCCTGCCTGGAAGAATCTAGCAAAGGAAGGATATTGAGACAGGAACCTAACTAGGTCTTCTAGATACTGTGTATTCCTGGCTGTAGTGATCTCTGAGAAAGAAGTTTAAATTTCAACAGTCTAGACTTAGAGAAGGTGTTCAGAGGTTTCATGGTTTAAGATTTTTTTTCATTGCTAGTTTTAAAACTCATGCTTTCTTACACGTTAAAGTTGCATTTCTTTTGCTATAACGTATTTGAAATCAGGGAGTATCACTTTGTTTTTGTTTTTTGTTTTTTGTTTTTTTTTTTAGTGCGACGCAGCCTATATTGCATGGACAATATAAAGGCTTGGGGTGCCTGGGTGGCTCAGTCAGTTACGTGTCAGACACTTGATCTAAGGGCTTGAGTTCAACTCCCACAAAGGACTCTGCGCTGAGTGTGAAGCCTACACACACACACACACACACACACACACACACACACAGAAAGGCTTACAAGTCTGTATATTTTCATACAGGCCTTATCTTCCAGGCATCTTCATTTGGATGTTAATTTTTGTAATTGAGCAAATTCTAAAATGCTTTTGGAGCAAAGTTATGATTACAGTTCCACAATTTAGGACCTAGAGAGGCAGGTGACTTGGGTTGTCAACACCATATGGGAAGACTCATTGCCTTGCAGTCAGGCCCTCCTTCCCATCTGCAGACCATCTCTCTGGCCTAAGCCTGTATCATCTCCCATCCAGGGTAGGTTCAGGGCATGCCTTTCTGACAAGAGCCTTCTGCATCCTGCTGCCAGAATAGTCAGCTTTGAAACCTACTTCAATCACTCCATGAGTCTATAACCTCACTGTATTCAATTTGAACCCTTCAACGTACAGTTGAGAGCCCTTCTGACATTTTAAAAAATGTTTATTTATTTGTTTTGAGAGAGAGGGGGAGAGAGAGAGAATCCCAAGCACGTTCCTCACCGTCAGCATGACCTGAGCTGAAATCAAGGGTCAGATGCTCAACTGACTGAACCACCCAGGTGCCCCTGAGAGCCCTTTTGAAGGTCCATCTTTTTCCTTGAAGTTTCCAATTCCTGTTCTATTCATTCATTCATTCATTCATTCAAAGAGAAACCAATATTTATTTGAGTATTGGCTGCTCGAGGCTTTTAATTCTTACAACTTTAACAGAAGGCAAATCACCATTTAACAAATAAATATTTATTTAAACGTTTAACAGAGGACTCAGAGAACTTTAATAACTTGCCCATCATCATTGGCTTTTGTGTGATTATAATTTCCATGCCCTTTGCCTACCCCATACTTCCTCTCATTCTGCAAACATTTCTTGTGGTTTCTTTCTGTGCCGAAACTGGTATGAGGTGCTGGGATAAGAAGATGAATGAAGCACTGAGATCATGTATATGAACATACAGTTACAATTGTATTCTATATATTGATTCTTCTTAATTAGAACGAAGTCAGTCTAGTGGAAGAAACGGGCAGAAATAACTGAAATCAAGAGAGAAACAGGAGTGTGTGAGGAGAAATAGGATTCAAGCACTTGCTGAACTTAGGACCAAAAAAGCATACACACCCACAAACCAAAACCAAAAACCAGAATACTGAGAAATAGCTCCTTTCTTTTTGGAATTTACGATTTGATTTTGGGGATGTGTGAGATAATAACGAATCTAGGCAAACGTGGCCCTCCGTCCTTATTGGCTTCTTTCAGCCAAATGTCTCCAAAGGGGCTCTTGAAGCCATCTTTCTAAAAACATGGTTCTAATCCTAGGTGATAGTCCTGCCTGGGAAGGAAAAAAAAGAAAAAGAAAGAAAGAAAGAAAGAAAGAAAGAACAAAAGAAAAAGAAAGAAAGAAAGAAAGAAAGAAAGAAAGAAAGAAAGAAAGAAAGGAAGGAAGAAAGAAAGAAAAGAAAAAACGCAGTGCCCCCCACCGCCCTTCCAGCTCTGGTCTCAGCTTTTCCAGCTTCCCCCAGAGCCAGGTCTTGCAGTGCCGCTGAACTCTCATGACTTGGAAGCACACCTCTGTCCTTGTGCATGTGCTGTCACTTGTTTGGAGCATACCTCTTCCTCATCACTGTCCTAAGATCATGCAGTCGTCTGTCTTTGAGCTCCTGCTAAAATCACTGCCCGCCTCCCCACAGTCTGATAGCTCTTGTCCCCATAAACTCTGTAATTCTTTTTAGTTCTTCTCACATTGCTCTGAATCTAGTGCTTATGTCCTCCACTTGACTGGGTCTTGTTCATTTAAAGAAACTTTTTTTTAAGTTCATGTATTTATTTTTGAGAGAGACAGAGAGTAGGGGAGGGGCAGAGAAAGAGGGAGAGAGAGATTTTCAGGCAGGCTCCGTGCTGTCCGCAGAGAGCCCGATGTGGGGTTTGAACCCACAAACACTGAGCCAAAACCAAGAGTCAGATGTTTAACTGACTGAGCCACCCAGGCACCCCAGGTCTTAATCATTTTTGTATCCCCAGCATCAACCTAGCATTGTGCCTTGAATAAAGTACCCCTGATACATGTTTGTTGAATAAATTAATCGTAAAGTATGTGGAAGAATTGAAATGAGTAGATAAATTGGCAAACTTCAGAGGGCAGAAGGTTAAATTCACATGTGGAAGGAAAGACTTGGCAAAAGGAAGTAAAAGCAGGCAAGAGAAACTGAGAAGACTGGGGTTAGTTGCTTGCCCTGAAATTTCAGTTCTTTGCCAGGTTCAAGAAAACTCATTAACATGAAATCTGGACACATCTTTCTTTTCTTCTCCTTCTGCTCCCCTCTCCTCCTCCTTCTTCATAGGCAATTGTGATAATATCCCATCTCTACATGTCTGAGCTAAGATCTGAGTGCTACAACAGCTTTTTAAAACATTTTTCATTGCAGTATTCTTTTATGTTTTTCTGGCTTTAATACAGTGCTATGTACAATAACTTTATCAGCTAGTTGATGCCGAACGTCATTATTCAGAATACCTGGGAAGCTGAGGAGAGAGGGCAGGGAAAACTGCCTCTTCCCTCCTGGATAATTTGAGGGGTGGATGGGATGCAATCTGTTAACCACTTTGAGCCTCTACAAGAGGAATACGTTACATTTACTTAATATAAACTCAACAGTTATCTAAGGGGTCCCATTATGCACTCAGCTATGTTTGACAGGACAGAAATACAGATATGATATGAATACGGATCAGTGCCCTTGTGAGCGCATATGAGTACTGAAAGGGGGAAACAGACATTTTAACTTTGGTATAATAAAATCTGTTCATGCTATGTTGGTTGTGTGAACAAGTGCTGTGGGAAATAGACAAGGGAGTGACAAAATAGCTCACGAGGTTGTGGGGATTTAAAAAAAAGTTAATAGATGTGTAAATGAAAAAGCGTCATAGAGTCTTCGCTCTGCTTATTACTCAGCAAACACTGCATTTATATTGCTGTTTGGTGATCTGTTGCAGAACGCCAGCCCTCGAGTTTTAGGAGCTGCTAGTTCCCCAAAGCCTCCGACTTCTTTAGTCTGACTGAATCAAAGAGTGTCTCGTCAGTTGCGCAGGCCTGGGGCGCACGGGAGGCTCCCAGAGTCCTGCGGAGCTGAGATTGTGGTGGCGGTTTTACTCTGCAGTTTACGGCAGTGGGCGGGCCCCAAATCCCCATGTGGTCCCGACATCATTGACATGGCGGAATCCCCCATCAAACCCTCCTGGTAGTTATTTGAGCGGCGGCGGCGGCCGGAGGAGGAGGAGAGCGGCGGCGGCGGCGGCGGCGGCGGCGGCGGGAGCGGCGAAGGGGCAGCGGGGATCCTCGAGACTACCGGCTGGGAAGGCGTGGGCGACCCGGTGTGTGGCGCGCCCGGAGCCCCGCTTTTCAGCCCGAGGGAAGGTAAGGCGTGCAAGATCTGCAGACTGGAGGCACCGGGACCCCGCACCTCGGCCGCCGGGTCCCGCGCGCTGGAAAGCCCCGGCCGGACGCGGAGTCCGCGGGAGTGCGATCCTGTCCCGGAGCGCTCCGGGCGCGCCGGGCTTCCCGGGGAAAACTTGGCGCCAGAGTGCTAGGGCGCCCCGCGCTCGCCTGGGCACCCCGGGAACACGGGGCCCGGGAGGGGGCTGGTCTCCACTTTGGGGCCGCATCTTGCTGGGCTCTGGCCCCCCCTCCCGTCGCCCCAGCTTGCCTGGGTTTGGAGGAGGGAAAGAAGCGGGTAGATTCTTCTTGATGAAAAAAAATCTGGGCAGTGGCTCCTGGGCTCTCCCTCCCCCCCTCGCCCTCCCCATCCTTCCCAGCAGATTCTGTCCGAGGAATCTGCTCCCCCTCCCGGAATCTCCGCGGCAGGAACGCTGCCCGGGAGGGGGAGGGCGGGCGGAGAGGCCGAGGAATCTTCGACGTGTCACTTTCTGAGGCTGTAGATTTCCATATGGTGGAGGGAGGAGGGCGGGCGTGCGAAGTGGGGCTGGAAGTTGGGGCCGCCTCTCCGCGCCGGGCGGGGGCGGGCCGGGACCTCAGACCCTGGGATGCTCGCGGGGAGGGTCCGGGCCCGCAGCCCCGGGAGCCGAGCCGGCCCCCTGCCCCCGGCCGGGCCTCTCCAGGACACTCCCCGCCTCGCCGCTGGCCACCTCCGTGCGCGCCACGTCCTCCCTCCCCGTCCTGCCCCCCGGGCTCCCCCCGGGCTGGGGGCGGTAACCGGCGGCCACGGCCGGACTCGGCGAGCCTAGCGGCTGGAAGATCGGGCGGGGGAACGGGGCGCGGCGGGAAGGAGCGGGCGACCCGGTGTGTGGGCCAGCGTAGCTCCGGTCAGTCGGTCACCCCGAGGGGCGCCCCGGCCGGGGGTGGGGCGGGCGGCGGAATCCGCGCCCGGAGGCGGCCGGGAGGGGCCGCGCGGACCGTCTGGTGCCCGCGGCGGGGCGGGGGCCGGCCAGCGTGGGAAGGGCCTGTCACCCTGGGAGGAAAGTGGGGCCTCGGGCTGTGCCAGCGAACTTTCCCAGAGGTTCGGGTCCGGGCGCCCCGTGGGAGCCCGAGCACGGGGCCCAGTGTCCCGGGAGACTGGGCTGGGCCGCCTGGAGGCGCCGTTGGCGGAGAGGCTTCCAGGAGTGCGTGATTGGAGTTGGAGCTTTTCGAATCTCAACTCCCACCCTGCCATCCCAGACGAAGGGAAGCAGTGGCATATTATCCAGACAGTGCAGTTTTGCGACTTCTTTAAAAGTTACAACTTTTTATTTTCTCTTCTGCCTAGCATTTCCTTGGAACAAAATTTGGAATTGGGCCGCTATGAGCCGACGCTGGGGCCCCCAATCCGCACGTTTTATCTCTCCATCCCCGTCGGTTTCTAGTCTCCCTCCCCCTCTTACACCCAGGCTTAATCATATTTTGGAACGGGCGAGGTCTTTTGTTGGGTGGGCACCCTTTGATTGCTTGTCCGTTTATTTTTTAATGTGCAGCTAATTTGATTTGAATTTCCGCCAGTTTCCAGGCCCTGCTAGGGAAAAACTAAGGGAGAGGAATAAGCCACTTTTTTTTTTTTTTAAAGCGTGGAGAGAGGTGGGGCATTGGGAAAGGGGAGGCACTGTGGTTGTGGGCAAAGAGTCAGAGGGAGCAGACAGACCCGGAAGAAAAGGAATCTGCTCTGGAATAACACTTTTTTTTTTTTTTTTTTTGAGGCTACAGGCCTTGGGCAAAAATGCACCGCTCTGTTCTGATTTCTACTGCCTGAGTTGCTTTTCCACTCTCAGGCTAAAACTGTGACTCTGGGGACCTGGACAGGACGGGGGAAGAGGTCCAGAACCCAAGGCAGCCAGTGGCCCTGGTTTTGTGCTTTTTTTGGGGGGGGGGGGCTTGGTTCCCCCTCATTGGAGGCAGGCTTTGTGGACCCAGCGTTCATTCAGTTTCCTGGTTCCCAGGGAACAGCTGTTAATGAGAGTAAAGTCTTTGGGCATGTTTCTGGCCCTGCAAAGGGGACCTCACCCATGAAGGTGTAATTCTCACTTTGTTTAGAGGGTCACCCACAAATGGCTAAGAATGAGTCATAGCTGGTTTAAAAAAATCATTAAAAAGTTGTGTTTAAACTCATATGTGCTTTTAAAGTGTTTTGGTTTAAATATTAAGAAAGAAACATGTATCTGTAAAGATCATGTTCTTTTAAAAGCGATGTTATAAGTGCAAGATATCATCATGGAATAGGGGTTGTAGTTTCTAATTACAGTATATACAGTTCCAGAAAGATATTCCCGTAACCTTTTAGGACAGACTTTGTAAATAGCTCCCATCAGACTTGCGGACTATTGGAGAGCCCCAGTCTTTGGGGGTTTTGGGAAGAATGCTTGGGATTGGTTAGGAAGCTCTAGGAGTCTAGGTAGTAATTTATTCAGTAAGTGATGGCTCTCCTTAACACTCAATTTACTATGGAAGGATTTGATAGTGTCCTTAGAAGTTAACCAAAAGAACTCCTCAAACATTACAGTTTAGGAAGACAAGGCCCAGGACAGTTGCCATCCTTGGCGAAAGTCTAGTGTAGAATCATATTAATAACTACTCTTTCTTGAATATCTAATGTGTACTAAGGCCTCTGTACTGTGCTTTTAAATACATTATCTCATTAAAGTTCTAATAACAATCTTTACATTTAGGCGATGTTATGAGCATTTTATACACAAGGGTGTTGAAGTTCTCAGAAATGAAACTGACTTGTGTAAGATCACATTGCTACCAACAGCAGGGTTTTCTTTAATGATGGAAATAGCTCTATGGCTGTGTTGTCCAGCATGGCAGCCACCAGGCACATTAGCTTTTGTGCTTTTGAAATGTGGCTAGTGCAATCGAGGAACTGTGTTTTACATTTTATTTACTTTTTAAAAAAATTATATTTACTTTTAGTTATTTTAAACTGCTACTTGTGGCTAAGTGGTTACCATATTGGAGATCACAGTGTAGAACTTTTCTGATTCCCAGATACATTCACATTTAACTCGATCATACTGCTTTTTAGATCTAGTTCAGTGTTTTTACCACCAGAAGATGCTTAGAGTCAACCTTCTAGTAGAATTTAAATGCTGAGTTAGCGATAGCTCAGTATTGCTTTTATACCTGGAGTGGATAAAATAAGCACATTAAAAAAAATGCTTACATAGCATAATTAAAACTGATGGACAGAACTTTAAATGACATTTTCTTGTTTGCTTGAAATAATTGTTTATAGGAATTGCTGAAAAGGCAGACCTTTTTGGTTATTTTAGTGTAATAAAGGAGTGTAAATAGGCAATATGAAAAGTCACTGATGGGGAGTTAAAAAAAAAAAATGACCCGCTTAATAGCCATGTTTGCCAGTTCAGTGGGTGATTCTTTTCATATGACTGCATAAGTGTCAGGTAAATAATACAGTGAAACCATCATTCGCTTTTCCTTATGTAGGTAGACATGTAAGCTGAAGAATTAAAATCATTGCTTTACTGTCAAAGAATAAAATTCAGATATAAAACACTAGATTCATCTATGAATTGGGAAGAATATATTTAAGATGAAAATAAACCTCCAGAAACACTTGGTGGCAAATGGTCAAGTGGTGTTTTGATTAGTGAGTTTCATTTATTTCTGTTTGCACTTTAGAATTCTTTTAACAGAAGGAATTTCAACAACTTTCTTGATTTTGTATGAAATCATGAAAATTCCAACTCATGTTAAATAATAAGCCTTCATCTGGATTCTGTACATAAATGTCCAGTAGTCGAATACTTTTGTGTGTGGGAGGCATACTACTTGCAGGAAAAGACAAATGGTAAAGTCATCTCTTTTTGTTAGGATTTTTAAAGAAGTAACTTCCAGGTTCAGTATAAATATATCTGAATCTGTTGTACCTTTCGTAGTTACCTTATTTCCCAGGATTGGTTGCAGTTCATTATCCCGACGCTAGAGCATTACATGATCCTGAAAGACCTATACTTCTAAATCAGCGCTAAGTTGATCTGTATCATGTTAGTGTTCTGTGAATTGCATGGCCTCCAAGCTTTTCAAACTTGTAAATTCAGTCACAGGTAAGTCATTAGTTAATGACACTGTTGAGAGAGCTGAAACACCCTTTTCATACCCATTTCTGACCCTTGGGAGCCCAGTTATTTTCAAGGAACCAGGATAAAGACCACGTTATAAATAGGATTACAGTGTTCTCGTGAGTATGACCAATATAGGAAACACCGTTTAACTCATGATGCATGGTTCCGTTTGTTGAATGTCAAGTCACTAATACAAATGGGAGACTTACTAAAACCTTGAAAGATAAAAGATGTTGAAAGATTGGCAAATAATGCGCAAAGATTAGAAATCTTGAAAGTCTAGTGAGGGCTGCTTCAGAGCATCAGTTTGAAATCAGAACATCTACGCTGCCAAAGACTTGCTTTACTTTTTAGCTGTGTGTTTTGATAAACTTCTGAACCTCTCTCAGTTTAGGTGTTTAGGTGTCCCGATTTTATTATGAAGAGAAAACATCTCATCCGTGTCATGTGTCATCCCCCCCTCCCCCAAATAGTTGTTCCAAGGGATTGATGAGTCAGTATATTGAAAAGTATTTGGGGAAATCATATGCAAACTCCATAGTTTGTTATATATCAAAGTTTAAAACTGAGCTGTTCCTGTTCTATTAATTTGCGCATTTTTAGGGACGTCCACGTTGCACGTGGACAGTTTGAAAAATGATTTATTTTCCCCTTTCTGATGAGTAAATAAAGCTTAAAGCTTTAGATTGCTGTGTTCATTTTCTCCCTCCCCTAGTAGAATAGTTGATTTGTGACCTCTCAAAAACTGTACTGTACATAAGTCATCCCAGCTCCATGTTTTGGGGAAGTTTTTCCTTAGATGTAGCCTATAGCTGGCTAGCATTGCTGACGTGGCATGCCAGTTTGCGTGGTTCAGGGTTTTTCTTAAGAGGCAGGGAAAAGAGTGCAATCTTTTAGAGGAACTTCCAATACTGAATGATAGAGGCACAGGGCTTTAGTCATTGTATAGTATCTTAGTAAGCCTATTATTTGAGCTTTCCGTAATTACCGCTGAGAAATGGGGGCGGGGGGGGGGTGGTGGGGAGGAGAATATTTTCAGTGTAGAGGGATTTTTGCAATTTACCTGCATTCCCATTTTAGAACTTACAATTGCCTTTTCTTCATGTTAATGAGGTTAATCCATTAAATGAGTTTTTTGTGGTAAGGCATGTTCAAGCAAACCTTAATTCTCATCCTTGCAGCTGTGGGGAATGCATTTAAGTGCTTGAGGAGAAGCATCGTTCTATAGTTGACTCTGAATGCCTTTGAAAATAGGAAACTACTCATAAGCGTGTATACACATATATCCTTTTTTGCCTTAGACTATACAGTATGGTATGGTGTTACGTGTTTCAGCGAGGCAGAAAATACTTGAATCCTTGTGGTTAGACAGAGGCAAGTCTGTGTAGGGGTGAAGAACAGGCTCACGATTGATGGTCCTTGGGCACTTTGCAGGGTAGAGCTAAGAAGAGGCTAGCCCCTGGTCACAAGCTTAGCGGCGGGGGGCGGGGTGGTGGTGGTGGTGGTGTTTTTGGTTCAGGTTTATGGGCAAGGATTGGTCCTTGTTGACCAGAAATATGAAGGATTCGGGGTGGAGATAGGGAGACAGGAAGTTTTTAAGCCACCAAATGAAAATCGGGTAAGATAGACATGGTGTTTAACCATCCACAGGTGGGGTATTTCTCATTTTGACAGTGGATTGGTCCTTGAATCTTTTTTGTCCCGGGTTGAGCTATGCAGGTTTAGCATTCCGTTACTCCTGGACTGTAATTTGCAATGCCCTTGGCTGATGAGATGCCCTTGGCAATACTCCCTGTTGGTTCAGGGATTGGCTCCTAATGTTTTGTTTCTTTGATATCATGACAACTGCTTGTCAGTTTTAAACAACTGGAGGGAGAAGATTTTAGTGAGATCGAGCTGAAGTTAGCATTATTTGAGATTCTAGTAAGCATCAGTGTTTTTAAATATTCCTTCTATTATATGGTTATGCTTGATTTTAAAATTTAATTTTCTTTCATTCACTTGTTTGTTGACTCAGAAGGCATGTATTGAGTTCTAGACTAGATTCTTTGTTAATGTAATATTCTACTCTCTTCTGACTTGTTTGGGGCAAATGCAAAGCATTTTTTATTAACTTACAAGAGAAGGGGTATTTTGCTCATATTTTTGGAATGTTGTGTAGAGAACCGTGTCTGCCACCAAACTCCTAGGGCAGGATGGTGGCAACTTCAGTTCTTTAATCCTTTCTGAAATTTGAGAAGTGTTAAAATTGGAGTGCTTACAGGCTATGTTTAAAACTAAATTTATATCCGAGCTTAAGGCTTCTGATACATCCCCGTTTTGACTCTGGAAGATGAAGATTTTTATAAAGGCAACCAATCAGAAAAATTTACCTAAACTAAGTTGGTTTAATACTAACTCATAGTCTTCAATTGTGAAAAGCTTTCTGTTGAAATAATTGTCTAGAAAATTGTCTTTATGTATGAGCAAATGTCTTATGTTTGAGAAGTAATTGAAGATTCCAAAATCTTCAGGAAATATCCCAGGAAATAGCTTGATTTAATTTACTTTTACGGGACTCAGATTCTCCACAACATGTGAAGGGATCTCTATTAAAAATAACTCCATTGTTCTTGATGTAACTAATTAGGAATTTGCAAGTATCCAGGCGGGTCTAAGATGAAGTTTGGTTTCCTATTCTATATGAGAAGGTTTTACTGTAACAGAAGTTTAAGTAGATCTTCAGAGGGAATATTTACCAAATTAGGAGAACAAACTACTTTTAAGCACTTTGGAAAAATCAGTTTACTTAAAAGCAGTGCAAAACTGCATTAAGGGTTGAAGCTAGTTCTACTGCTGGACTTTGACGGAGAATCTCGCAGGAGCCCTTTAACATTGTTGATTTACCCAATGCCATCCCCTTCTAGGAACAGTTTACCAGCAAAAGTTAGAAATGTATTTCTGGATGCAGAGTAAATCACAACAACAAGTAAATATCTATCTCACCCTGCCCCCACCAATAGACTCCAACTATGCCTCTT
This sequence comes from Prionailurus bengalensis, assembly GCF_016509475.1. Taxonomy (NCBI): domain Eukaryota; kingdom Metazoa; phylum Chordata; class Mammalia; order Carnivora; family Felidae; genus Prionailurus; species Prionailurus bengalensis. The sequence goes on along the minus strand of NC_057350.1, from coordinate 94,863,027 downwards.
CATTGGGTTTTGGAGTTTTTCTGTTGACATTTGCTTTGCTACTTGTTAATTTCTTTTACCACCTGTAAGCACTTGATGGCAGATTGGTGAGAGCAGGTGTTAAAGGTTTAAGAACATCATTATTGCTTTTAGTTGCCCATCTCTCCTGCCTCTGCTGTTGGGGCGGACTTGGGGAAAGTCATGCAAGTAGTATTTAAATAAACTCATCACACACCCTTCTCCTTTGCTTTTACTAAAGCAAGACCTTCCTGGACAGTTTCATTGCAGGTGCTGAATGAACTGACCGGTAAGAAGAGTAAATTTCTTTGAAAATATCTCAGTATATTTGCATCCATTTATTCAGACAATGAAATTTTTTAGTATGTGACTTTTTAGGGGTCAGATTGACCTGTTTTTACATTACAAATTGTATGTGTGGGATGCTGAAGATATTTTTTAGGATATTATGCTTCCTTTTATATTAACAAAGTTTTTGTTATGATACATTCTGTATCTCCCATTGTTTAAATTGTTTAGGAGGAAAATACTAAGTCTTTGGATATTTCTTCTGTGGTTTTTCTTGTCTCAGGAAAAATCATTCCGATTTAGAGTTACAGAAATAAACATTCTGAATTAGTGAATCAGAAAATACTTAAACATACATTGAATCAGAACCCTAGTGTATTGCTGTTGAGAACGTAGAAGGTAAGAGTTTTGTGGTTTCTTAAAAAATTAAGTACAGAATTACCTAGCAGTTCTTTTCTTAGGTATGTACCCCAAATAATTGAAGGCAGTGACTCAAACAGATGCTTGCACACCAGTGTTTATGGCAGCAGTGTTTACAATATCTGAAAGATGGAAACAACCCAGTGTCCATTCACAGATGAATGGATAAAGTGTGGTAGATATATACAATGGAATATTATTCAGCCCTAAAAAATATTGGAATTCCTATACATTGTATAGCATGGATGAAACTTGAAAACATCATGCTAAGTGAAATAAGCCGGACACAAAAGGACAAATACTGTGTATTTCCAAGTACCTAGAATAGGTAAATTCATAGTCACAGAGTAGAACAGAGATTACTAGGACTATCGGGAGGGGGAATAGGAGTTATAGTTTAATGGGTATAGAGTTTCTGTTTGAGATGATGAAAAAGTTTTAGAAGCAAATCATGGTCATGGTTGTACAACATTGTGAATGTGCTCAGCGCCGCTGAATTGTATGCTGAAAAGTGCTCAAAATGTTCGATGTTTTGTTTTGTGTGTTTTACTACAATAAAAAAAAAAATAATGAAGGAGATTTATTCCATACCATCTCAGTTTGTCTCGCTTTGCCCCCCCTTGGTCTACCTTCATGCTGGCATGCGGTGTTTTTGTTTTTGTTTTTTTCCTTTTCTTCCTCCGATTGCATTCTAAAGGGAGATTTCCCTAGGCCATTTTTAGAGTTCGGAGAGTCCTCATTTGATTAACTGACTTGAATTTAAGAAGCTATTTCAAAAGTAGTAGATCTCTGGAGGGGAACACAAAAAGACATTTTAATATTAAGATGAATCAGATTATTAACATCCACAGACTATGGAGAGGCACATAAAGGTAGTCTATCCCGAATTTCACTGTGAGTCATCTAAAAACCAGGGATGTACAATTAGACCTGTCATATTTTTTATTCCATTTGGTCATCTTCAGTACTTTAGGAAGAAGTTTGATTTCCACTTAAAGAAACGGCCTAAGTCATCTCAGTACTCATGTTGGAAGTGTTTAGGTGCTAACATTCTTCAGTTCCTTAGACTAAACCCTGTTGGAAGGGATAGAGTGAAAGAAAAGCATGTAGTATTCTGTTTTATGCATCTGAACTTGTCTCTAGCAGCTAAAAATTTTGTAGTCGTTACTGCACCCTGAGCGTTGGTGGTTTGTTTTTTGTTTTGTTTTCCTTCTGAGATAACTGGTGTTGGGTTTGGGTAGGTCACTTAGAAAAAGGTGGTGGGATTTTTCATTAAGTGATAAAGTACAAAGCTTAAACATCAGATGTGAAGTGCATGCTAGGAATACTGAAGATACAAAAAATTCAGACGGGAAGGTTTAAGTTCATATACAAGTAAGCTCTAGGGAAGATTACATTACTTTAATTACACGCATATGTAATTAGAAAAAAGTATTTATTGTCCCTGATAGTTCGTTAATTCCTGAACTCCTGGAAAAAACAGTGTAAAGTTGCAAAGGTATGGTGGTAGTGTATGTGCGCTGTGCCCTCTCTACGGGTATACTGTATTTTCTCTGCTGTGTATTTAAATAGTATTCATACCATAGCAGGCCATTTTCATGGCCCACTAATTACTCTAGAGGTAACTATCATTACCAACTGATACCAAAAGGTACTGAGAGTCATGGTGTCTTTACATCTAGTGGAGATATAAAGAATTATAACGTGTTTGCAGAGTGCTCATCATTGATTTCGGCCTACTCAAAAGAAAAGAATGTCCCATTCCATTTTGCATAGCCTCATTCCATTCCAGAACCATCATTTTAGGTACTTTGTATTTTCTTTAAATTCTTCTCTCCCTTTACCTGTACTTTTTAGAACACTTGTCCTTTTCCGTGCTGTCTGGTTGTCTCCTTGTCACCCTTACTTGAATGTGAGGATGATTACTGATTTAACTTAGGGTTGTTCGTGGTGAGTGCATAGTAAATGTTCCTTGGATGGTTGAATGGATGAATTCCCAGGTTGAATGTGCCATTTAAACCTGGTGCATTATCTCAGGTGCTCAGTCAGTATTTGTTCTACTGACGTGGACCTCTTTGAAGCATGGGCCATATTGTGGACATTTTTGTGTTTCCAACAGTGTTCCTGATTTTTTTCTCATAGTAGAGATATAATATTTAAACAAAACAAAGGCATGAGTCACCTTCAGTGCAAGCCTGGCTTTTCATTTATTACTATTTTAAAGAAATGAAAGGGGTGCCTGGCTGGCTCAGTCCATAGAGCATGTAACTCTTAATCTGGGGATCATGAATTTGAACCCCGTGTTGGATGTAGAGTTTATGGTAAAAAAAAAAAAAAAAAAAAAAAAAGAGGAAAAAAAGAAAAAAATATGTAAATAAGGGTTTTCCAGAGAATACGTGAGCTTTTTCATATCTATATTAGATTACTAATGGATTTTGAAAATTTTTAACAAACAGCTTCTATTTCTATTCCCTAAAAATGTGGTCCTTGATTGTATATATTTTGCCTATCTATTGGGACTCAGTTTGGGAATTATAAATTAAGAAATTTATTTTATGGGACACCTGGTGGCTCAGTCGGTTGGGCAACTGACTCTTAATTTGGCTCAGGTTGTGATCCCACTGTTCACAGGTTCAAGCCCTTTGTGGGGCTCTGCCCTGGTAGAGCCTGCTTGGGATTCTCCCTCTCTCTTTGCCCCTGCCCTGCTTGTGCTGTCTCTCTCAAAATAAAAACTTAAAAGTTATTTTATGAAAAAGGTAACTTTTCAGGGATTTGTGGTAGTTTAAAATGACCAATTTACAGGGACATTCTAGAAGGGTGACATGAAAGGATAGAAAAAAAAACAAAATGTGCCTTGCTAAGATATTGGGGGCCCAGCTGAGGTAGTTGATTCTGCTAGACTAGTGGCCAAAGTATTTGGTGTAAAACTAAGCCATGGAGAAAGGGTCAAAGAGCATGTCATGGAAATTTGAGGAGAATGGCCTCAGCTATTTTAGGTGGAATTAAAGTATACTGGAGAAGAGAAGAATCTTTTAAAGTATTATAGCATGAGTGGGGTGGATGGTGCAAAGGAGCTTTTATTCATTGTGTCTGGGGTGGGATCTGGGAGTCTTTATTTTATTATTATTAAAAAAAAATTTTATTTATTTATTTTGAGAAAGAGAGAGGCAGAGCGAGGGAGAGAGAGAATCCCAAGCAGGCTCTGTGCTGTCAGTGCAGAGAGCCTGATGCGGGGCTTGATCCGACGAACCATGAGATGAGCTGAAATCAAGAGTTGGACACTTAACTGACTGAGCCACGCAGGCTCCCCCTATCCTCATATTCTTTAGGGTAAAACAATAACCAGCTCTTGGCAGTTTTATATAGAAACTGGCTTAGGACACTTGTCATTTGTGCGCTAAACTTACACTCTGTGACCACAAGTCAGACGTGGAATATAATAGTAGTGACCAGCAATTGTGAAGCACCTACCACATGCCAGGCATTTCCATACAGATATATATATATATATATATATATATGCGCGCCATATTAAGAAAACTAGCCCTGGAAGGTAGATATTATTTTGTTTTTCTGTATGTGTTACCAGTATCTACAGCAGAAGCTGGTGCATACCAGGTGCCCTAGAAATGGTAAGTGAATTGAAGATTAGAAGGCATGTTCGAGAAGGTTAAGAATATCACCTAGACTGATCCCAGAACTTTTTTCAGCTTCATTACACTGCTTCTCAGTAGTTTACATGAAATATCTTATTTGTATCTCCGACTTGGAATAACGTCCAGTTGTGTTTCCAATGTAGCAAGCTGGGTTCTAAAGCCAAGTGTTAGTTGAAGGCCTTCCATGTGCTGAACTTGTCTATTGCCCAGAAGCCTAAAATTTATTTTTGAAACAATTATGATATTCTGGATGTTTCCCAAGAGAGAGATTTTCCTAAATTGTTTTCTGTAATAGCAACTTAACCCTAGGATGAGAGAAACCAGAGAAGAAAATTATACTTGGTAGAAAGTAATATATAAGAAACTCAATGTAGTGAATGGGAAAAATCTAGAGCAGTGGGCTAGGAAATGGTAGTGAAGTTTTTGTCTTATTCGGACGTCTGAGAAACTGAGAGGTTTTTCACTGAGTGGTGGTTCAGTTTTGCTCATCTTACTTGCATCCCTCTCCTTGAAGCCTTTCATGTAAGTTACTTTGCACAGAGCAAGATCCTGTGCTTCTAATTTGCACCTGGAAAAGCAGAGCCTGCTTCTCCGAATACTAACCCTTTCTCTCCTTTGGAGGCTAGTAGTTTGTGGTGTTTGGGTTGCTCCGGAGGCCACCACAGGGATGGGACCAGCACAGAACTGACTAGAGCGAGCCTCATCTCTGAGCTCAAAGCAGCAGCCCCTGTGGTTAATGAAAGGTGACCTCAGGATTCAGAGGAGCCCTGTGCTTTCCCAGACGGCCCAGGCTAAACCTGGGGAGCTGGCATCCCTAAATGCTTCCTTTGTTAGAAATCCTTTAGTTCTCTACTCCATCTTTAGAAAGTGAGCTCACTGAGGTGAGTTCAGGACAAGGCTCTGAAGTGGGGCCCGACTTGCTTTCTTTCATTCCTTGTGTGGGGCTGTGCGGGCTAAGAGGCTAATTAATGATGGAGCTCTCAGGCTGTCTCATCCAAATACTTCTTGCTCCTTCCCGGAAATGCTCCCCGGCCCCAAAGGAGCCGTGTGCTTCTCTGGGGCGTGTGTTGCCACAGAACGGGGAGGGCTCTTTGAACCTTTTCTTGTTTCTCTTTGGCCCAGGAGGGAGGCTGTGAATGGGAAACCGTCCGGAGAAGTACTGCCCCAAGCTGGGCTGCCTGAGTGCCCTCCTCTTTGGAAAGCTGGAGGCTGGGAAGCCTCGGTCTTAGCCCAACTCTCAGGCTTGCTGACGGCAGGTGCTCACACACAGATTACCATGGCTGCAACTAACAAGAATACTTACTTTTAAAAACCTATTTTATACCTTAGGGTTCGAAGAGAACAGTTTAAAGCAGCTATTAAAAAAAGGAATGTGTTTATTTTAGGATTTGGACATCTTTTTTCCTTATTTTTGTTTTAAATTGCTTGGACCCTCCTCTTCTGTCCAGCCCTTGTGCACCTTTGCCACCGTCACCCAAAAGGTGGAAATTTACTGAATTTTGGGTGAAGGGATCCTACAACTCGCCCATGTATGTAGACTCCTGTTCGAAGAAATTATACAGTCTGTAGTTTTGAGCCTCTTAGGAAGTAAGTTTAATTGTTAAAATGCTCTTTTTTTTTTTGTTCTTGTTTTTGGTTTTTGTTTTTTGTTTTTTTCAAGGAGGAGGGAGAAGAAATGAGTAGCAACTTGAAAGGCTTGTATTTTACTTCAGGCTTTAACTAGCAACAGGTATCTTCATTTAACTTAAAATTTCTTCATTAGTGAAGAAACCCAGTTATTTCCAGGTCTGTCTGATTTTGACATATTTTAATCCTGCTGTGTGATTACTGGGCCGTGGCTTTCATTGCATCTTGATGATACCTGTAACTGTCTGAAGAATTTTAAAACCTGTCTTTTTTAGATTTTGCCTGCTGCTTGTTCTATTAAATTTACACATGGAAACAATGCCACTTCCTATTTCTGTTTCGCTTTCTGATCCTCTCAGTTTAGTTTGGTGTTCTCAGAAGTTTGTTCAGACCTACCAGGGCTTAGTAGCTGGTTAAAAGGAGAGAGAATTAAGGATTCGAATACATTTCTCTACTAGGTCCCCTTAGCTTCATTTCATTTGGAATAATTCGGGGTCCCAGGTGTTTGCCATGAACTTGCAAGTCTTGAAAGATTTTATTCTTCGCTTTTTGTGAGAAGCAGGGATTGTAGGCCTGAAGAGATGAGGCCAGGGTTTGGGAAGGATGTAGCCCCACAAAGGTGAGCGAGTTTGTTCCTATTATATTTCATGTGGGGTGGCAAGTTTTCCACATTCTGGTTTCCACTGAGTCATCCATGAGTTCAGTAGAGGGACAGTTTTACTGTCAGACGTTCTGCTTGGCAGGTGAATGGAGAACCTTTTTTTTTTTTTGTTTATAACACAGGTTGCTGTATTTGTGTGCCTTCAACATCAGGTTTCAAGAAATAGCTTTCATAATATTTTTCATGAAAAAGCATAGAATGATTTTCTAGAAAGTTTAATTGCAAGGTAGGTTAGATGAAAAGGAAACCTCTTTTAAGGTTCAAGAGAAATCATTCTCCTTGGGAATTGTTGAGCTGCTGTCTGTAAAAGCAGATTCTCCACACGATTTCTGTGTTGGCAGGACATGGGAAACTACTCATTTCATTTGGAATTCATGTTTTTGGTAAAAGGTGAATCCTTAATTGTCATTTGTCGAGGAATGACTGAACCCGTGTGCTCTGGGGAATGAGACCCCACTGCAGATTGCAAAGTCTGACTTTGATTAAGTTACTCAGTCTCAGTGGCTTTTTGAACAGGAATTGTTAGGACTCTCTGGCTTGGCACAGAGCTTGGAGCCAGGGCTTAGCAAGTGATGGCTGCTGTTTTATTTTATTCACTGACTACAGTCGTTTAACTCTTGGACATACTTCTTAATAGGATGATCGTTATTTTAAAAGTGTTCCCAGTTATTTTAGGTGGATATGAATATAAGCCATTGATTTTTCTCTTGGTCTTGCCACTGACTCCTTGAGTATCCTTGTTTATGGGACAGCTTTGTATCTCCTCTCCAAAGCCATACATTAATTTGCTTGCCTTAGTAAGGTGATGCGGGCATAAAATGAAATAATATATGTAAGAAGCCCTTTGGGGGAGAAAGAAGCATGTCTGAACGCCAGTCAGTACTTAATTATTACATGTGCTCCTACCAGTGTTTTTCTTCCTCCCTGCCCCCTCAAAGAGAGGTTGTCCCTTTTTAAGTAGAGCTATGACAGCTCTGCTTCCTCTCCTAAAGTCTAGGATCAAAGGGGAGTTGTAATAAAGCAGAGTCCCTCCCTCTCATTCCCTCTCCCTTTTCTTGTGGATGTTGTTCCAACCATTTTTAAGAGAGAAGATCAGGCCTTGATATCGGTGGGTGAAACCATGGGGCTCCCCAGACCTGCCTTTCATCTCTGGGTCAGCGCCTCAGACGGTGTCCCTCACCTCTGTAATGGCATCACACTGCCACTGCTGGGGAACAGTGCCCTGCAGGTTGAGACCTTGAAGTATTTCTGGAAATCTTAGCCACCCTTGCCGCTCATTCTTGGGAATGCTCATTTCTTTATTTGGCGGAGTGTCCGTGAATAGTTTTCTCTGTTTTGGCAGAACCTAAACCTCACCAACTTCTTACAGATTGGAAGCCTAGGTCCAACCAAGGAAGAGAAGAAAAACAAAACTGAGTTTTAGCTGGTTGTGTACCGGCACGGTTTTTCTAGACATAAACACCGTTGAATGGAAAGGATAATAGGGATTAGAGCCTGGCTTGCTCCATGAGAGTGAATGAGCCAGTGTTAGACCTTCGTGTTGGAGAAAAAAAATAACCTTCACCTTTATTAGAAAAACAAAAACAAAAACCAGGCAGTCGGTGTAGGCTAACTGATGAAAATTAAAGGTCAGTTTCTTCAGTGCCCCACCTCAGTGCATGCCTCAGGCCATGTTAATAATGGCAATCCTATTATTTTCTTACAGTAGGCAGGAAATGCTGTCTACACCCATTAGATTTGTTTGAGTGGCCCCTGGCTGGAAACGAAGAAAATTAAATTTTCTAACTTGCGGGGAGAGGAAAAAAAAAAAATCATACAATGCAGCATACAAGTTGACTGTTGGGCTGGGAGAAGAACAGTGTCATGGGGAAAAAAAAAAATACTTGATATTCTTAATCTCAGTTGTAGGGACATTTGGCCCTTATCCACACTGAAATCATGAATGGATTTCTGCAAGTTAGGTGCCTAGAAAAGCTTTCTGAATAGTGTCAGAACTTGCTCCCTTCTAGACTGTTCACTACAGGTTTGCAGACTGCCCAGTCTCTCACATCTCCCACTGGCTGTTGGAAACTTGCTTGAAGGAAGGCTTTGTCACAGCTTTCTTTCAGAAGATAAATTTGCTTTTCAAAGGCAACATTCATGTTGAGGAAAATCTGTTTATTCATTAGGGCAATCAATTACTTTGTGGTTTCAGCAACAAGAAGACAAAGTTGGTATTAGTTAATGTTACAGAGAAAATATGTGAGCCTGTCCCTGCACATCCTAGTCATACTGCCTTTCAGAGTTACATTTCCTAATCTCACAGCTCACTTGGTTTCCACGACTTCTTTTGTGTCTTTGGTTTTTAGAAGATCTTTTAAAAGATGATTTTTATTTGTTTACCAAGTTGATGTCCCTCCTATATCTTTTTTTAAAATAAGGCAGAAGATCTTTATCGCTATTGTGATATTTGCTCTTTTGGCGTGTTCTATTACAGATTCTCAGTTGGTATATAATTCGTTCTTTTATATAGTTACGTATTTATTTGAGAGCGAGTGGAAGTATGAGCAGGGTGGGAGGTTGAGGGGCAGAGGGCGAGAGAATTCCAAGCAGACTCCAGGCTCAGTGTGAAGCCCAACGCAGGGCTCGATCCCATGACCCTGGGATCACGACCTGAGCCAAAATCAGGATGCTTAACTGACTGAGCCACCCAGGCGTCCCATATAATTCATTCTTCTAAGACATTCAAAAGCAATTGGATTTTCCCAGAAACACGTGGTGAAAGGAAGGTCGTAAGTTGAAGGGACTTCCTTAACATCAGGAGTAGCCAGCGCTAGAAGAAGGAGATGTGTCAGGCTTTGCGTCCAGAGGAGGTAAAAGAAATCATTCTACTTGAATGGATGTGTAGTTCATGTACAACAGAACTAACTTCTTGCGTTCCAGAGCTGAAGCACTATAATTGAAGGTCATCATGTTTGTTATCGACTATACCTACAGCTTTTTCTTTGCTTCCTGAAACAATCTGTGAGAAAGGAGTTTGTAACATCTTTATAAGAAGAGAACAGGGAACCAAGGGAGCTTTTCTGAATGTTGTCCTCTCTCTTTGTCTTAATTCCTAAAGCCTTTTAGCAGTTCGCCTACAGTGGTGACTCTTTGGCTCCTAACATTTTGCTGCTGGTTGTCATCAATACCAGCATTTTTCATAACATTTATTTTCCTCATTCATTTGTCACTACAATTATGCGCAAGAATAAGCAAAGCAGGGGATTCTTTCATGGTAATTGTAGTACGTATAGCTTGTATGTGTGTTTTGTAAAGCACATTTTGGCAGTATCATGCTGTAGAACATATCTGGGGGACATTTTTAAAATCCATATTTGTAATTTCATTTGTAAAAGAAACATGGCTTTCTGTTAGCTTTTTCCATAGGAGCCATAGACTCTCCCAGGGTTTTTTTTTTTTTTTTTTTTGATGACTCTTGAGATTAGTTCTTTGGATTCCTGACACTAATTGCACCCTATGGCATGGGACGTTTGAAACTGACATGTAAAAATAGAGTTAAATGACTGAGAATTTCATCTGATATTCAGAGAGTGTGTGGGAGTTGAACATTTCGAGCTGAAAAATTGTTTTCATGATTAGGCATTTAGGTTTGAAGTGGTTGTATGGATTATTGACCACCTAGCTAGAATTTGTTGTAGATTGTCTAACCCGTTTATTGGAAATACATCTGCTGTATTTAAGTTTGGCAAGAAATCAGGGCAGAGATACAAGTTAGGCGTTATTGTTTATTTTTCTTAATCAGTAACGCAGTTCGTGTTTTGCCGTGGAAAAGTAATCATTGAAAACATTACAGCTGATAGCCTATATAAACTTGCTTAACCTTTAGCGTAATGATATTTTTTCCAGGATACTAGATGGATGATTGCATATAAGGATGTTTATCTATAGCTTAGTGAAATAAAACTTTTAGACAAATAGAAGCCATGTAGCATATATTCCTTCCTCTGTTCTTTTGAATGATGTAGTTAGTGAGAACCTTCATTTTGAAATGTTTTAAACCAGTTAGGCATCTTTTGACCTATATCTTTAGGGAATACATATCTGGATTTGCAGGCATGTGAAGATTTAGCCAGGTAGTCAGCTCCTGTTTGTTGTGGGAGGTCTTTGGCTCGAATTGACTGTTGCTTATTAATGTTCCACAATGGGCTTCCATCTTCAAAGGAGGACCCTCATGGTGAACCAGTTGACACTTAATTCTCGAATGTTCTCTCTTAGGATTCTCATGACTCAATTTTGTAACGAACCTCTGCATAAGTAATGAAAGCTGGTGGGAGTGCCTGACCGGCTCAGTCAGTAGAGCGTGCAACTCTTGATCTCGGGTTTGTGAGTTTGAGCCCCATGTTGGTTATAGAGGTTGCTTAAAAATAAAATCTTAAAGAAAAAGTGAAAGGTGGTGGATTTTAATTAGAAATGATAAGTCCCTCTTTTAAATGTCAGTCCCATTGCTCTGGGGCACCGGGTGGCAGTTGTCGGTGGCATGCAGGTGAGAGTTGGTGGTGATAGAAGACAGAGGGTAAGGCATGTTTGTGAGTTGGACCCATGCCCAAGCTTTCCTCGGTGTCCCCTAGGTCATGAGGCTGATTACCCACTTTGGTGAGAGAAAACCCTGCAGGCCCACATCATACTTTTCATTTCCCCTTTAGAAGTAGAAGACTAGAGGAACTGATGGGTTGCGTGAACCAGTACCTGAAGCTTAGGGAGCCTTTAGTTCAGTTAGAAGTAGTGTTTGAGCCCAAGAGTCGAGGCGTGCGGCAAGGAGAGGAGCAGGGACACTTCTAACTTCCCTCTGTGTTCCTCACTAACAAATTCCTTGAGGGCAGGGACACTTTCCTTTTTCGTTTAATGCAGTGCCTGGCCAACAAGAAGTAATCATTAAGTGTTTACTGAATAAATGACTTAACAGAGCAATATTGACACCGATAGCCCATTGTGTTTGAAGCAGGAGAAAACTTGTTTGGTATTAATTTTAAAGCTGTGTTCCAGTTCTAATTCTTGGAAGTATATGAGATTTTCACTTTACGGTAACTGAGATGGGGCACCTGGCGGGCTCAGTCGGGGAGTGTGTGACTCTTGATTGCGGAATTGAAGGTTTGGGTGCCATTGTGGGTGTGGAGATTACTTAAAAATCGGACCTTTGAAAAAAAAAATAACTGAGATTCTTGAAAATACATGAAGATTGAAAGATTTTTGGTGTTTAATAGTAGTCCAGAATTACTTGTCTTGCAAATAGCAGAAACCCACTCAAACCAGCTTAAGCAAAAGGTTGGATTCATTGGTCAGGAAAGTGTTCCTGGACCTCTTGAGGTCATGGAACCAGCCCTGGGAAGTCATCGAAGCCATGACTGGGAGCCATAGTTGCTTTTCTTTCCCTTTCTCTCTCTCCTTCCTTTTTGATTTGGTACTTCTTCCTCTGTAGGCTCCATCCTGTATGAATGGTCCATGCTTCTGAACTTGTAAAGGTTTATCAGTTTTTATTTTTCCCTTCCAAAATGGCAGAGTCTGCACATTACCCTTTAATAACGAATGCAAGATATGGATGGTGGATATTTTGTTAGAGCCATTTTTTCTTTTAATGCTTATTTTTGAAAGAGAGAGAGACACACACAGAGTGTGAGCAGCAGAGGGGCAGAGAGAGAGGGAGATACAGAATCTGAAGCAGGCTCCAGGCTCTGAGCTGTCAGCACAGAGCCCGACGTGGGGTTCGAACTCATGAACTGCGAGATCATGACCTGAGCCCAAGTCAGCTGCTTAATAGACTGAGCCACCCAGGTGCCCCTGTTAGAGCCATTTTGAAGCAAATTCTTTTCCCAGTATGTCATTTACAGTCTGTTTGTGGGAGGAAACTCATGTAAAGAAAGAATGGCCACTATTCAACAAAACAATGATATCTATATTTTCCTGTTTCGTGTTTTTTTTTAAAAATGAACTGCAGTGAGACATGGCCGGGTTGATTTCTTCCCTTAATCATCTCAGAAACTGTGCCCAGTCCATTAATTGCTTTGTTCAGTGGGCAGGAAGTGATTATGTGTGTACAAGTTACACAATCTTGACTAAGTTGGAGCAAAGAACCAAAGAGATCTCTGATCTTTCTTCCAGGATTAACTTGTTGGTTCCACAAACTTACGCACGATGCGTGAACCTGGTACCAGGGGATACTTACCAAAAATCATGATTTGTTTTCTGTATCAGAATGTCTGCCTGTTTAGGGATACTGAGAAAAGTGGTTGCATGAGACGCTCATGCTGGTACTGAGGTTAAGTTTGTGCAGTTTTACTTCCTTCTTAACAGTTTCTTGTGATGCAATAAAGATATCTGAAGCTGGTGCCCTGCTGGCATTACTATCAAGAGTCAATCCCCGCCCGCTCCCCCCACTCCTCCTTGCAGCCATTTGTAAATAATATTCTTTTTCTTGTCTGGCTCGGCAAGTTCCCCCTGTGCTCACGCCTGTTACCTGTCTCTAGTTCCCCAGTTATCTGCTACTTTTCTCCTTCCTGAAAGTGGGATTTTTCTCTTTATCACTACTTGATGATTCCTTAAGCATTATGATTGACATTTTGCAATTTGAGCAGGGCTGATTTTATGTACAGTATTTCTAAGTACTTTTTTCATCAGTCTGTTCATTCATTCATTCATTCATTCATCTTTCTCTCATTTTAATTTCTGTTATTTCCTGATGCCCCTATAGCACTGAGAGAAAATACAATTTGTTTTAAGTTTATTTATTTATTTTGAGAGAGAGAGAGAGCGAGCAGGGGAGGGGCAGAGGGAGAGAGAGAGAATACTAAGCATGAGGGGACGCTTGCTGTGAGGCTCGGACTGACAGCTCATGAGATCATGACCTGAGCCGAAACCAAGAGTCGGACGCTTAACCGATGGAGCCACTGGGGCACCCATGAGAGAAAATAAATATAATCTTAACTAAGTGAATAACTAATAGAGATCAAAAAGAGAGGAGAACGAATGAAAGACCTAAGTGAATTTAGGTGGAGTCAAAAGGTAGTTTCCCTCTTTAAAATATTAACTATCGGTAACTCCTTTGAAAGAAGTCGAAATACTATATCAGCTATTGCTGCAAAAACTCATTTATTCTCCTTAGATCATTAAGATTTCTCTTTCGAGTGACCCATTGTCATCACTTGCTTCCTTGTAGCTTTTGTTCCCTTTCCTCCTTGTTAAATACTTCTGAGGCAAGCCTTGAGTTTTGTGTATGTTTCTCATTTTTCTTCTGGTGTTCCATAGCACCTGAAAATTACATAGCATTCTTGGTCTTTTCTCACATGTGGTCTGTTCTTTGCATTTTGCCAAATCACCCGCCTCACCCCAAAATGTCTTCAGAAAGTCCTGCTTTTCTTTAGAAGGCTTCCTCCTGTTCAGAATCCTGCAGTAGTTGAAGCCCTCTCCTCCTACTCCATTCCTCCCAGAAATTTCCTTTGATGGTGATACTTGCTTTGGAATTTCCACTTGAGCCTCTTAAACCCTTCGGGAAAGGTAATTCTGTCAGCATTCACTTCTCTTTCTCTTCTGTTCCAAATGACTAAGGACAAAGAATCTTCCTTATGCATTCCTGTGCTGAGGATTCTGCTTTAAAGTTTCTGCTTCTGTTTTCTTACTGGCATCTGAATTCTCTTGCCACTGTGCCAGATAAGATTGTCCATCTCTTTTCCAATCTCAGGACAGGACAAAAGGGTTCCATTTGGAATTCGCTCCAAATGAGTATCCGTATCAGTATACTCAGATACGAATAATTTGGTAATGATGACATGATCCTTTGAAGGCAAACACACAAAATAACTTCTCTAAGAGGTGAAGAAGGTAGAATCAGGGGGGAAAGATCTCTAATGAGTTTTCCAGCTCTCTTAGCTCTGAATCTGTGAATGCATCCTCAAGGAAGAGTTTGCTCATCAGGGGAGTGAGAGACCCGTAGTAGCCTATTTTCTATTTATTTGTAATCTGTCTGCAGTTTAATTTTGTAATCAGTCTTTAGCTACTGTTTACTGTTCCGTAAAACTCCTTATAGCTTATCTCTGTAAGAAACAGCCTGCTACCAGATACATTTTCAGATTGTTCAGTTTTAAAATATTTTTCTTGAAAGGGTAAGCTAGTTTCCCAATGGAAAGTGTGACTTTAGAGATAACTTTCATGTCCTTGAAATCTGGAGGAAAATATTTGTAGGAAGTCCATAGCCATCGCTGGTCAATATCTTTCTACTCAGTATGCTCCAGGGGAAGATTGCCAAATTTAAGTCTCTCAGCTTTCAGGTTGCTCTTATGATGAGCATAGTGCATGAAATTGGCAGAGGTGTTGAGAAGTTCAATTTCCATTGACCATTACTGTGTGTACCTGGCATGTAATCGGCTCTCTGGTTTATTGGTTGAATGAAGAAAGTGATCCTGCTGGTTGGTCAAGGGGGTTGAAAAAGAGGTCTGTACCAACTTTATAGATCACCGGGGTCACTCCTGTTGCCCTGTGTATTATGTGACTCCATGTTTATTGCGATCTTAAAGACGTCTCAGTCACTGCAGGGGACAGACTCCATACTTCTAGGGGATTCCCATGTGCCATTTCTGGAGAACTGAAATATTGACATACATAGGTTTCATTCTAGTTCAGAGATGGCTCTTTTTAGTGAAACCTGCAGAAGGTCCTACTTTTGCCTGTGAAATTGGGTGATAGGATCGTACCCTAAAAATGCCATCTTGCTCAGAAGTGACATGGAATATTGGTAAGCGGGCAGATTTATGTGGAAGCACTTTGTTTTTACTACATGTGTAAAACCCCAGGGAACACTGACTAGGATATGAGGTGCTCCTTTCTGCTGTGCATTAGCAACGTGGCAGTTACTGATCTGTCATTTACTTTGAAAAGGAATTGCAAAGTTTTGGCCTCATGCCTAGAGTAGCTCCAGATGGTCAGAAAAGATTTTTGTACTGAAGTCAAAGAGTATATTGCAGTGATAGAATTGGGCTAGTCATGTTTATATTAGAACATTGACTTCTTACTTTATCCCTCTGTGAAGTTTTTATGTTTAATTATTTTTCCCTGAGGAAGTGAGTGGAAGAAAATGTTGCTTTAAAGTTACAGAATCTAATATTTGGAATACATTTGTTCTTGGTGACAGTGGTATCGAGGTAGGATATGTGGTCCATATACTTGCTTTGTCAATCTCAGTACCCCTGATATTTAGTATTTACCAAGGATGCATGAAGAGTTGGAATGCGGAGATATACCAAGGGCCATTCGAGCTGATTTGGGAAATGCAGGTCAGAGGCTTCATTTGGGTTGTGTGTGCTTCTGTGATAAACTGGCTGTTAGCCCACAACTGTTATTTAGTGGCTTTCCTTAGTCGTTTGGCCCATCTCTGATGGGAGCTGGTGTTACTTATCTATTTTCATGTTTCCCCATGATTCTGTGTCTGATAGGGTAACAGCGAAGTATAGGTGTTCCAGTATTGGGTGGGTGGTGGGGTCTGGGGCGATGAGCTGGGAAGAAGTCATGGCATTGACCAACAGTTACCATGCTTTGCTCTCCTGGGCACGAGAGCTTAAGTTCCACACATGACCTTGTTTATGTACCTTCGTGTCAGTCCTGGAAGGGGAGTGAGGTGATTCCTATATTCTAAATGAGAAAACATTCAGAGAGAGAGCATGTCTGCCCAAGATAATAACAAGATCATTCTCTTTTGCTGTCTGCCCTTATACAGCTTTGGAGGAATCTATTGCAAGTATCCTGCCCTTTCAGGTTCGAGGTGACCACAGGCTTCAGGAACGAAAGCTCATTTTCCTCTGGGAAACTGGGGGTTTGTCGAAGCTGAGCCTTTTAGTAAAGCTTGGTCACAAGGCTCAGATTAAGACCTAAGCCTACAGGCAGACTTCTGCTCCCGCACTGTGTTCGGTTACTCTTGTGGTTATTGTGTAATTCAGTGAGTTTGAAGAACACTAACAAAATTTCTGTCTTCGAAGACAGTGCTACCCATGGGGAAGTGACATTCGGTTTGCAGACCACACAAAGGAATTTTTATCTCTTTTGAGGTATCGGTATGTAGGTTGAAGACAAAACATCTGTAATTTTGATTCTTGTCCTCTCAGTTGATTGTCCAGGTGTTTGACAGAGGTAGCTGTTTTGAAGCACTCGTCTTGAAAAGCATGAGGATTTGTGTTCTTCAGTTAAGCAAGCACACAATACTCCTTCACCTGGGGCTCGTGCCAGCTCTCCCTTTGCTTAGATGGTAGCTGCTCCCGAGTCTCTGCTTTGCGGGGAGTCGTTTCTCAATTGATTTTCTGTGCAGACCTGAGGCCTGGTTAGGACTCCTTCCTGACTCAGCCTTCATGAGCTTCCAGAATCCTCCTCTAGGTTGTTACTCTGCTTCTTAATTTTGTCTTTTTATTTATTATTATTTTTAATGTTTATTTATTTTTGAGAGAGACAGAGAGAGACACATACACACAGAGCACGAGCGGGAGAGGGGCGGAGAGAGAGGGAGGCACAGAATCCGAAGCAGGCTCCAGGCTCTGAGCTGTCAGGACAGAGCCCGACGTGGGGCCGAAACCCATGAACCGTGAGATCGTGATCTGAGCCGAAGTCAGACGCTTAACCGACTGAGCCATGCAGGCGCCTCTTTGTCATCTTTTTAAATCTGCTGTTTAGATATTGTTCAGGCAGTATTAGTTTTCTCTATTATATGCTACTGTAATCAGTTCATGAGTTCTTTTGGGATTGGGTCCTAACCTGCAGGAACACTCCGTTCCAGTTGATGTGCTTTTTGAAGTCCTGCTACCTTTTTGATGGGAAGGATCAAAGCGGAGCGGAGGTGGGTTAGTGCGGCTTCATGTAAATCTGATCTCTGAGGCTTTACCACATTCACAAAGGCGCCAGATTGGGGCTTTCCTTTTAGTTCCTGTCACTTTATTACAATTATGAATGCCACATTAATGCTGTTGTTTTATCAAAGAACATAAAAATAAAGGTACCTTTTCTTAGTGTTGCGTATGTTAAGAAAAAGAGGCGACTACCGTGAGTCATAGAGCTACACGTACCTCAGGAATTTTGTATCTTTTAAAAAAAAATTTTTTTAAGTTTTATTTTTCATATTTGTGAGAGAGACAGAGACAGAGCACAAGCAGGGGAGGGGCAGAGAGAGAGGGAGACAGAATCCGAAGCAGGCTCCAGGCTCTGAGCTGTCAGCACAGAGCCTGACGTGGGGCTCGAACTCGCAAGCAGTGAGATCATGACCTGAGCTGAAGTCGGACGCCCAACCGACTGAGCCACCCAGGCGCCCCAGGAATTTTGTATCTAAAAACACTCTCTGCTGGGTTTTCGCTGCAGTGTACCCGTATCAGGGGAGTGGAAGGTCATCGCCCTTTAAGAAAATTACATGAGGCCTATACAGAGTGTATAGGAGGTTGTAGTTTCATAGTGACTTGTGGGCCAGGAGGTCGTACTCTAGAACCAGCTCTTTCGTAGACCTTGGGAACCCAGTAATTTTCCGTACTACTTGCCCTCATGACTAATTAAGTACGTTTGAAGGAGTGTCCCCCTCGTGTTTGTTTTGAAGAGACCTCCTCTGAGAATTAATGGTAGAATACCTTTTTTTGGATCCCCCCCACACAGAGGATGTGGGATTATGACTGTTTCAGGTTGTGTGTTGTGGTATTACCCAAAGGCCCCTGAGTGCAGGCAGTGTTCGGGGCATCTTCCCCGGCCTCCACACCCATGCTCCCCATGAGCACCGGTCAGCTTGCCACTCAGGAATCTACCTGTGTTCCATTGCTTGGAGTGTCTCCTCCGCCCTTCTTCTGCCCTTGAGTCATAGGGTGATGACATAGATTTTTTTTTTTTTGGTACTAAAGATTTAATCTACATTTCCTAACACACGGGCCCATCCTAGTGGAACCCGTGCTATAGCCCCCACAGCTCTTCCCGGGGTGCTTCTGTTCTTTCACCCTGTTGTTGTTACCTACCTGTTTCTTCTCCCACTGGACTCTGGGCTCCTCTGGAGGGACTGTAGGTTCACCTCTTACATCTCTAGTGTCAGCTGATGCCGTGCCGACTGAGTAAAGAAGAACACGGAACAAGAAGATAAGATATTCGTGTTTGAGGATCCTGACTGTGGCCCCACTACTCTATGTACTCAACCCTGTCGTTTCCTCAAACAGTTTACTTGAATTAGTGTGTGGTTCTCTCCTTCAAAACTATGGAGCAGGTATTTGGGCAAGAATGTTTTTTTTTTTTTT
The DNA here is from genome assembly GCF_016509475.1 of Prionailurus bengalensis. Taxonomy (NCBI): domain Eukaryota; kingdom Metazoa; phylum Chordata; class Mammalia; order Carnivora; family Felidae; genus Prionailurus; species Prionailurus bengalensis. Next base: position 94,844,107 of record NC_057350.1, on the reverse strand, counting down.
TTAATTTTAATTTTATTTAAGTTTTGTTTATTTATTCTCTGTTATACATGCACAAGAGAGTGTTCAGGAAGGGCAGAGAGAGAGGGGGAGAGAGAATCCCAACTAGGCTCTGTGTCAGCATGGAGCCTGACGTGGGGCTCGAACTCACCAACCATGACATCATGACCTGAGCCAAAATCAAAAGTCGGTTGCTCAGCCGACTGAGCCACCCAAGTGCCTGTGGGCCAGAATATTTTTTGAGGAGCACTTATTTATAGCAAGAATAAAAATGTTTTGTAGGGAAAGAGAATAATAATAATAATAATAATAATAATAATAATAATAATAGTAATAATAAAACATAGAGTCCTTGCTATGTGCCAGACACTGTTTTAAGTGCTTTATACCCATTTCACCTAATCTTCACAGTTCATGCGGTAGATATTGTATCATCTCCTTTTTGTAAATGAAACAGCTGTGGCCCTGAGAGGGCTGGCAAGTTGTGGAGTCAGGATTTGAATCCAGGCAGTTGTGGTCTTTATAGGTAAGTTGTACAGGAGAGGAGAGGGCATAATAACATCCTCTCCCGAACCTCCATATTCCTCTATAAATCTTTTCTGTGTTACATATTGCATTGTTCCTTGTAGAGTTACTTGCGTCAACTTCTGGTGTTTTCGCTGAGAAACGTCATTGTCCACTTCCGTGACCTGGTAACTGTAGGTTGATGGGCCATTTCAGAGGGTAACCACAATTAAGCCTCAGGACATGGCCTTGTTCGGCTACTCCTTTCATTCGGGCTAGATGTGTCGTCTGTCTCAAAGGGATTGGAGTCAGAATTTCTTTGGTATTTATTTATTCCTTGTATTTAGCTAAGCAAAATGTTTTGTAAAATGTTTGGTGGCTTTTATGTGGTCAGAGTGAGCGAACACAGGGTTAACAGTCTTGGGCAAAGGTTGAGCTCCTCAAAGAATTGGTGAATCTTAGAAGTTATTGCCATGGTCCTTCAATCTAACTGGCTGGCCAGCCTCAGTTCCTGGGCGGTGCAGACCCCTTCCACACTCACCACTCAGAGCACCTTGGTGCCTCAGCCTGAAGAGCCTGGATGTTCTGGCCAGGTTACTCCTGTTTCCTCACCCCTGGGAAAGCAGTGGTGAAATCTGGCTAACAATTCCAGTTAGTCCTCTTCATTGAATTGGCTCTTTATTCCTCTCCATTCTAAGTAAGGGAATAGCCTGAAACCATTTTTAGAGGGGCTACTAATGCTGTTTACAAGTTAATATGCCAAACAGATTCCACCCCCCTCACTCGCTTTTCTTTCCAGTGCTTCATATCATCTCAAAAATGAAGAACCTCTAACTGAAAATCTGTAGGTGTGTGTGTAATGCACTTTTAATGATAAGTACCGTGAAATACTTTTACCATGCTAACATTTTCCGAGACTGTTCGTAGAATATTTTGCAACTTGATAAATGACCGATGGAGTTAGAAATCACTTAGGTTACCATAATTGTGTAATTTTAGAGGTTCAGATACTAACCTCAGATCCATCAACAGAAGGCAGCTTCTTGATAGCCTTAAAAAAGGGGCACATCTTGAGTCAAGAATTATAAGACCCTTGGCTATTTCTGGAGAATGTGAGCTAATCTACCTTATGGTTTTCTTTCTGTGGAATTGGTGAAGAAAGAGATGAACAAAATCCCAAACCCAAGTCACATGAAAGAATTAACACTCCTTGGGGCATCCGGTTGTTGGGGATAATCATAAATTCTGCCACCGGTAGTGGCTGACAAGGGGGAAGAGACTTGTAGCACTTGGCTGTTGACCGTGAAACAGATGGACGTTTGTTATGATTTTTACCCCTTACCTTCTACATTAAGCAAAAGAACCTTTTACTTAGGTGAGGTTTTTTTTTTTTTTTTTTTTTTTTTTTTTAAAGGTGCAATTTTGAGGGGCACCTGGGTGGCTTAGTCGGTTGGGCTTCTAACTTCAGCTCAGGTCATGGTCTTGCGGTTTGTGGGGTTTGAGCCCCGCATCGGGCTCTGTGCTGACAGCTGAGCCTGGAGCCTGCTTCAGATTCTGTGTCTCTTTCTCTCTCTGCCCCTGCCCTGCTTGCGCTCTGTCTCTCTCTCTCTCTCAAAAATAAAACATTAAAAAAAAAAAGTTGCAATTTTGAAAAGATTCAAACATACACAGAAGTAGAGAATAGTGGTGGGTCCCTGTGTCCTTGTCATTGTCTAAATAAACATCACTTCATGGTCTGTCTGGTTTCACTCTACCCCTGTCCCTTCCCCACTTTCCGCTGTAATATTTTGAAGCAGATCCCAGACCTCTTATCATTTAATCTCTACATATTTCAGTATTTTTTCGGAGAAGGTCTTTCAAAAGTTTCTTTTCTTATTTAGAAAAGTTTCACAAACGAAACATTGGAATTTTTGCTGTATAAAGTTGTGGTTGAGATTAAGCAATTTCTAACTGATCAGCACTTTTCAGATTTTTGGCTGACAAACTTTCTGAAACTGGGAAAAAGTTGATCACAGTAACAAACAAATGCGTGTCTTGGTAGTGCTAAAAATTAGCTTATTTTTCAGACTTGATTGTTTTTGTTGAAAAAATGAAGATATTTCATAAGCTTTTTTTTTTTTAAGCTTATTTATTTTGAGTGAGTGCATACCCAGGCATGGGGGAGGGGTAGAAAGAGAATCCCAAGCAGGCTCCGTGTTCTCCGCACAGAGCCTGATGCGGGTCTCAGTCTCCCAATCCGTGAGATTATGACCTGAGCTGAATCAGAAGTCGGACACTTAACCGACTGAGCCACCCAGGTACCCCGATGTTTCATAAATTTTTAAACTCTTGGATAGTGCCATTAATGTTCTTCCGTTTTGTTTGTTTTCAACCTTTATATTTCCCAGCTATTTCAAACAGGCTAAATAGTGTACCTTAAGCTCATGCAATCATTTAGGCTCAACTGGTAGGGAATTTTCAGTAAGTTGGATATAACTTTAATAGTAGGTTTCCATTCAAGAACTGTATTTGCTAATTGCAGGTGCTTATTAAGTAGAATTCTTGGGTTTTATAGAATAAGTAAATGGACTTATGGGCTTTATTTATATGCGTATATATATTTTAAAAATATGTTTATATGCTACGAATTTAATCTGAGTTAGAGAAACTAGCCTAGTTTATATGTAATCAATTGATTCATTAGAATTTTACTTTTATCATAAATAATAAAATAAAATAATCTTTATTCTTTGTAAGTGAGGAGCCGACTTTGTGAAAGGTAATCAAACTTAAAAGCAAGTTTTGGCTAATTAATCTTATCTTTTATCTTAAGTGTCCCGAGAGGGCATGGAGATTGTTACAGGCAGTCACACATACTAAAAAGAACAAAATACTCATTAACTAGAAACAACGGTGTGCATTTTTAAGGCTCTGAAGCATACTGTCAGGCTTAATAATAACAACAGCACATATTGGCTTAGTACTTGCTGTTCTGAGCACTTAACTAACTCATCTATGTGCTACCATAGTCCTGTGGGGATAGATGTTGTAACTATCCTTGTTTTATAGATAGGAAACTGAGGCACAGAGATGCTAGGTGCTAGTCCCAACCCAGTTCGTAAGTTGTCCGTTGGAATTCAGCAGCTGGGCTCCATAGTATAAGCCCTTAACAATTCTGCCAGAGTGCCACACTTGGTTTATAAGGTGAAATACTACTAGTTCATAGGCATTGCGTTTTTGTCCATGAGAACATGTCCTTTTAGACCGCTGCTGTCCAATAGAATTTTCTGAAATGATGGAGATATCCTGCCTGCGTTATCCAGTAGGATAACCACTAATCACATTAAACATGGCTAATGTGAACGAGGAACGACAGTTTAAATTCTGTTTAATTTTAATAGCCACATGTAGCTGTAGTGGCCCCAGTATTGGACAGTGAAGTTTTAGAGTCTGAGAGTCCTGGGAGAATTTATAGTTTGCGTTTTCCTGGAGAAATGACAACTCCTTGGCATTTTATGACTCAGTATCTTGACCTCAGTAGGGTAGTCAGTGATTGTATCATTCAATAGCAATGATTCTTATGAGTTAAAAATACTTTTACAAATCAGTTAACTGAATGTTTAAAACCGTAATGCCTAACAACAAAATCCTGTTTGATCACTAACATGAGACATGGTCGGCCTACCACGTCTGGAGGCATCCCCTTGTTAATTCCTCCGTAGCTGAGCAGAAATTGCTTTGACATTCCCTTACGCTTGTCAGCCTTGGAGGAGAGCTCTTGGCTTGTAAAGAGTCCAGCTCCTTGGTCAAGCTTAACATCAAGGAAAGATGATAAGACAGTAAAATGG